>NW_020948951.1:556914-710035 GCF_900497805.2 Vombatus ursinus | reverse complement strand
AGGGAAAGGGTGGGGCAGCTGCATCCTGGCCTGCAAGGTGTGGGCTGAGGCTAGGGAAGGGGGTAGAGAGGGGGAGGTCACCCACCTATTGGCCTGCAGGGGGTTGGGAGGGCAGGGTGGGGCTTGGGAAAGGTGAAGAGAACTGGGTACTCTGCATCCTTTGTGGAGGGTGGGAGGACTTAGAGGGGCAGGATGTGAATCGTCCTCACATCTATGGACCTGATAAGAGATGGATTCATTGAGATAGCCTGGTGGTTGGGAGTCAGCAGGCCCCAGGTTCTAATCCTGGCTCTGCTGATGGCGTGTTGCTAATCTTGGGCAGGTCCCATCCCCTATGTGGACCTCAGTTTCCTCCTCTGTTACATGAGGGGTCAGGACCAAATGAACACTAAGCTCCTTCCTGTTGTGGAAACCATTCCCCCACCCACAGACATATACCCTAGCCAAAGCTAAAGGCCTTCCCTGAGCTAAAGCAGGTTTCGGGGGTCACTGTGTGGGATCAGTGTACATGCATGTATGCACACACGTTTTTGTGCGTGGGTGTGTGTGTGCCAAGATACCGTGGAAGCCTGTGCTTGGTTTCACCCTGGTTTTCCTCTCTCCCATTTCTCTGGTGCCCCCTCCCCACACCCTTCTCCCTGCACCTATTCACCCACCGACCGGCTCTAGGGTGTGGACCGCTCTCACTCTTGGGTGAATTCTGCTTATGCCCCAGGAGGCAGCAAGGCCGTCCTGAGGCGGATTCACCCCCACTACAGCGCTGACCTCAAACAGGTGCCCCACTCTGCCTGCAGCTTGCACCCCCAGGGCCCCAGTGCATGCCCCCCACCCTGGCCCTGCTTTGGCATGAGCTTTGCTACCCATTAACGTGAGGGTCTGCCTAATGAAGGCAAGGAAGGGAACCCATATTTCTAAGTCATTTCTGTTGGAGTGGGGAAAGGGGCACAATTCTCTACAAAGCAGAATCAGCAGTTTCATGTCTGACGTGGTAAGGGTAAGATCTTAGACCCAGGGCTAGGCAGGTCATCTGAACCAGCCTTCTGCCTCTGCCTGGGCCCTCCCCAGGCTCTCTGGGGTCAAGTCAGTGATAACAGCTAGAGGGACAGAAAAGAGGCCCAAGGGCCAAGCCTAGGGTGTCAGGGCTGGCATCTAAGCACATTCAAGTCACGAGGGATTCCTTGTATCTTCTTTACTATTTTCACCCTTCCTGGAATGCCACACACACTCCCACCCCAGATGCATAATCCTATCTGTTATTCAAGGCCTGAACCACCTCCCATGTACTGTGTGAAGCCTTCCCAGCTTCTGGGCTTTCACAACCTGAACAACACTCTGACCATAGTCATGCTCACTCTCATACTGTGATCCTCTTTCCCTTGGAATTCTGTCTCTCCAATCAACTAACAAGCATCTGTTAAGGACCTACTGTGTGCCCTGCACTGGGCTTGGTATTGGGGTTACAAAGATAAAAGTGAAACACCTCCTGTCCTCAAAGAGATTATCTTTCTGTCAGGAAAGACACTGCATATAGAGGAAAATGAGGAATGAATACAAAGTGAAGGGAGTGGGGCAGGGAGCATCAGGAAAGGCTTCAGGCAGAAAGTGGTACTGGGGCTGATTCTTGAAAGAAATCAGGGAATCTGAGAGGCAGAAGTGAGAAGGTAATTCCAAGCAGGGTGAACAGCTGGTACAAAAGCTCGGAGGAGGGAGATGATGATAATAACTGGCATTTTGTATAGTACTTTAAGGTTGGCAAAGTACTTCGCATGTATTAGTTCATTTTATCCTCACTACAACTCCGAGGTAGGTACTGTTATTATCCTCATTTTACAAGTGTGGAAACTGAGGCAGACGAGAGACTTGCCTAGAGTAATACAGCAGTTAAGGAGGCAGGATCTGAACTCGTTGTCCTGACTGCAAATCCCATATTCTATCCACTAAACCACCTAGCTGCCCAAGGGGTTTCTCCTGTATGAGGAACAGTAAAGCAAGTCAGCTTGTTTAAACCCTAGAGTGCATGGTGGGGCCATGTTGCAAAAGGCCTATGCAGAGGAGTTTATATTAAATCCTAGAGATAATAGGGAACCATGGAAGTTTATTGAGGAAGGGAGTGACATGGTCAGACCTGTGCTGTAGGACAATCATTTTTGGTAGCTGTATAGAGGGTGGTTTGGAATGGGAAGAGAGGCAATAAGTAAGCTGTGGTCTAAGAGAAAGGTGTTGCGGGCCTGTGTGAGTTTAGAATTGCAGAAGTAGAAACGACAAGTCATTGGGTCATAGATTTACACCTGGAGGGGACCTTGGGGGTCAGTAGTCCAACCTGCATATTTTACAGATGAGGAAATCAAGGTCCCTGGGGGAAGGACCCAGGTCTCATCCTCTTGGCTGCCCTGCCATGGGACAGGGAGCAGAGTCCACAGTCCAGCTCAGGACAGAATCCTTTGAAGGCCTGGGAGACAGGCCATCGGCTTTGCCCCACCTTCCATTATGGGGAACAGTGACACCTAGTGGTCATCTGAGGCTCTGCCTAGGGCCAGGCATTCAGTCCCTCTCCATCTGCCCCTACCTCCTTCCTACTCCTGCTCTGGGGTTGGTCTGGCTGGCCTATGGGGGAGTCAGAAGGAGTAGGCCTGGGGTCTGCCCTCAGGGAGCGCACAGAGGAGTGCACAACACTCAGCGTAGTATCTGAGGCATAGTAGGCTCTTAATGCTTGTTGATTGATTCTCTCAACTAGGCTGCTAGGTAGTGAAGTAGATAGAGTTTTGGACCTGGAGTTGGGAAGATCTCAGTTCAAATCCAGCCTTAGATGCCCTGGGCAAGTCATGAACTTACCTGGGCCTTGGTCTCCTCATCTATAAAATAAGGATCAGAATATTTGTAAAGTACTCCGTAAATCTTAAAGTGTTATAGAAATGCTACTTATCATCATCATCGTCATTTCCTGCCTCCTCTCACCAGCTACCTCAGACTTGCTTCCCCAAGTATTCCTTTCTCACTCCAAAATGTCATCTTTTTTCTCCTCTGAAGATGAAAGCTTCCAGTCCCAGCCTAGAAGCTGATCTGATGGTGGGGAGGACCTTCTCTGGAGGTCCCAGAGGAAAAGCTGATTCTCAGTGGCCTCTTCATTAGAGATAGACAGGGGGGGCAGTTAGGTGGTGCAGTGGATAGAGCACCAGCCCTGGAATTGGGATGACCTGAGTTCAAATCAGGTCTCAGACACATAGCACTTACTAGCTGTGTGACCCTGGGCAAGTCGCTTAACCCCATTGCCTAGCCAAAAAAACAAAAACAAATTTAAAAAAAGAGAGATAGACAGGGCAGTGAGGGCTGGCAGAGTCTTTGGAAGAACTTGGGGTCTTTCTCCTCTGTTCCTCTGGGCTATAGAATATGGTTCAATGAGTAAGGGGTACAGGAGGGCAGAGGGAGAAGATCAGCATGGGCTTTATGGAGGAGTTGGGACTCTGGCTGGGCCCTAGAGAATGATTAGGATTTTAAATAAGTGGGGGTTACAAGCGGGGCCATCAATGAGCACCTGTGTCTGTGTAATAGTTGAGTAGACAGGCCTGGTTTGAAGTTTTGGACTCTAGGAGGGCAGCTCTGGGCCTGGGGTGGTGGGTAAGGGTAGCAGCAGTCATTTTGTTGATCAGAAAGGATAAAATTGAAGGGAGGCATTGAATGTCCCACAGAATTGAGCATTGTAGGAAATGGGAAATCGTGAGAGTGTTTGAGCAGCAGCGAGGTCACCAGAGCAGATCACGTAAGGGCAATGGGAGAGGGCCCCAGGTAAGGCTGTTTCCACTGGAGAGGTCATCCCGTTCAGTTTCTCTTCTCACTGCTGCTCCTCCTTCCCTTGTCTCCTTCCTTCTTCCTTTGTTCTATCCACACTAACCTTCTCCTCCATCATCTCTTCCTCTTCCTCTCTATCCCACCCCATTCACAGGCCATGGATCGAGGTCCTAACCGGGCTTCCTCCTATCTCGAGGGTTCTTCATCTCTCCCGGCGACCTCCCAGCCAAGACCTACTGGGAGGAAGGTAGCCTGGCCAAGGGGGCCCTGACGTGTCCTCTTGATCATCTCTCTCCAGGGCCCAGCCTTGGTTCACACATGGGGAGGCTGGGGGAAAAGAGGGCCTGTCTCATCCCATCTCACTCTCCAGCCTTTATTCTGTCGCTGAGCCTCTTGTTTGAATTCAGCCTCCCGTGTTATCCATCACACCACCTGTCAAGGGGCCAGGGGCAGGGAGATGGACGTGGAGATTGGGGTGAGGAAGCTCTAGGCTAGGGGCCCAGAGAGGGCAAGGAGCTGACTGGAGTCACAAAGAACAGAGAGGATAGGGCCTGAGTTTCTAGGATTAGTGGTAGAAAGGGAAGGCTAGAGGCTCCTTTCTACCCCCCAGGAAGAGATCAAAGAGGGTGGATGTTTTGGCTGTAATTGTGCTCCCTGGGTGGTGTAGGGAGGGTAAGGGAGGGGCAGCCTGGTCTGCCTTTGACCCCTCCCCTGCACCCCACTCCTTGCAGTTGCTGCATGAGGAGCTGGCCCTGCAGTGGGTGGTGAGCGGCAGTGCTGTTCGGGAGGCCGTCCTGCAACATGCCTGGTTCTTCTTCCAGCTCATGGTAAGCCACTTGCCCCAAGGGAGAGCTACTTCCCAGGATCTCTGTCTTGTATTGGAAGAATTGGGGGTGGGTTACGCTGGAGAAGAGAAGACTTGGGGGGGGGCATGATAGGTGACTTGCAGTGTTGGAAGAGGGGTTAGATGTCAGATCAGAGACTTAAAGCCGGGGAAGACTTTCATGGTCATCTGGTCCACCCGCCACACCACTTCCATTTCACAGAGAAGTGTAATTATTTGTCCCCAGTTACATAGGGAGTAGATGACCCAGCCAGGATTCAAACCTGGGTCCTCTAACTCAGAGCTAGAAATGATAGGAGGCAATTAGAAAGAAGCTCATTGAAGATCGATGAGGTCTGGAGTCTTCAAGGCAGAGGTTGGCTGATGGGTTACCCGCCAGCTGTGTTCTAACGGAGATTCCTTGTGGGATGCAGGCTGGACCTGATGGTCACTGGGGTCCCTCCCTATTCCAAAATTCCGTGATTCCTCTAGAGGATCCGTTCACACAGACACCTGTCATCTGTGTTGTACCCTCCCCCCCCCCCCCCCCGCCCCACCGCAATCTCTGGCCTTTAGCATCCTTCTCCCCTCCTCCTTCCCTCAGGTGAAAAGCATGGCCTTACACTTGGTGCTGAGCAAGCGTCTGGACACTCCCCGGAAGCTGCGCTTTCCAGGCCGTTTCATGGACGACATCTCGGCTCTGGTCAACTCTGTGGGGCTGGAGGTCACCGCCCACAGCCACAAGGTAGGGACTGGCCTGTCAGGACCAGCTGCTGGGGTGAAGGCAGCCCCCAGCGACAGACGCATCACCGCTAGTCAATACCGACCTGTAATCGGGGGTGACTTGAGGAGCCAGGCTAGCTCAGGGCTGTGGATTGCCCTTCCCTTAGGGGATGTGATTGGGGTAAGGATGGGCTGGAAGGCACAGAAGCAAACACTGTATTTCTGTGTTACCCCTTGCATGGGGCCCTATCTATCAATTAGCTATTGATTGGCACCCTTATGTATTTACCTCTATGCTCTGGTAGTGAGGAGAGACAGGAGAAACAGACCCAGGCTGTGCCTTCACGGAGCCCATGGCGTAGGGGAGGCAGAAGGGGCAGACCCAGGCTGTGCCTTCACAGAGCCCACGGCATAGGGGAGGCAGAAGGGGCAGACCCAGGCTGTGCCTTCACGGAGCCCACGGCATAGGGGAAGCAGAAGGGGCAGACCCAGGCTGTGCCTTCACGGATCCCACAGCTCAGGGGAGACAGAAGGGGCAGACTTAGGCTCGGCCCTCACAGAGATCCCAGTATGACTAGGGGAAATGAAGTAATACACACATGATGATGATATAGGGCTGTGGCTTACTGAGAGAGAGTGTACACTGTTGAGCTCAGGAGAGATCAGTGTGGATTGCAATCCTGGACAGCTTCCTGGAGAGGGAAGCTCTTGAAGGATGAGTGAGATCTTTGACAGGATGGAAATTAATGGCATTAGGCCAACATGGAGAAGGAACCATTGACCACAATAGGGAGGTCAGTGAGGTGAGCTGGGGTTCTTTTTCTTGGGGGGAAAACAAGGAGTTTGCTCTCTCATTTGGACATAATGAGTTCCAGTGGTCAGCAGAATGTTCAGGGTCAAATGTCCAACAGGAAGTTGGAAAAGGGGATTAGGACCTGGAAAGTGAAGTCTAGGATTGGAGGAAATAGTTTAAGGTCATCCATACAGGGGAAGAAATAAAGTCACGGGAGGGGATGCCAAGAAAGAACGGAAAGTTGTCTTCCCTACTTAGAGGGGTCAGAGAGACCATTAAGGAGGACATGGGAGTAGTGGGGATAGATCTGGCCCTAATGGCCAGTGCAAGGACAGCTAGGTGGTGCAGTGAATAGAGCACTGGTCCTGAGGTCAGGAGGACCTGAGTTCAAATCCGGCCTCAGACCAAACACTTAACACTCACTAGCTGTGTGACCTTGGGCAAGTCACTTAACCCTAATTGCCTAAAAAAACAATAAAAAACCACATCCCTGACGGCCAGTGCGGATGACCACTGTGCATCTCTGCGGGGTCCTGAAACTGATATCCTGCCCCCTGCTAACTGTAGGACTCGGAGCTCTCCGAGCGGCTCAACACCAGCCTGGCCTTCTTCCTCAGTGACCTCTTGTCCCTGGTGGATCGAGGCTTTGTCTTCAGTCTCATCAGGGCCTATTATAAGCAGGTAGAAGAGGGTGGTGGGCTGGGAAGTGTTCTTGGGAGGATGCTAGGGGAAGCTGGGAGGGGACCACGGTGGTGCTCGGGTAGATGAGGAGGGATGTTTGGGAGGAAGGTGAGGAGACGGCCACGGGGCAACCCTTCCCTGCCGGCCCCACTGACCACAGCCTTGGACAGGTGGCCAATCGCCTGCAGTCATCCCCTAACCCCAACGGGCTGATAACGCTGCGCATGGACTTCACCCGTATCCTCTGCAGCCACGAGCACTACGTGACTTTGAACTTGCCCTGCAGCCCCATCTCTCCCCCGGCCTCCCCTTCACCTTCTGTCTCCTCTGCCACCTCCCAGGTAAGGCCTACCTTGACCTTAACATTGACCCTGACTCCCATCCTCTGCCTTCTCCCCCTCTCCAAAGTGGACCCCAACCCTTGGCGTCCGGCATCATCTGGGGCCTCCTGGGTGCAGAGCCCTGAACTTGCAACGTCCCCTTAGAGTTCAGCCTTCTCCAGCCACGTCCAGGACCCCAAGGTGATCAGCATGTTCGAGCTCTCAGGCTCCTTCCGGCAGCAGCACTTCCTGGCTGGGCTTCTGCTGACCGAGCTGGCCCTGATCCTAGAGCCCGAGGCTGAGGGGTGAGTGAGGGGGGCCCTCCATCTCCTGAGCCACCCTTCCCTCCATCCCAGCCCAGAGGCTCCTTGATTGTCTCTGGGCACCAGGCTCTGGGCTGAGAGGGAAGAATGAGGGTGGGAAGGTGAGGGCCCACTTGACTGCTGACCCCCCAGACCTCCCCAGGGTGTTCTTCCTGCACAAGAAGGCAATCAGCGCTGTGCACACCCTCCTGTGCAGCCACGACGCAGATGCCCGCTACGCAGAGCCTGAGGTCAAGGCCCGGGTGGCTCAGCTCTACCTGCCGCTGCTTACCCTTGTCCTGGACACACTCCCCCAGTTGCATGACTTCTCAGGTCAGCCAGGCCTGCTTCTAGCAGGGGTGGGGATCCTGAGGTGGAGCCTCCAGCCAGGTGGCACAGTGCATAGATAGTACTGGACGTGAAGGAGGGATGAGATGCAGGGAAGGGAATAAGCATTTATTTAGCACCTACTATGTACCAGGCACTGCGCAAAGCACTTTATAAATGTTACCTCATTTGATACCCACAATGATCCTTCAAGGTAGGTGCTATTAGTTATCCCCATTTTACAGTTGAGGAAACAGAGGCAAGCAAGGTTGCTTGCTCAGGGTCGCACAGCCAGTAAGTGTCTGAGGCTGGATTTGAACTCACGTCTTCCTGACTCCAGGCCCGGTGCTCTATCCACTGCACCACCTTGCTGACTTGAAGTCAGGAAGAGCTTAGTTCAAATCCTGCCTCAGACGTTTACTAGTTGTGTGACCCTGGGTAAGTCACTAACCTCTTTCTGCCTCAGTTTCTTTATCTGTTTGTTTTTTGGTTAGGCAGTGGGGTTAAGTGACTTGCCCAGGGTCACACAGCTATTATTATGTGTCTGAGGCCGGATTTGAACTCAGGTCCTCCTGAATCCAGGGCTGGTGCTCTATCCACTTGTGCCACCTAGCTGCCCCTAGTTTCCTTTATCTGTAAAATAGGGATGATAGTAACATCATCTACCTCGCAGAGTTGTATCAAATGAGTCAAGCCTTTCTGTGCAGCAGCTGGGGGGTAGCACCTCTCTCCTCTCCCTGGCCTGGACTCACTCTCCATGCTTCTATAGAAAGCAGCCTGGCAGGGCCCAGCCCCAGCAGGTGGAGGGCTCCCCAAGGAGAGGGGGTTGGGGCTGGTTTCCTTCCATCCCCTTCCCTTGCTAGGCCCATAGAGCATAAGCATTCTTGGCCCAGCTGGGGGGGTTCTCTTGGGAGCCCCAGCTAGGGGAGAGAGAAGGAACTTTGTTTAGGATGTCTCTCACCCACTTTAGAAAGAAGATCTGGTTCATTCCTACCTTGCCCTCCCAACTCCCGGTAAAATCTGTCCTTCCCTCTGCAGAGAGCGGCGGGCAGCGCTCCCGGTTGGCCTCCATGCCAGATGTGGATGTAGACATAGATGGGGGCAGTACCATTAGCCCATCTGTGGCCATGGCCATTGCAGGGAGCCCCCTACCCCCAGGTCCACGGCCCAGCATCCCCCAGGGGCCTCCACCTGTGAGTACTGAGGACGGAGGGGTCTGAGATGCCAGTGTATGTATAGGGGTAGGTAAAAGCAGGATCCCAGCTTTCAGAGCAAGGAGAAAGGTCAGTTTGCTCCCCACAGTGGGACACCAAAGACAGCCTCATCAGAAACTTCTTGCGGGGCTGGGCTAGTGGATTGAGGGTGGAGGATGAAGTCCCTGCATCTTTAGTCTGAGGGAATGGCCCAGAGTCCGTGACTTGGTTGTCTGGGATGGGGCGGGGCTGTGCGCCATCCGTAGGTCAGCCCTCTTCTGCTGTCAGCCCCCCCGCACAGCTAGCCCCCTGGCAGCAGATACAAGCCGGACCCTGCTGATATGCGCACTGTGGGTGCTGAAGAATGCAGAGCCTGGACTCCTGCAGCACTGGACCAGTGACCTGGGCCCCGGGCAGCTTGCCCGCCTGCTGGACCTCCTGCATCTCTGCACATCCTGCTTTGAATACAAGGTCTGCCCCTTCCTCCCCTAACAAACTTCCCTCTGGCCTTCCGTTTCTATACCCCTAAAATGAAGAGGTTGCACTAAGTTACCTCCAAACCCCGCTGCAGCCATCTGTGACCCTATGATCTCATCTCTTGTCCCTTTAGGGGCCAGGCCCACAAAAATCCCAAGTTGTGGGACAAGTCTGTCCTGGTTTAGACCCACACAAACCCCAGGTTGTCTCATCGCCAGTGTGACAGAGGCCACTCCGAGACATTCTAGGCCTCTGATAGTCCTCTGGGGCCAGCTGTGCCTTGTTCTCTCCAGGGACTGGACACTCCCACCCATTCTGCCACCTGGCTTCTCCTTGTCAATCAGCCAAGCACTTATTGAGTGCCTACTATGTTCCAGGCACTGGGGATACAAAGGAAGGCAGTAATGCCCCCTGCTCTCAAAGAGCTCACAATCTAATGGGGGAGACAGTATGTAACAACTCTATAGAAAAAGGTGGAATCAGGGGCAGCTGGGTGGAGAAGTAGATAGAGTATGGGCCCTGAAATCAGGAGGACCTGAGTTCAAATCTGACCTCAGACCAAACATTTGACATTTACTAGCTGTGTGACCTTGGGCAAGTCACTTAACCCCAATTGCCTTTAAAAAAAAAAAAAAGGTGGAATCAGTGTCAGTGGGAGGTAGTTTCAGAGTGAAGGCACGGGTAGCTGAGATGAGACCAGGAAAGACAGAAGATCGGGTTTGACTTGAATTTTTGGAGGAGTCAAGAGGAAGAGACAAGGAGGGAGGGCATTCCAGGCATGGGGCACAGCCAGGGCAGAAGCACAGAGATGAGAGATGTGCTAGTAACAGCAAATAGGCCAGTATAGCTGGATCCCTGAGTATGTGGAAAGGAATAAAGATGGCTGGAAAGGTAGGAAGGGACCAAGTGGTAAAGAGTCAAAAAAAGAGGATTTTCTGTTTGATCCTGGAGGTCATAGAGGGCTACCTGGGATTATCGAATAGGTGAGCAATATGGTCAGTCTGAAAATCACTTGGCAGCTTGGAGTCAGGAGAAACATGAAGCTGGGAGACTTATTGGAAGGCCATCGCAATAGGTGGGGTAGGATTGATGATTTCCTGAACTAGGGCGATAGCCATGGAAGCAGGTAGAAATGACAAAAATCGATGCTGCACTGGATTTGTGGGGTGAGTGCAGGTGAGGATGCCCCAAGCTTGTGAGCCGGGAGGGTTAGGAGGATGGATGGTCATATCCTTGACAGTGATAAGTTGGGAAGGGGGAAGGATTTGGGAAGCAAGATAACTCATGTTGAGTTTGAGAGACTGTGGGACATTCAATTCAAGATAAACACAGGGCAGCTGGTGATGTGAGATTGGAGCTCAGGACATTAGGGGCAGATACAGAGATGACCATTGAACCCCCCTTCCCCCGGAGTTGATGAGATCACTGAATGATAGAATGGCCAAGTGATCGCCAGTAGAATAGAATGGAAAGGTTAGAGGAGCAAGGAGAGAACTTTGGTGGGGAGGGACACCCATGCATGATAGACGTGCCCTGAAGGACCCAGCAAGTGGTCAGAGAAATAGGAGAACTCAGAGAGAGCAATGTTGTGAAAACCTGAAGAGGTGAGTATATCCAGGAGAGGACATAGTCAACAGTATCGAGGACTGCAGAGGTCCTTGGCCCCTTTGAAACCGAATGCCACCTTCCCTTACCCCAGACTGTCTGCTTCCACATTCCAGCTGCCTTGCAGATATCTTCAGGAGAGATTTGGAGTGGGAGGAGGGCCCAGGTGGGAAGAGTTTAGAGGTGGGGATTAGAAGGGTATAGACAGAGCCTACCAGACCAGACTCCCTCTTTTACGTACCCTGCACCCCTTAAATCGCCTCCTCCCTGCCTGCACCAGGGAAAGAAGGCCTTTGAACGTATCAACAGCCTCACTTTCAAGAAGTCACTGGATATGAAAGCCCGCCTAGAGGAGGCTATTCTGGGAACCATTGGGGCCAGGCAAGAGATGGTGCGGCGCAGCCGGGGTAAGCAGTGGTTGCCAGAGGTCCCTATCCCTGTGGGCCGGCCAGACCCCTTCCTGTTCCCAGCTGCTCTCCTGTGGCACGCTGGCCCCAGGAGCTCCCAGTTTCCACTGGACAACTTTCTCTGCCCCTGAGCTCTATGTGTACATAGCCAGCTCAGGTGGGGAGCTTTCCCACTGACGGTGTGACTGTCTTTCTGTACCTCTGTGTCTCAGAGAGAAGCCCCTTTGGGAACCAAGAGAATGTGAGATGGAGAAAGAACGTCACACACTGGAAACAAACCTCGGACAGAGTGGACAAGTGGGTGGGGCAGGGGTTGGGGGCGGAGAGGGACGAGAGACACAGAGGGCAAGGGGTGGAGGTGGTTAGGAACCATCCGTCCACAAACACATCCAGGAGCCAGGGACAGAACCAGGCAACCTAGCAGGGTCTGGGTCTGGTTGATGCCTTTCCCTGTACACACGTGGTCGGGCATCACCCCCCACACTCTTTTCTGCAGAACCAAGGAGGAGATGGAGCATGAAGCCCTCGTAGATGGGAACCTGGCAACAGAAGCCAACCTCATAGTACTGGATACGCTGGAGGTCATTGTGCAGGTGGGGGTCCTTAGGCAAACACCCCAGGATAGTGGCTTCTGATCCTGGGGTTAACCACGACTCCTTTCCACCACCCCCAGCCATCGAGCCTTCCTTCTTCATCCATATACTCTTCCTCCTTCGTTCACCCGTCATTCTCCCAACCTGTCCATCCATAAATCTGCCTGCAGTCCATCTACTTTTTTTTCCTCCATCCATCTTTTTCCCCAGACAGTGATCTTGTCGGAGGCCAAGGAGGGCCTTCTCGGGTCTGTGTTGAAGGTTTTGCTGCACAGTTTGGGCTGTACCCAGAGTGCCCTCTTCCTGCAACATGGCCTGGCCACACAGAGGGCACTCGTGTCCAAGGTGAGAGGGGCCCAGGCAGGTAGCACGCATCTCCTGTCCCCCAACTGAGTGTCCCCGGGACCTTTAGCCCAGGGTCTCCGCCCCTGCTCTCCACCCACAGCCTTTTCCTAGGTGTAGGAAAGGGGGGCTGCAGAATTTGCCCAGAGCCCAGTGCCCAGCCTTTCTCCCTGGACACTCCCAGAGCATGGGGGAGACCCTCTGTACCACATGTGTTCTGAGGAGCCCAGGCTGTGTCAGCTCCCAGGGAGAGGATGCACACAGGAGTGCATACATGCATACATGTGCCTAATGTGTGTGTTGGGGATGGGGGCGGCAGTTCCCTGAGCTGCTGTTTGAAGAGGACACGGAGCTGTGTGCAGACCTCTGCCTGAGGCTCCTTCGCCACTGCAGCAGCCGGGTCACCACCATCCGTACCCATGCCAGTGCGTCCCTCTACCTCCTCATGCGCCAGAACTATGAGATTGGAAATGTGAGCAGGGGTGGGTGGGGACTACAGAGGCACAGAGGGGGTGAGGGTGGAAGCAAAAGAAGGAAAGAAAGAAGGGATGGAAAGAGGAAGAGAGGGAGGGAGGAAAGGGAGGAGGAGCTCAGCCAGCCCTCCCCAGTTCTCATGGGGCTCCTGGACTATCCCTGCGCCCCTACAGAACTTTGCCCGGGTGAAGATGCAGGTGACAATGTCCCTGTCGTCCCTCGTGGGGACAACACAGAATTTCAACGAGGAGCATTTGCGACGTTCTCTCAAGACCATCCTGACCTATACTGAGGAGGACCTGGAGCTGCGGGACAGCACCTTTGCTGAGCAGGTGCCCGAGGCCTGACCCGGCCCTTCCTTCTCCACACCTGGCCTCCTCCCCCGCCCCTCCAGCTGCCCTCTGGCTCCCTCCAACCCCTGCAATTGCCCCCAGGTCCAAGATCTTATGTTCAACCTGCACATGATCCTGACAGACACGGTGAAAATGAAGGAGCATCAGGAAGACCCAGAGATGCTCATTGATCTTATGTACAGGTGAGGGGGGAGGGGCGGGTGGTCAGGAGGCTGGTGAGGGAGGAGGGGCGGGTGTTCAGGACGCTGGCGAGGGGGGACGGACGGGTGGTCAGGAAGCTGGTGAGGGGGGACGGACGGGTGGTCAGGATGCTGGTGAGGGGGGCGGACGGGTGATCAGGACGCTGGTGAGGGGGGGTGGATAGGGGAGGGGGATGAGACAGACCAGGTGCTTCCTGCTTGATACTAGGATTGCCCGTGGGTACCAGGGCTCCCCAGACCTTCGGCTGACTTGGCTTCAGAACATGGCCGGCAAGCACGCAGAACGGGGAAACCACGCAGAGGCAGCTCAGTGCTTTGTCCACGCAGCAGCCCTGGTGGCTGAGTATCTTGCTCTGCTGGAGGACAGCCGCCACCTTCCTGTGGGCTGTGTCACCTTCCAGGTGGGCAGGGGGCAGTGGGAGGGTGGGGGCCACGGCCAGGGCTGATGACAAGGAAGGACGCACCCGGCCTGAGCCCCTCAATGGACACTGGGTCGCCTTCTTGCCTAGAGCATCTCATCCAACGTGCTGGAAGAGTCGGCAATCTCAGACGACATCCTTTCACCTGATGAAGAGGGGATCTGCTCTGGCAAGCATTTCACCGAACTGGGGCTGGTGGGGCTGCTGGAGCAGGCAGCCACCTCCTTCACCATGGTCAGCTGGGGCCCAGGGGAGTGGGCCGGTGGGAGGGAATGGGGACCCCGAGGAATCCCCTAGATAAGGTTAGCCCTCCTGTCAAAGAGAGAGGAAGCCCAAGGGTCTAGACTGGCCGGAGACCCAGAAAGGAAAGCCCAGGGATGAGTTTAACTCCATGTCTCTGCTCCCCTGGCCCAGGGTGGGCTGTATGAGGCTGTGAATGAGGTCTACAAGATCCTCATCCCCATCCTGGAGGCCCATCGGGACTATAAGAAGCTGGCCATGGTTCATGGGAAACTACAGGAGGCCTTTACCAAGATCATCCATCAGGTCAGAGCCAAGACCCAGGCCTTCATCCCTCTCTAGACCAGTGGCTGACTTCAGGACCCTCTGTCCATAGCAGTTTTGGTCCCCTAGGTCACCATGCCCCTCTCCATAGGCCAATGGCTTCCACTCACACTGTTCCCCTGGACAGACTACGCTCCCACATACCCTACCCCAAGCACCACTCCCTGTCTCTATCCCCCCAAATACAGACTGACCCCAGGAGCTGAATGGCCCCTGCAAGGGGTGAAGGTAGAAAAGTAGCCACAAGAGGTGTGGGGGAGATTTGAGTGGGCAGGGGTGGTGGGGTGGAATGCAGTGGACCTCAGGACCTTTCACCTTCTCTCTCACTTTGTTTCTCCCTTCAGAGCTCTGGTTGGGAGGTAAGCTGAGTCACAGTCTCCACACCCCTCTATGGAGCCTGCTGGGATAGCCCTACAACCACCAGGGGGAGCTCCCCAGGATCAGAAGCAGCTGTGGCTTGGCAGGGGGAGAGGAGGCATTAAACCCTATCCATTTTCCACCCCCTGCCTGGCACAGCTGTGGGGTGGCCATTGCCAGGGTCACGATCCCTCTCCTCCCCTCCCAAGTCCCGTGGGCAGCGCCTGAGCCCGGATGACTCAACCCAGCTGTGGCTATGCCTCTGGGGGAGTCCCCGAGTGCTGGGGGGAGGGGAGGGCCTCCCTGGGCACCCTCTTCATGTGGGCAGTCACCCCCCCCCATACACACACACACACCACTCCCAGCCTGGTTCTGGGACTGTGGTTGGGTAGTCTACATAGGGTGACAAAAGACAATGCCAACAGACTGGCAGTTCCTTCGCCAGGGCTGAGGCTGCTGGCACCAATTAGGGCAGTCCTCCAGAAACCCCCACCCAACTCAGCACAGTGCCCCCTCCAAAGCCTCCCAACCTCCAACCCAGAACAAACCCCACCCCGTCCAACTCCGAGCAGCCCCCCAAAAACCCCCACCCAGCTAGCAGCCCCGAGCCTCTGTTTCTCCTCTGATTGTCTCTCTCTGTGTCTTTGGTTAACAACAGCCAGTCTTGTCAACCCCCTAGTGTAAGTGTAGGGCTATTTTTAGGCTCCTCTGAGGTTCTGAAAGAGGTTTCAGTCCTAACATGGTTTTGATATGGTTTGGGCGTGGGGGCCACCTGGATCCTCTGGGCCTTCCCCTACCCCTCTCCTTTCCCAGAGCTACTTGCCTCAGCCTATCTGTTGGAATGGGCTGGTTCTCGGGCCCCTGGGTTTGGGAGCTATTTGTCTTTTTGGGGTCCCCTACATTTAAGTCCAGGTTCAGAAGGAAACGGACGTGTGATCCATGCCTCGGGTCACACATGGATGTGTTCTCTTCCCTTCTTCTTTCCTCCATGCTCCCTGTGACTGGCTCTTCCCCTATCTGGGCATGCCATTGGTGAGTGAATTAATCTCAAACCCAAACATCTCTCTCCCAAGAAAAGAGAACAGCTACCTCTTTGTGCCTCTGTTTGCCCATTCTATGCTAGAGTGTGTGTGTGTGTGGTCCAGACTTCTTGGAGAGAGGAAAGGCCAGGGAACCTGGAGTCTGGGGTGCTAGGTTTAAGAGATGACCTCGAGGAGCCATGAGGGCGTCCCCGGGACAAAGGAGGGGATCAGGGAGTCGTCTTTGTATCCATTTCTCTTTCTCCCTGTCTCCCCATCTCTGTCTCAATTTCTGGTCATCTCAGATGCCATCAACCCCGATTTTCCCATCTTCTGGGATGGAAGGTTGTTTCTATGGGGGTTGTGTGCCCCTCTCCCAGTCCAGCCTCCTTAGCTAGGGAAGGGCCCCTGGTATAACTTGGCACCCTGGGGGAAGGGAGGGCATTAGGATTCCTGGGTCTTGCCCTTTGTGGTCCCCTTCCCCAGCTGACCGAGGTGGCACTGCCACAGAGTGCCCTGAGGCCAAACACCAGGAGGAAATGACTTTCCCTGAGGTAGGTGTGCTTTTTTGAGTCTAACTCCTGACCCCTAACCCAGGTCCCCAGCGCGTGTTTGGGACGTATTTCCGAGTCGGATTCTACGGCTCCCGCTTCGGGGATTTGGACGAGCAGGAGTTTGTGTACAAGGAGCCATCAATCACAAAACTTGCTGAGATTTCCCACCGGCTTGAGGTGACTTGGGGGTTGGGGGGTGGCCAGGGCCTGCCCTTCCCAGAGGCAGAGGCATGGACAGACTGGCTCCATCCTGGAGGCCCCGATTCCCTCCACGCCCTACTTCTCTGAATTTCCCCTACCCCGTCCCCATCCTCTCCAACTTGTTAGCCAGGGAACTTAACAAGGTGCTGGTGATGAGATCCAGGGGCCAGTAGGGCCTGGACAGGCACTGGTTCCCAGTCAACAGCTTGGTATTCTGTTCCCCAGGAAAGGGAGGGGGAGAAGAAAGGGGTGGGGCCAGCTCATGGCTGGGAGGAGGAGACTCCCAAAGCTGAGGATGGAGGGGGAGCAGGGCCCAGACATTTGTTATCAATTTAGCGGTGGATTCCAGGGCCCAGACAAGGCCGGGCTACCCACGTGATGAGTGAGGGAAAGGGGGGCTGGGGTGATGACTCAGGGTAGGGGGGCATGCTGTGGGCTGCGGCTGGGCCGGCCGGAGCCGTGCTCATTAACTTTCTGACCAGTCATGAAGGGGGAATTTGGGGGTTGGGGAGAAATCCTGGGTCCTCCTTAGCCCCCCTTCCCTGCCCGGGCCCAATCTGGCCCCATTCCCCAAAGTATCTCCCAAACCCTTGACCTGCCCCCCCTCAGGAATTCTACTCGGAGCGTTTTGGGGATGATGTGGTTGAGATGATCAAAGACTCCAACCCTGTGGACAAAGCCAAGCTAGAGCCCCACAAAGTAAGAGGAGTCCCCTAAACATGCCCCCTGGCATTCCTTCGCCTTCAGCATTTCTAAAGGATGAAGCAGGGGGGGTCCAGGAGGTGTAGCCTCTGGGGGTGGTTGGCAGGCAGCGGGCAGATTTGAGTCTTGTGGGGGAGGTGGTAATCCTAGGGTGTTTGAGGGGCCTTCATGGCCTTCTCCATCACTCGCTCCCAGGCTTACATCCAGATCACCTATGTAGAGCCCTACTTTGACACATATGAGCTGAAGGACCGAGTGACATACTTTGATAAGAACTATGACCTCCGCACCTTCCTCTTCTGTACGCCCTTCACGGCCGATGGCCGGGCCCACGGGGAGCTTCGAGAGCAGCACAAGCGAAAGACACTACTGAGCACGGCCCACGCCTTCCCCTACATCAAGACCCGAATCAACGTCATCCACAAAGAGGAGGTGCCAGGGCCATGATCCCAGGGGCTGGGCTGGGACTCCCCAAGGCAGGGCAGAGGCCGCAGACCTCCAGCTTCCTAGGGCCCACCCAAGGCCCCTTGTCATTCCCAAACCCATCCCAATCTTGTGTCCCCAGACTGTGCTGACCCCCGTTGAGGTAGCCATCGAGGACATGCAGAAAAAAACGAGGGAACTCGCTTTTGCTACAGAACAGGAGCCGCCCGATGCCAAGATGCTCCAGATGGTGCTCCAGGGCTCCGTGGGGCCCACAGTGAACCAGGCACGACTATCAGAGGGTGGAGACCTGGGCTGGCTGGGCACTGACACAAACTGAAATGGGCAGTATCGCTGAGCCAAGGCAGAAAATCAAGCGTGAGCATGAGAATGGGTGAACCAGGCAGGAGGCCAAGGATGGAGGACACCGCAGTGAAAGAAGGCTAGGCATGATCTCTGCCAGGCCTCATGCTGTTTGGGGTCCAGGGATAGTAACTGCAGGCCTGAAATGTTACCCAGGCAAGGCTCAAGGTAGAGATGTGAGCTCTCTCAGCTCCCTGTCTTCACCCACAACCAGGGTCCCCTTGAAGTGGCACAAGTGTTTCTGGCTGAGATCCCCGAGGACCCCAAACTCTTCCGACACCACAACAAGCTCCGTCTTTGCTTTAAGGATTTTTGCAAGAAGTAGGTCTCCCCATCCTCCCCACCCCCACCCCTGGTCTGTGCCTTCCTACCTCACCCCACCCCATGAGCTCCCAGCCTCCCCTGGAACCTGAGCCCCACTTCTGGCCCCAGGTGTGAGGATGCCCTGCGGAAGAACAAGGTCCTGATTGGCCCTGACCAAAAGGAATATCACCGTGAACTCGAGCGGAACTACAACCGCCTGAAGGAGGCGCTGCAGCCCCTGCTGACTCAGCGCATCCCGCAGCTGTTTGCCCCTGCTGCCTCGGGTCCCAGCCCCAGGTAAGGAAGAACCAGGCAGGCTCCCAACAGGAGCCCCCAAGCCAAGGAGACATGATGGTCCATGGAACATGGTGATACTCCATCACATTTCTCTAGGGTTTTAACGTTTGCCAAGTGCTCCGAGTCCATTAGCTCACTTGATTCTGGCCATGACCTTGTGAGCTGGATGCTATTATTACAGATGAGGAAACTGAGGCTCAGAAGGGTTAAGGGGCCTGAGAGACAGCTAGGTATGGTAGGGAATAGAGTGCTGGAGTTAGAGTCAGACCTCACCCGCCATGAGAGCTTGGGCAGCCCCACTTTCCTCATTTGTAAAACAGGGATAATAACACCTACCTCACAGCTTGTTATGAGGAATTAAAAGGGATAGTACACATAAAGGGCTTTGGAAACCTTAAAGCCTACATAATTGTTAGCTATTATTATCATTATTTGACTAGGGCTGTACAGCTATTGGGTACCTGAGGTTGGATTTGAACCCAGGTCTTCTTGACCCCCAGATACAGTGTCCAGTATCTTCCAGGGTGCCTTCCAACCACATGGTCTGGGGGTCTTTGAGTAACCTAGTATGAGGGCGTAAAACTTAGAAAAGGCTGAAGGGAGGATAAATGGGCAAATTCATTTAGTCAGATGCCGGTCTTTTACCTTTCTTTGTGCACCCAGCACTTAGCACAGTGCCTGGCACTAAATAAATGTCATGAGCTTAAAAAATGTTTATTGACAGGCTGACAGTGAAGGAATAATCTTAGTGATGTGGGAAGGGAATAATAGAGGGATGGTAGAGATTTTTCTTGTTTGTTTCTGTTTTTGTTTTTTCCTTTTTTTTTTTTTTAAAGGCAATTGGGGTTAAGTGACTCGCCCAGGGTCACATAGCTAGTAAGTGTCAAGTGTTTGTTCTGAGGACAGATTTGAACTCAGGTCCTCCTGACTTCAGTGCAGGTGCTCTATCCACTGGGCCACCTAGCTGCCCTTAAGAGATTTTTCTGAAAGGAAACCTTGGGGTTGGGAGGACGTAAACTGTTACTCTGATATTGTGTCTTTCCCTCCCTCTCCCTTCTCCCCCCACCCTAGGAACTCTTTGAACAGAACAAGTTTCAGAAAATTTGAAGGCTGATTAAGAAGGGCTCCGAAGAACAGAAGCCAGCCTAGGGGGCTGGGACCCCCCCCCCTCACATACAATGGAGGCCTGGCCTGGCGCGGCTCCAGGACAGGGCCACTCTGGTGCTTTTGTGCCTTCTACACCCGCACCCTGCTCCCCCTCTGGCACTGGTCCCAGTTGGGGGAGGAGGGGTCTACACCTGTGTTTACGTTTTCCGTTTTTAATTTAAAGTGACTTTTTAAAAAATCACCCACTGAGCATGATTCCTCCCTTGAAGGGGGCTGGTTGGGGGCGGGTTTCCTGTGGTCGGTCTCTCTGTGGGAGGCTACTTGTATGTCATACTTCGTCTACGTGCTCCCGGCCAGGATGCTGGGGAGCATGTCCAAGCTGGGTTGGGGTGGCCGGGAAGGCACTGACCCGGTCCTGCCAGATGGACCTGGCCTCTGAAAAGAAGAGGGGGGCACAGTGGGGGCACTTCGCCCACTCGGGGCCCGCCCTCTCTCCCTCCAGTTGGGTTGGGATGTTTGGAGATGTTTTGGCCACTTCGTCTTCGACACCGCTCGACACCGCCCTCCTCCCCCCTCCCCGAACAGCCGGCCCGCTGTGGATAAGGAAGGAGGGAGCTACCCTGGTACAGGGGGTGTTATCGCAGTTTGGAGAGGGTGGAAGTCCTGGCAGAACCCCAATATGCCCCAATATTCTGCCCCACACCCCTCCTCTAAGAAGGGTTTCTGAGGCTCAAGAAGTGGAGGGGGCCCGTCGGGTTTTATTCGCGTCGCGCTGGCTCCTCTTCATTAGCTCTTTGCAGGGGTAGACACCCGGGTCGGGAGGGGCCTGAGAAGTCCTCCAGCCCAGAATCTTTCCTTTCCATTTCGGATCGGAAAGGTGCAGAGGGAGCCCCTCCCACACACACCTGTTCTGCAGGTGGAGCCCGCACCTGTCCCCTGGGCCAAGACACCTCCAACTCCCCCACCCCACCCCCAGTCATGGGCCGCAGAAGTTAGTGTACTCGGGCTTTGGGAGGGCGGTGTTATATGGGGAGGGGACAGGGATGGGGGCGGGGCCGGGCTGGGAAGTGGGGGGGAATCTCGCACCGCCCCTCCAGCGGCTGGAGCCGGGCAGGGGGAGGAGGAGGTGGCTGCCGAGGCTGGGAGCTGAGCAAAGCCCGCGCAGAGAAGACGGGACGGGACGGGACGGGACGGGGTCGGGGCTGGAGAAGGAAGCGAGGGGCCGAGCCAGGTACTCGGGCGTGAGAAAGAAACGGGAAACATCTGGAGCTCAAAGCAAGGTCCCAGCGTCTGAATCTCGTGTGTCTCGGACTGTCTTTTCTCTCCGTCTTTCTCTCTACTGTGTTCTGGCTGGCTGTCCTCTCCTACTTAAGTCTCTTTCTTTCTCTCTCTGTGTCTCTCTCTCCCTGTCTCTCTCTCTGTGTCTCTCTCTGTCTCTCTCTTTCATTGTGTGTCTCACACATTTGCCTCAGCGTCATTGGGACCATCCTGTTTCTCTTTCTTGTCTCCCTATGTCTCCCTTCATCTCTCCTTTCCAACTTTCTGTCTCTATTCCAACCCATTTCTACAGTACCTTCAGTATGTGAGCGTTGCTCCAAAAGCCAGTTTAGTCTCTCTGTCCAAGGCAGATAGATTGGTCGATGGGGGGCTAAGAGACAATGATGAGGCCAGAGGCCTTCCTGTGGCCTGGGCTGGGCTGAGGCTGGAATTGGGGAGGGAGTAAGATCCAGCTGTTTGCTATTAGCTGAGGCTGGCTAGGAGGCCCTGAAACCCCATCCTGTCTGGTAGCCCCCTGGTTGTCCCCGCTCAAGCCTTGGTATCTCCTCCTGCTACCCAGGAGGCCCAGCCCTTCTCTTTTTTCTATCATATTTCTAGTCCTTAGTCAGGTTGGGTCCCCCAGGGTCCAGCGAGCTGGGGGGTGAAGAAGGAACAGGACCAGGTTCCCCCTCCAACATACACAGACTGAAGCTCCCTCTTCAGCAGCCTGAACCCTAGAAAGAACCACAGTGAGACCCAGGGCAGGCTTGTCATCCAAGGGATGGAAACGGGGAAGAAGAAACTGTCTCGTGACTTTGAGAACTGAACTCCAGTATTCTAATTTCAACCCTGCAATCTGTCTTTTCCCCCTTATCTCTACATTCAAATTTAACAGAAGACCAAGAGGGTGGGGACCTAGGAGACTCCTGAAAAGTTTAGATGGCATCCTGCCAGGAAGTAGGAGGATAGAATGAATCCTGGTGCCCATCTCTAGTATGGGGGTGGGGTGGGGCAAGATTCAGGCTAGAAAGAGGGAGAGAACCTTTTGCCAAAGAGAGAGTACTGTCCTGGGAGGGTGAATCAAACCAGGAAAGCCAATGTCTGAGCCAAGGAGAGGGTTTGGGAGCCAGAGGTGACATCTAGACCTGAGGAAAAGCTACCCAACAGAAAAGGGGTATCCATGCCCAGGTAACTGGGGGGGGGGGCATCTGGGCATGAATGGGGTGTTTGGGAAAGAGGTATTCTGCTGAACGAGCAGTATTTGGATCTGGGAAAGGGAGGAAGGGAGCGTGGGGGTCAGGGAAGGGGTATCCAGCTGGGAAACAAATATCTTGGTGCTCAGAGGGGGTGTCCAGTTCACGTAATATTGTCAAGTAACAATTTATTAGGGAGGGGCTCTGATGGGGAAAGGGGCATCCAGTAGGAAGACGTGTCTGGCCAGAGAGGGAGTGTCCAGTGTTTGGGAGGGGAGCCACAGTTAAGGGGAGTGTGGGGGCCTGGCAGGGGACATTGGACTGGAAAAAGAGAGCCTGGGGAGGGGGTGTCCAGCAGTTCTAGGGCGGGTGTCCATCGGACTCAGACTGAATGACCCCATTGAGGAAGGGGGCGGGCGGGACCAGAAACTGGACAATTGGCGCTTTCAGGCCCCTGCAAGAGATTTCCTCCCCCTGACCCCCTAGCCCCCGTCCCTCTCTTCCTTAATTCTCTATTTGTCTCTCTCCCCCAGTGTCTTTCTTCTCCCCTTGCCACTTTGTGTGTCTCTGTGTCCAAATGACTGAGGACTCTGAAGGAGAGTTCCAACTCCCCTCTCCTTCCTTCCTTCCCCCCAGCTTAATCTCTTCCCAAGCCCATTGAGGTAGGGCAGGAAATCATGATCCTATAGATCAGAAGACTGACCTTGCTTTTAGGCCCCCTCCCTTTGGCTCCTACAAGCCCCCTCCCCCTCCAACATCTGGTTTCTGTTCCCATCACACCGTACATCTGGGGGTCTGAGTCACTGGCTATTAGGTGGGGGAAGGGAAAGCTAAAGAGGTCCCTGGTCTGGTTGCTGGGACCCTAGAGTTCCTCTCTGTCCTTGTCTCATAACCCAGACCTTGATTTCCCATGTGGAGATTGAGGAGATGGGAGAAGGAAGGGTAATAAGACTGGGGAGGCAGACCCACAATTCTTCTCTAGCCCCCAAATGGTGGGAAATTTGATGAAAGTAGGAACAGTCTGTTCCTCCATGTTCCAGGGACAAGAGAGACTGGAGGATGTAGACAGAAAGTCAGAGACAGAGAAAGAAACCGACAGAAAGACCTGGAGAGACAGATTGACTCGGGGGGAGAGAGAGAGAGTGTGTGTGTGGCCAAGGAAAGAGGACGCCTGGCCTCGGCCCCATCCCTGCCTGCTTTTCCCTTCTATCCCAGGTATGGGCCTGCATGTGCAGACCTGGGATCAAGGGGCTTTGATATGAGGAAGTTGGAGTAAACCTCTGCCGGGGCCCATCTGAGCCTTATCCCTAAGCCACAGGCATTTAGATAAGGCTTGAGGCAGGGGATGCAAGACAGCCTAGAGCAAGGTCAAGGGAGCTCTGCCCCCCACAGCCAGGACTGAGCAGGCTGCCTGATCCACACATATGGGGTGGGAGGGGATGGCCCCCCAGTGACCTCCCAGGGCTCCTTTGGGCTCAGGGTCCCAGGAACTGCCTCTGGCCAGGAAGGACAGTGTCCTGGGCCAAGGGCCAAGTAAGAGGCTTCTGAAAAGCCTCACAAGGCCCTTCTCCACCCATGGCTGGAGTTTTTCCTTCTTCCTTTCCTCCCCTCCTCCCAATCTGTGTCTCTTCTCTTCTTCCCCCCCCCCCCCACAGCTGCCCGCCCACCAGGCCCCCCAGTCCCTGCTTTCCCCTGGGGTGGGTGTGGCTGAGCCCTGAGCCAAGACTTGTTCTTTGGTGGCAGGAAGTTCTCATGTAGCCGAGGCAGCGAAACTGTTTATTTTTAGAGAAAATTGTTTCCATATAGGGGAAAGGCCTCACTCCTTCACTTCTCTCCTGTCCACTGGCCCTGCACACTGCCTCTCCTCACCCATCGTCTCTGCTGCATTGCTGCCTCTGGTCGTCATCGTCTCTGATAGACTCTCTGTGTCTTTGCCTCCCTGTGACGGTGACCTTGTCTCTCTATCTCCCTGTCTTTACTCATCCTCCTGTAAGAATAAAAAAATGCCCCACCTAGATGCCCATTCACCCTCTTCCATGATGTCCCCTGAAAGCAGCAAGGGTGTCTTCTGGCATCCTTAAAGGACAGGTTGGGGACTCCAGCCTTCCCTGGAGGGGCAGGATCAGGGCATGGCTGAGGTGAGGGGGAGTAAGAGCAACCTGGGGGTATATTTGGGGGACTGGGCAGGGAGAAGGGCAGGGTGAGGTGCTTCCCCATAGATGGGCATCTCTAGGAGGAGAAGGAGGGCCTTGTGTAGGGATTGGGGCAGGGGGGAGTTGGCTGGGCCTGAACAGAGTGGGGTGGATGGGTATTATGGAAGCAGCTGGAGTCTATCCAGGAAGGGCTAAGCAGGATAGATTTGAGGGAGGTAGAAGCAGGGAGGGCTTAATGTTTCTCAGGGAAATGCCCCATCATCCCCTTCTGGCCTCTATCCCTGTGGAATATGGCGTATGTGTATGTGTGTTTCAGGGTGGGGAGGGAGCACGAGCTGGTTGTTTCTTGTTTCCCCATGCCCACCCTGATCTGTCCCATTCAAGCCAGAACAAACACAAGTTCCATGAGTCCATGGAAAACAAGCTTTGAGTCCAGCCCACCCGAGAGGGCTTATCAGGCCAGCTGTTGGAATGTTCCTCCTCAGGCTAGAGATGGGCTCAGGGACATCACCTGACCTCTCAGTGCCCAGGGGACTCATGTATCCCCTCCATGCCAAGCTCCACCCTGACCCATTGACCCCACCCAGACACTGCTAGACAACCCCGGGATCATAGAATTTAGGACTTGGAAGGATTTTAGAAATCATCAGGTTGAACTTACTCAAGGGACTTACCCAAGGTCATAGAGCTAGCAAGTAGCAGGGACAAGATTGTAGTCTGAGCCCTCTATTCTCTCCATTGTACCACCCAACTTTATCCAGGGCTTCCCCCTCCCCATCTCTTTGTTTTTGCAAATGGCTCAAACTATTTGTCCCCCCATGGCTCAGACCATTTGATGGTATTTCCATTAACACCACTAAAAGCCCATATTTTCGGCCTTCAGTGCCCCAAGATCAGTGCTTGCTAGACTTCTCCCCTTGCATATTCTCATCAAGATATCTTCATGGCCCTGCTGCCAGGTGGAGGTGATGCTGAGCATCCCCCTCCCCCGACCCAGCACAGGCACAGGGCAGGGCAGGTCTGGTTAGAGGCAGGGTGTGCCCAGGAGCTCCAATACCTTGCTCAAGCCCCAGGGGCAGAGGCCCAGAAAGGGACCCAGCAACTCTCCCTACCTTCTCTCTGCCTGGTCCCCCTCAACACACACACACACACACACACACACACACACACACACACACACACACACACACACACACACACACACCTCATGATTGTCCTGAAAGGATAGAGCGGAATCAAAAGCATGGGAAGAATGTCAAGTGACCCTTGTCGGGCAGGAAGGAGTGCTGCCAGCCTGGATTTCTGTCCTCTGCCCAGGTCCCCAAGGGACACTCATGGTCTCTGGCTCCCCACTGTTTCTCCCCTCCCCAGGAGGCTCTTGGTGCCAGAATCTAACTCCACATTAACCTGGTGACCCCTGAGAAGAGTGAGGCTGAAGGAGAGGAGATGGCCCAAATCCTGCACATGGAGTCTGCCTTCCCAGGTCAGAACCCACCCCACCCCCATGCTTCACTCACACTTTCTGATGTACTCAAGCTGGGGGTTGGGGTGAGAGGGACAGAAGAAAAGGAAGACTGTCTGTTCCCAGGCTGGATGTTTCAGTCCCTTTTATCTCTGTGGCTGTCTCCCACTCTCCCTGGGATCAACTCTTTAAGAGCTCCAGACATCAACCAAGAGTAAAAGTGGGAAACATAGCCCATGTACTTGTGGGGCCCCTAGTCCAAGGGAGGAGACCCAAAGCCATCCATCTAGCACGTGAAAGGGAATTTGGTACTAACCACATCCATAAGCACTGGGCGGGCGCTAGAACTAGGTGAGGTTGACCAAGGAGGGCTTCTCAGAAGACAAAAAGATTCTGTGGGAAGAGGAAGGGGGCAGAGCATCTGAGATGTAAGGATCCCTAAGCCTGGGGACAGGAAATAAATGACACCCCACCATCCTTATCTTGTATCACTTCAGGGAAGCATGTGCCCACGTCACCCACAGCCTTCCCAGGGAAGGACCCAGAGCCCCCCTACTCGGTTGAGACTCCCTATGGCTACCGGCTAGACCTGGACTTTCTCAAATATGTGGATGACATTGAGAAGGGCCACACCATGAAGCGGGTGGCTGTGCACCGGCGCCCCCGACTCAGCTCCCTGCCCCGTGGTACTGGCTCCTGGTGGACTTCAACTGAGTCCTTGTGTTCGAACGCCAGCGTGGACAGTCGCCACTCGGCCTACTCCTACTGCGGCAGAGGCTTTTACCCACAGTATGGGGCTCTTGAGACTCGAGGGGGCTTCAACCCCCGTGTGGAGAGGACCCTGTTGGATGCCCGCCGAAAGCTGGAGGACCAGGCAGGTGGTGAGTGCAGTCGGCCCCAAGCCGGGGGCCTGGGTAGCCTGACACCCAGTGCAGCCGGCTCCACGGGCTCCCTGGCTGGGGCCGGGCTTCCCCCCCGACTCTTGTCCACCCACAATGGTGGCACACCACTGAGCTCCTCAGGGCTGTCCACGCCCGTGTCACCCACACCAGGCCACCTGCAGCACGTACGAGAGCAGATGGCTGCTGCCCTGAGGAAGCTCCGTCACCTGGAGGAGCAGGTGAAACTCATCCCCATCCTTCAAGTCAAGGTGTCTGTGCTGCAGGAGGAAAAGCGGCAGCTCAGTGTCCAGCTGAAAAGTCAGAAGTTCCTAGGTCACCCTGGCGCCCGTACTGGGGCTGGAGGCCGGAGCCGAGGTGAGCTCTTCCTGGACCTGCCAGACCCTGCTGAGCCCTTCTCAGATTTGGACATTGATGGGGAGAAGAAAGCAAGCCGGTCTGTGGGTGTGGGGCCAGAGGATGTCAGCACCCAGAGGAGTGTGGGCACTTGGGTTCGGGAGAGGGACCTCGGGGCACCTGAGGGCCAGGCTGCTCTGACTGCCAAGATCGCTGTGCTGGAGACACAGCTGAAGAAGGCCCTGCAAGAACTGCAGGCGGCCCAGGGCCAGCAGCCAGTTCCAGCATCAGCACCAGCCCTTGCTCCCACCTGCGCCTCAGTGAGCCCCTCAGGGGTCATCCAGGAAGGTCCTGAGCCTCCAGAGGAAATGGGAGTACCATCTGGCCAGTATCCCCCTAGTGACTCCCGGATCTGGCCACCACCAGATGGGCCCATCAGGGTAGATACAGTGAAGGTGGTCCAGGTGCAAGGGGAGCCTAAGATTGCCGCCAGCACAGCCACAGGGACCCCAGCCCAAAGGGCCCAGAGCCTGGAGCCATCTGGCCCCGGAGGACTTCGAGCTCTGGTGACACGGAGTCCTGAGGGGAATACCTGGAACCAGCCCTCTATAGCTGTGCACTGCACCCGGGAAGTGGTGGAGACCACCTTCCCAGGCCCCGTCATTCCCATTGTCCCTGCCAGCCTGCCATCTAGCACCTTCCACGTGGTAAAGAAAATCAGTATTACCACTGAGCCCTACCGGGATGGGGAGAAAGACCAGGAGACTGCCCCTGGCCTGGGTCCTGGCTGCAATGGACTGGCAGGTGAGCCCTGGGGAGGTGGAGGAGGGGCAGCCTTCATAACTGTCACATTTTTGTGCTCAGTCTGGAAAAACCGTTTGGATTGTCAGTGCCTTAGGACTTCTGACTCTGGTTGGTCCACCAAAATGGACTCTGGTGTCTGCCTGGCCCAAACTCGTACCCCTGGGGTCAACCCAAGATGGCATACTGAAAGGGTAGTTATAAGTGACATTGATGTAGAGGGACTGTGGGTCAGAGAAAGCAGCATTGCCGACATCTTGGACTGTCGCATATTGTATGAACTAGACAGCTTCTGCTAAGCTTGGACGAGGAGAAAAATGTTGGAGGTACAGAGGCAGATTTAGAATTGGCATAAGGAAAACCTTTAAAAAAAAACACTTAGAATTGTCTAAAAGTAAAAGGGATTAACTCCCCATCTCTGGAGGTCTTCAGACAGAGGCTGGCCGATCACTTCTTAGGGATGCTGTTGAAGAGGATTTGCCATCAGATGTGGGTTGGATCAGATGTCCTCTGAGGTCCACTTTAGCTCGGAGCTTCTGTGATGGACCTACATTTTGAAAGGGAGGACAGCGGTGGATTGGTAGACAGTCGAAGCAGAGGGGGCGTACTTGGAGAGTTGGGAATTTATGGAGAGTGAAGAGAAGCCCACCCTGACCCTCATCTTCCATTCATTCTCCTGGCTGGGATGGGAAGGGATGTGGTCCCTGCCTGCCCTGATCCAGGTCTCAGGCAAGGGCTAAGTCACACTTTGAAGAAGTGCATAGGGAGGAAGAGGAGGAGGGAGGAGGAGGCCACAGCTGTGTTTATTTATCTTTCTTCTGGGAGGGAGAGATGTGTGTTTATCCCACTCTCCCCCAATTCCAGTATTTTTCCTGATCGTCTCCTAGGGCTTAGGCGGCTGTGTTCTAGGTCCATCCCAAACAGGACGAGGCATGGCCTGGTATCTCAGGTTACAAGTCCTGCTGGCCAATTCCTTGGATTAAGGACACTCTGTCCCTCAGCTTCTAGAAGTCATCCCTGCCCTAGCTTTCAGGCAGGAAAGCAGATGGGAGCATGTTCTGAGATAGCTGCCCAGGCTTCTGTCTTCTGGGGAAGTCCCCCTCCTAAGAAATTTGAATCTCATTTCGGCTGCAGCCCATTTCATGCGGGATGAGGGGATACCCCCAAAAGGGAAAGGCCCAGTTAGGAAGAGGGCAGACATCATTGGGGAGGATTTAGGATGTAAATTAGGGGTCCTGGCTGCAAAGACCGAGTGAAGTAATGGTGGGGAGTCTGGGTGGAGGCGAGAGGACTGCCCAGAGGAAGGGAATTAGGGAAGGGCACTCAGAGAGCCCCAAAGGGGGTGGCTAGCACGAACAGCTGGGTTCAGCTCAAACTTCCAATGAGTTTGTGATTTTTCCCTCCCCCTGACTGCTTTCTTCATGCACCATGACTAATGGGAGCAGGCAGTGGTCTGAAGGGGGGGAGGGTGCAGAGTTCTGAAGCTTACAGGGGTGGGGGTAGAAGGTCGGGGGCCAGGGGGTTCTCAAAGAGCTGCAGCTCTCCCCAGGGTCTCCTTGGCGCCAGCAACCCTTGTGGGCTCTGAGAAGGGTGAGGAGGAGGAGGAGGAGGAGAAGGGGGGACCATCGCTGGGAGGGCTGGGCCAAACTAGGCTGCTTTCCCAGAATGCCAGGCAGAAAAGGCAGGCAGCGGGCCAGGGCTGATCTGTTCCGGCCCCGTCCCTCCCTCCCTCTCTCTCTCCTAAGCCCTGGCCTCCGCCTCCTGGTGGACAGAAGGGAGCCCAACTTTTTGTTTAGCCTCTGTCTTAAATCTGCTGGGAGGCTCCCTCTCCTACTGAAAGTGCTTTGGGCCCTGCTTGTGTGGATGCTCATCTTTGCTGGTGGATGAGGGGGAGAGGCGTGCGATGGGGCAAGGGGACAGAACAGAAATCATCCAGAACTTCTGCATACCGCACCTGGAAGAGACCTTAAAGGTCATATTTTGTTTAGCCGCCTTCCTATGGAGATGTCTGGGCCCAGGAGATCATTGATTTAGTTAGCCCAGGTCACCCAGGGAGTAACAGAGTCTGAGATTTGAACCCAGGGCTTCTGGCTCCCAAGCTTCCTCACGAGTCTAACCCCCCTTATTTTGCAGATGAGGAAACAGACCTAGAAAAGGAGGACTTTCCCGGGGTCCTGTAGTCAGTCAACCAATAGACACTCATTGATCACTTACAGTGAATGTGCCAGGCACTGTGTTAAGCATTGGGGATACAAACACAAGCTTACCCACAGCCCCTGCCCACAAGGAGTTCACATTTTAATGAGCAGAGACTACACGTAACCACAACATGTACATGCATGTAAATACAACATCTACATACAAGATGTATGCAGAATAGATGGAAATTAATCTGAGAAGGGAAGACATTAGCTGCAGGGGCAGGTCTGGGAAAGGCTTCTTACATCTGGTGAGATTGTAGCTATGTCTTAAAGAAAGGCAAGGAATCTAAGCGGTCCAGGAGAAGGGGGCACAGAAAGTCAGGATCTGAACTCAGGTCTTTGAATTCTAGACTCAGGATTTATTTCACTATCGCATTACCTAAACAGCACCAGGTCACTTACCCCAGCAGACGGCAGAGATTTAAAGGCAAAATTAATTTTCTCGCAGCTAATGTGTCTGGATTTTTTTTGGGGGGGGGGGGGGAGCCACCTGAGCTGTAATCAGAAAAAACAGGTCCTATTATTGTAGATGACTTTACAGTATCCTCAGTGGTTTCCTCAGAACAACCCTAGGGGCCACACTTCTGCCAGTTTTGTGACTGAGGAAACTTGGTCTTTGACTTAGGCTTAAGGTCATAGACAAGAGCTGCTTAGGGGCAGCTCAGTGTCCAGGCCTGAAGTCAGGAAGACCTGAGTTCAAATCCAGCTTCAGACACTTAATAGCTATGTGACCTTGGGCAAGTTACTTAACCCTGTTGGCCTCAGTTTCCTCATCTGTAAAATGAGCTGGAGAAGGAAATGGCAAACCACTCCAGTACCTTTGCCAAGAAAACTCCAGTTGAAGTCAGGAAGAGTCAGATACAACTGCGTAACAAAGTCCAAACTCTTCCTTCTGCAGAGAATAAAGCCCAGAGGGATGGTCACCCCAATGCTAAGTGACAAACACAGGACTAACAGGCAGCATCATGTAGTTAGTAAGTGGCAGGGCTAGGATTTGGAATCAGATCTTTGAAATCAACTCCTAATCCAATGTTCTTTTCACTGCATTTTGCAATATAGCTGTGAAACCTTAATGACTTCTCTTTAAAATGCAATCTATAGACTGTTTCCTGTTTCTAGATGACTTATGATCGATTACTAAAGTTTACTTATTTAAAGTTATTAAAGTTTAAAAGTATTGCTGCTCAGGTGTTTTCAGTGACATCCGACCTCATTTTCCTTGGCAAAGATACTGGAATAATTTGCCATTTTTTTCTCTAGCCCACATTGTACAGATGAGGAAACTGAGGCAAACATGGTTAAGCAACTTGTCCAGGGTCGCACAGTAAGAGTTTGAGGTCATATTTGAACTCAGATCCTCCTAACTCCAAGCCCAGCACTCTGGCTATTTCACCAGAATTAGAGTTTCACAGAGTTGGGAGGGGCCTTAGAGACCACTGATTGGGAAACTGAGGCCCAGAGAGGGGGAAGGGATTTTCCCCCGAATTCAAACAGAAAGTTGGTAGTATAGAGAATATGTGTGTCAGGAGGTACAGTAATAGTTACTAACATTTATATACTGCATTAAGGTTTGCAAAGTACTTTACACATATTATTTAATTTTATCCTCACAATAACTCTGAGAGATAGGTGCTATTAGTGGCCTCACTTCACAGATGATGAAACTGAGGCAAACAGGTTAAGTGACTTGCCCAGGGTCACAAAGCCAGTAAGTATCTGAGACCAGATTTGAGCTCAGGTCTTCTGACTACAGGGCCAGCATTCGCCACCAGATGCCTCTGCAGAGAGATGGTACAGGCTTAGAGACCTAGAGCTGAAAGGGACCTTAGAAGTCACCTAATTCTCAAACTCCTTGGTCTAACAACCCCCTTATGTGCTTCAAAATTATTGAGGACTCTTCCATATTCTTAAAAAATTATTAAGAGTTTTTGTTTATGTGGATTATGTCCTCTCGATATTTCCCATGTTAGATATTGAAACTGCATTTTATATTTTAAATATTAATTTAATTCATTTATAATAATAAGCCATTACGTGTTAATGTAAATGATATTTTTATGAAAAAATGATTATATCTTCCAAAACAAAAGAAAATGAAAAGAATAGCATTGTATTTTTGCAAATCTCTTTCACTTCAGGTGTAATGGAAAAACAACTGGTCTCTTAGATCTGCTTCTGCATTCAGTCTGTTGCTACGTGGTGTTTGGGTTGAAGTATATTAGGGAAATCCACCCTCACGCAGATAATGTAGTTAAAAAAGGGAGGAAGAGTGTTTTAGTCAGCATGTTTGACTTAGTATTATTGTGAAAATCGTTTTGATCTCGAGGGTCTTGGGGACTTTCAGGGGTCCACAGACCGCATTTTGAGAAGTAGCCTCCTAATTTTATAGATGAGGAAATGGAGCAGGAGAGAAATAAAGTGACTTGTCCACAGTCACACAAGTAGTAAACATCAGAGAAAAGGAAAAAAGCATTTACTAAGCACCTACTATGTGCCAGACACTGTGCTAAGCACTTTGCAAATACTATCTCATTTGATCAGAGGCAGATTTTGAAGCCAGGGTGGAACAGTATGGAGTGATATCTCAGGACCAGGAGAAAACAGTTTCTTCTTCTCAAAGGAAATTTGAGAGAGATTTGGATGGTTCTTCTCGGGACAGAACCTTGCTTTTCTTGGATGTTTGAATATCACCCTCCTTTATTCCATAATCATTCTTGACACCCTCCTTTACTTTTTTTCTCCCTCCCCCTTCTCCAGCTCCCTTTCGGGGCCTCACTAAGCCTTCAGAGGTGCCCCCAGGGCCAGCAGCCACCCTTCCTACTCAGTCCCTAGAAAAGCCAAGAATAACATCCAGCTTCTCCAGAGAACAGAGCGGGAATTCGGCACTTCATGGGAAGGAGGAATCCGAGGAGGGTTCAGGTAAGGAGGACAGGAAGGGCCTGGGGAAGGGGGGAAGCCCCTGGCATAATGAAGGGCCAGGCTCAGGTACCAGGCTTTTCTGTCCTGTTTAATCTCACCATTCCTGCCAACTAGGGTTGGGAGGCAGAGAAGTGGCAGGGGGTCCCCAGGGGTCTTGGGACCCAGCTGGCAAAGAGAGGCTGGCTCCACTGTGGCCTGCCCTGCACTCCCCATCCTCCCTCCATCCCTATTGCACAGAGTACAGCAGGATGTGGGCAGGGAGGGATCTGACCCTGATCTTTCCCCTTTCCCCAGCAGCCCTGCTGCAGGCCGGAATCAAGTCCATCATGAAGAGGAAGGAGACCAGCACAGACCCTGTGTCCAGTAGGAAGAACCTTCAGTTCATAGGTGTCAATGGCGGGTAAGAAGGGCCCGGGGCACTAACCGCTAAGGATGATGGTCCCCCAGCTCCCTCCCTGACCTCTGAGATGCACCTTCTTCCAGAGGCTCGGTCGTGGCCCCACCAGAGCTGTCCTGGGGTGTCCCTATGTTTGCTAGAACATAGAAGGGACTGGTGGGGGTGGGGGGAGGGGAGCAGGCAGGTGAGAGGAAAAGGGTATTATCACCTGGTGTTCCCAAAGACCTCATGTTCCTGTAGGCAGATGGACAACCCATAATGTGATGTGCTGGCTTTCTTTCCTGTGTGGTACCTTCTCCAAATTAAGCATTGTTAATCTGTGATGTTCCCTTCCCCTTTGAAACGACTCCTTATGGACACTTCCACTGTAGCTTACCTGCACGCACCTACTAGGGGAGGAAAACCTATCCAGTGTGGTTTGCTGCCTACACTGTCCCCAGAGATGACCGTGACTTTCAGTTGGTTTGATGCTTCATTCATACACTAAACATTTATTAAACACCTGATCTTTAGATAAAACCTATAAAACTTAGATGAGACAGAGTCCTTGCCCTCATGTAGCTTAGGGTCTAACAAAGGTTAAAACCCAAACACAGATCACCATAATATATAGCATTCTATTTTAAGTACGTTAGGGGGGTACAAGGTAAGGCTCTACAATCCAAGGCAGGGTTCAAGGGGGGCTTCCTGGAGGGCATGGCATTTGAACCAGGCTTTGAAAAAAGGTAGCAGGCAGGAGTGCTGAGTGAGAACCTAGCTAGGAATCAGAAATAGCAGTTTCAGCCCTCACCTCTGACTCATTCTGGCTGTGGGACCCTGGGTGGCAAATCATTTCATTTCTTAGGGCAGGAGGCAGTCTCTGAGGCTGTAAGTGACAGAGAAGGTACAGACCTGAATTGGTAGAAAGAGTTTGCTTACTTAGGAGGTCCCTGTGCCAGTAAAATAACAGGGCCATTTCCTAACCCCTAATGTTATTGAGAGGCAGGGTATCATCATGGATAGAACTAGCTTTAGAGCCAGGAAGCACTGGGTTCAAGTTCCACCTGTAGCAAATCCTGGCTTTATCTCTCAATAACCTAGGCCAGTGGTGCCAAATTCAAATCAAAATGGATCCCTGTGGGCCACCTGTTGGCTTAGAAAGTCACAAACTAACATTGTCTATGCTATATTGTATTTTTATTTATTTTGTTAGAAATTTCCCAATTACATTTTTCTTAGTTTTTTAATTAATTAATTTATTTTTAGTTGTCAACATTCACTTCTATAAACTTTTGAGTTTTAAATTTTCTCCCCCTCCCTCCCTCTCTCCCTCCTTCCCTCCCCAAGATAGTGTGCAATCTGATATAGGCTCTACATATGCATTCCCATTAAACATATTTTCACATTAGTGATGTTGTAAAGAAGAATTAGAACCAATAGGACGAACCACCAGAAAGAGGACACAAAACAAAACAGAAGAAGAAAAGAGAGCAAATAGTATTCTTCCATCAACATTCAGACTCTATAGTTCTTTCTGTGGATGTGGATAGCATTTTCCATCGTAAGTCTTTTGGAATTGTCTTAGCTCCTTGCATTACTGAGAAGAGTCAAGTCTATCAAAGTCAGTCATCGCACAAGGTGGCTATTATTGTGTACAGTGGTTCTCCTTGTTCTGCTCACTTCACTCAGCATCAGTCCATCAAGTCTTTCCAGATTTTTCTGAAGTCTGCCTGCTCATCATTTCTTATATCACAATAATATTCCATTGCATTCATATACCACAACTTGTTCAGCCATTCCCCAGTTGATTGGCATCCCCTCAATTTCCAATTCTTGGCCACCACAGAAAGAGCTGCTATCAATATTTTTGTACATGTGGGTCCTTTTCCCATTTGTATGATCTCTCTGGGATACAGCCCTAGAAGTACTATTGCTGGGTCAAAGGATATGTACATTTTTATAGCCCCTTGGGCATAGTTCCAAATTGCTGTTTACAATGGTTAGATCAGTTCACAACTCCACCAACAATGCATTAGTGTTCCAATTTCCCCACATCTTCTCCAACATTTATCATTTTCCTGTTTTGTCATGTTAGCCAATCTGATAGGTGTGATGCAGTACCTCAGAGTTGTTTTGATTTGCATTTCTGTAATCAATAGTGATTTAGAGCATTTTTTAATATGACTGTAGATAGCTTTAATTTCTTCATCTGAAAACTGCCTGTTCATATCGTTTGACCATTTATCACCCAATTACATTTTAATCTGATTCTGGTCACACCTGAAGGTCTGTGGGCTACAAGTTTGACACCTCTGTCCTAAGCAACTCATTTCATTCTAAAAGTGTCAGAGAAATTTCTGAGCTGCATTGGTAAGAGATAAAGCCATTGACTTCCTTATCCAGGAATTGCCTGTTAAAGAACCAGTAGGTATTCAGACAGGGAGAGTAGAGGATTCCAAGGATAAGGAACAAGGAGGGAAAAGGTAGAGGTAAGCCAGTTGGGCACACATTTCAAGGACAGGGTAGGCCAGTATGCCCAGAGTATAGCCTGCATCGGTATGAGAAACGTGAGGGGAAGCTAGGCATGTCAGCATCAGAACATGGAGGGCTTAGAATGCCATATGGAAGAATCTGGATTTGACTTCCAGGGCTTAGCACATAGTAGGTGCCTGGCACATAGTAGGTGCTTACTAAATGTTTATTGAGTGAGTGACTGATTCCCAGGCACTAGTAAGCCCTTGAAGATTTTAAAGCAGAGAGATGAGGAGACAAGAACTGTGCAGGAGGATCTAGTGGGGCTTTCAAAGGCAAAGTGCCCTAGGGCCAGAAGTTTCTCATTCCATCTCTCCACAGGCCACCCATCCTTGACCTGCCTTCCCTTCTCCCCAGGTATGAATCTACATCATCTGAGGATTCCAGCACAGCTGAGAATTTCTCAGACAATGAGAGCACAGAGAGTGAATACCATGAGGCCAATGAGGGGCTCCCTGGGGCCAGCGATGGAGGCCGTCCTAGAGGGGTGGTCTCAGTGGCAGAACCCACTTGGGGAGGCAAGGCTGGGACTGTACAGAGGAAAGAGCCTGTGGCTGAGGCAGCCAGCAGCCCAAAGGCAGAGGATGAAATTAGGTAAGTGCCATGCCTCCAGTGGGCTCAGGCTCTACCCAGGGCCAGCGTTGGTGAGAATGAGCCGCGCATATAACCGGGCCCCCCAGACACACACAGACTGAGACAGCAGAGCAATTTTTAACCTTAGGCAATGCTAATCCATTAATGGCAGCTGTTTATAGGTAAAGTTTGTTTGAATGGCAGTAAAATGGGTCCCCCGGACCACCCCTCCCACAAAAAAAATTAATAATCACGCCATGATATACTTTACTGCCCCAATTACCACTATACAAAATTCGGGGGCTAAGAGTTAGTCACTAAGCAGCTTCTTTTTAAAAATGCAAACTTGAGAAGGTAAACATTAAGACAAGCCTGGTCACTTACATCTCAGCATGAATTAGTTTATCAGATCCTGGTCTCTGGGAGAGACAATTCTTTTTTTTTAATTTTTAAATAACATTTTCCACCCAATTACATGTAAAAACAATTTTTTTTAACATTTAACATTTTAACATTTTTTTAACATTTTAACCCCAACATTTTGTTGGGTTTTTTTTTTTTTGAAAGTTTTGAGTTCCAAATTCTATCCCTCCTTCCCTCTCCTTGCCCCTGGAAGAGACAATTCTGAGGGAAACAGGGACCTGCAGGAGTCTTCGCTGCACTTTCCCACCTTGTGGAGGCCAGATATAGTGGTAGGTGGCAGCCCTTCACAGTCATTAGAAAGATAAAGACCTTCGCTGGGTAAGAGTCAGAGCTCAGCTACGGGGGCTGATGTTTCCTGTCAGCCATAGGCAGTTTGGTACAAGCAGAAAGAGGGCTAGTCTCGTTGTCAGAAAGCCTGAGTTCAAGACTGCTGTGTCCCTTACTAGCTGTGTGTGACTGGGGTCAGAGAGCCGCTCCATAAAACAGAGGTAATTAGCTCTCTGCCTTCCTCACAGGATAGTTGTGCTATAGCAATGTGAGCTTAATTTATTATAATCCCTAATCCCATTTGGGCAGCTAGGTGATGCAGTGGATAGAGCACCAGGCCTGAGTTCAAATCTGGCCTCACTTACTAGCTGGGCAAGTCACTTAATCCTGTTGGCCTCAGTTTCCTCATCAGTAGAATGAGCTGGAGAAGAAAATGGCAAACCACTTCAGTATCTTTGCCAAGAAAACCCCAAATGGGGTCACAAAGAGTTGGACACAACTGAAATGACTAAATAACTAAAATCCCATTTGCCTGGCCCTGAAGATGTCCAGTTCCTCATGATCTTTCCCCCTTCCATCATCCAAACCCACTGTCATTCTCTCAGTCCCATACTCCTCAGTATGAATGTAAATCCCTAAATTGTCTTTCTGGAACCTGACCCTGATGGCAGGATCATGGTGCCCCCAAATAGGTCCAGCTGGGAGATAGTCCTGGCTTTTTCTGATTCTGCCTCAATCTTTCAATCCTGCCAGATTGGAGCTTAGCGCAGACCTCATCTCTGCCTGTCTGACCCTGCAGAAATACCTGGACAGTCCAGATGCCCTCACTGAGAAAGAGATGGTATGGAGGGCAAGGTGTAGGGGGGGTGGTGTGGGGGAAGGGGCAATCGCACCCAAGAACAAATGCCCAAATGTAGAGATGTGGATCCCAGTTAAGGCTCTGCCAATGATGGGTGACCTTGGGCACATCCTCTCCAGGCCTTGGTTTGACCTTACGTAGAATAAAGCATCTGGCCTTGAGGACCTCTGAGATTCCTCTCTGCTCTGAGGTTTTATGATGCTGAGGAGAGAGACAGTATGGTGCAGTGGGACGAGAGCTAGGCCTAAAATCAGGAGACCTGGGTTCACATCTCAGCTTTCATGTTTACTGGCTGTGTGAGCATGGTAAAGAGGATGAGCAAGACTCCATCCTGGAGCAACCTTGATAATTAGGACTACGTGAGAAGCACATTTCTAAAACAATTTTGCTTTTGAGTGTCCCTTTGATTTTACAGGAATATGTTTTTCATAGTGGTCCTAATTGTCAGGGTTGCTCCAAGATGGAGTCAATCTTTTGGTTTCTTTTCAATGGGCAAGTCATTTAAACTCTGTGTGCCTGTGGACTAGAACTCTGAATCCTATATTCCTTGGTTCCTATGGAGGGGAAAACTTGAGAGAGACAGAGAAAGAGAAAGACCATGCACAGCACTACTCAGTGTTGAAGGGAACCCAAGGAATCTGACGTAGCCTAGCCCTGGTGGTGTTTAATGGAACAGCACTGGGTCTAGGGGGATAGGAGCCCTAATTAGCCAGGGCTACTTACCACCGGCTACTCACTGGTCAAGTCCCGCCCATTCTCTGGGCCTCAGTTTTACCATATGTAAAATGAAGAATGTTAACTAAAAGACATGGTTTCTCCTGACTTTAAATCTCATGAACCCTTAAGGGACTTTTCCCCGCTCAAAGCCCACCCTGGCCTATCTCCTCTGCATAGCTTTGCCCCAAGCCAAGGGGCATGGGAGGGAGCCTGAGCTCGTCTCTCTGATCCTGCCACATTCCAACCTCTATCCTTCCCCCCACCACCACGATGCCCAGAAAGCAGCATACAGCACAGTGCTTCAGGACTGGCTGAGGCTCTCCTGCCACAAGGATGCACACCCGGAGGTGGTCCGCAGGCACATGGTCACTTTCCGGGCCATGTCACCCCAGCTGCTCCAATTCATTGTCAACATGGCTGACGGCAATGGCAACACTGCCCTGCATTACACCGTGTCCCACTCCAACTTCCCTGTGGTCAAGCAGCTGCTGGACACTGGTGAGATCACTAGCACCATGGATGAAAGAGCATGCTACAAGCAGAGTTTATTCCCAGCCTCCCTTTGGTGTGGGGTGGGAGGGGCACTTGGAGGAGAGGAATTTGGAAAAAGGCACAGAAGTGGTCACTGGCCACAGAGCCCAAGCTGAGGGAGAGAGGAAGAAAGGAAGGGAGGAAGAATAGGTCTAATAAGGACTGCCAGGTGCTGAACTCCAACCACTTTGCAAATATGATTCCATTTGATCCTCAAAATAACTCTTTGATGTAAGTGCTATTTGTATTTGGGAGACACAATTCACTAAGATCTAAACAAGTGGAAGGTATAAAAATGCTTCAGAAATAGTTCACTGCAGATTACTAAGGTACCTGGAGAGGGGAGTGAGTGCAATCCAATTTAACAAGAATTTATTAAGCATCTACCAAGATTCAGTGAGGCAAGTTCCCTGCCCTAAAGGAACTCACATTCTTTGTTCAGTAGTCCTGGGATGAGGCAGATAAAACGAGGGTTCCTGGAGGCCAGTCTGGAAGCCTGCCCTGGAATGCATTGGAGGGCTGGAGAAGGGGTCGAGAGGTGATCTGTGTGGCCTGTCTAGGACAGGCAATGGCCCAGGCAGGGAAAAGTGGCCAGAAGGTTCGTTGACCCCGTAGGTCTCTGCAATGTGGATAAACAGAATCGAGCTGGCTACACGGCTATCATGCTGACTGCGTTGGCAGCCTTTCAGGCAGAGGGAGACATGGACACCATCCTGCAGTTGCTCAGACTTGGGAATGTCAACTTCAAAGCCAGCCAGGTGTGTAGCCATCCTACAGGAGTCTAGAAGATGAGGTGGGAGGTTTCAGGGGGTGGGTGGGGGGTGGACAGGACCTAGATGGAAGCCTTTGGGCCCTCTGTCAGGCTGCTTGGCAAAATCATAGAATGCTTGAACTGGAAGAGACCCAAGCCCAGGGATGGGAACCTGTGACCACGAGGCCACATGTGGCTTTCTAGGTCCTCAAGTGCAGCCCTTTGACTGAACATTTGTTCTGTGAAGTTTGGATTTAGTCAAAGGACCGCACTTGAGGACCTAGAGGACCACATGTGGCCTTGAGGCCACAGGTTCCCCACCACTACCCAAGCCCCTCATTTTACACAGAGGGATACTGAGGCCAAGCGAGGGAAGCCTCACGGCGAGCTGATGGCACAGCCGGGACTGAAATCCATGACTTTCTAACTTCCTATCTGTTGCTCACCCCCGTCTGGTTCATCTAGGTAGGGTAGTGGATAGAGGACTAGACTTGGACTCAGGAAGACCTGAGTTCAAATCCTCCTTCAGATACTAGCCGTGTGAACCTGAGAAAGAGGTTTCCTCATCTGCAAAATAGGAGAAATTACAATACCTGCCTTTGTGGTGGTTGTGAGTATCAAATGAAGTAACACCTGTAAAGCACTTTGCAAACCTTAAGGTGCTGTGTAAATGCCTGCTAATATTCTCTAGCCTGGTCCATGAGAGGGAAATTCCCCCTCTCTCTCCTAGGCAGGAAGAGATCAGCCTTCATAGTGACCTTCATCTGCCTTTCACTCTTTTGAATGCCATCGCCTAGACCAGAACCCTCAGAGGCCCTGTTATCCCTGCTTCTCTCAACCAAGGTGTGGGCAGGCCTGACCCCCTTTTCTAGCTTCGGTCCAGCTGAGACACAAGATTAGCTGCTGTCAAAAGGCATTTCAGTCAGTAAGCATTTATTATACACCTATCATGTGCCAGGCACTGGGCTAAGAGCTGGGAATCCAAAGCAAGGCAAAAGATATTCCCTGCCCTCAAGGAGCTTACAGTCTAATGAGAGAGACAAGGAGCGAGCAGATATGTGCAAACAAACTGTATGTGTCATAAATAGGAAATAATTAACAGAAGAAAGGCACTAGAATTAAGGGTTAGGAAAGGATTCCTAAAGAAAGTAGAATTTTGGCTGGGACTGAAAGGAAGCCAAGGAGGTCAATGGATGGAGTTGAGGAGGAAGAGCGTTCCTAGCATGGGGGACAGCCAAACAAAATGCCTGGAGCTAAGAGATGGAGTGTCTTGTTTGTGAAATGACCAGGAGGCCAGTTTATATGTAGGAAGTAGGGGGAGGCCAGGTTATAAAAGGCTTTGAATGCCAAACAGAGGATTTTGTATTTGATCCTAGAAGTGATTGGGAGCCACTGGTGTTTGAATATGGGAGTGACATGGTCAGACCTGTGTTTTAGAAAACTCTCTTGGGTGGCTGAAAGGATGATGGACAGGAGTGAGGAGAGTAGGCTATTACTGTAGAGGTCATGAGGGCTTGCACCAGGGTGGTTGGTAATATCACAGGAGAGAAGGGGATGTATTCAAGAGATGGCACAAAGGTAAAAAAGGAGGGCCTTGGAGAGATTGAGAGATAGTAAGGAGTTGAGGATGATGCCTAGGTTTCAAGCCTGGAAAACTAGGAGGATGGTGGTGCCTTTCATAGTGATAGGGAAGTATGGAAGGGAGGGAAGAGTTCAGAGGGAAAGATAATGAGTCCTGTTTTTGGACATGAGTTCAAAATGTCTACTAGACATCCAGTTTGAGACATCTGAAGATATCTCAAGATGTGAGATTGGAGGCCAGCAGAGAGATAGGTAGATTCGAGAGTCATTAGCATAGAGATATTAATTAAATCCATGGGAGCTGATGAAATCACTAAATAGTATAGAGGGAGAAGAGAAGAATGCTCAAGACAGAGACCTATGGGATACCCATAGTTAGGAGACATGTCCTGGATGAAGATCCAGCAATGGAGACTGAGAAGGAGCAGTCAGATAGCTGGGTCGGAATAAAACCAGGAGAGATTGGTGTCCCAAAAACCTGGAGAGAAGAAAGAGTCAGGGAGAAGAGGGTGATTGATAGTCTCAGGCTACAGAGGAGAGTGAAGACGAGGACAGGCCATTGGGTTTGGCAGTTAGGAAATCGTTGGTAACTTTGGAGAGAATAGTTTCAGTGGAATGATAAGGTTGGGAGCAGGGTTGAAAGGAGTTAAGAGTATGAGAGGAGAGGAAATGAAGACATTTATTGTAGATGGCCTTCTCAAGGAGTTTTGCCAGAAAAGGCAAAAAAAGATATAGAATAATAGTGGGGGGTGGTGTGCAGAAGGATCAAGTAAGATTTTTTTGAAAGATGCAGAAGATGTAGGCATGTTTGTGTACAATAAGGAAAGAACCAGTAGACAGAGATTGAAGATAAGTGAGAGAATGGGGATGACAAAGGGGGCAATCTGGAGGAGACCATTTGAATGGGATGGCTTGTGCAGGTAGAGGAGTTTGCCTTGGCAAGAAGTAGGACCACCTTTCTTGCGTGAAATGGGTGTAAAGGAGGAGATAGTGGCAAAAAACATCTGAGTGATAGGAGATGAGAAGAGGGAGGTCTTAGCAAATGATATCTATTTTTTTCTGTAAAATATGAGGCAGGTTTCTCGGCTATGAGAGTGAGAGGAGGGGGAGCCATGGGAAATTTGAGAGGGTTTGGACGAGCCACTGTGGAGAGTGGGAGAGTGAGTTGGCAAGGGAGGTATAGTAGGATTGCCTAACAGCAGTGAGGACCCAGCTGAGGTTGTATAACCTAAGGCTGTAGTGTACCCAGTCAGAACAGTTTCATTATTTTCTCCATCTTTGTTTAGCAACACATATGTAGCAGGATAGAAGATGGCAAATGGTGAGAGTGACCCATGGCTGAGACTTTGGTAGGTGTAATTGGCGATATGATAAGGCTAAAGATACAAGAGAGGAGGATGGTATAGAGTTGAATTGGTTCACCAAGGAGTCAAGATGGAGAAAAGAGGAGAAAGTAGCTAGTACAGGGAAATGGCCTGGTATGGAGACGTCAAGGGATTGGTTGTCACAATGGGGGTGAAGGGTAGAATTTTGTAAGGGAAGGTTTAAGGTGGGTTGGAAAGCCAATAGGTTATAGTCAGATAAGGGGATTTCAGAATTCTTGACATGGAGGTGATACGTTTGGAGGGTGATGGTATGATCATCTTTGTGTGTGGCTGAGGTGGAGTGGAAGAGTAAGTCATGAGAAGTGAGTAGGTTGTGGAATTATGTGATTAGGATGTTTGAGGAAGTGTCATTATATATGTTGCAGTCCCTTAGCATGAGGACAAGAATTGGAGAGGAGAAAAAAGATTGTGAACCAGGTACTGAATTTGTTAAGGATTAGGCAGGGGAATGCTTTGGATGTCAATAAACAACTACCAGGATTTTGATTGGATGGAAAACGTGGATTGTATGGACTTCTAAGGGGGAGAGGTTATTGAGTAATGGAGGTAGGGGGAGAAACTGGAAGTGGCAATGGGGAGCAACTCCCTTCCATCAGTAAGCTTTATAGCCAGTACTGGAAAGAGTGACCAGGGATGCTCTTGTCATCAGAGGGGTGCTAGGTCTTGGCAATTTTATCAGATAACTCACAAAGAAGTAAAAACAAACAAAATGCAAAAGCATCTAATCCAGAGGTTCTTAACTTGGAGTCCAGGGATCCTGAAGGAGTCTGTGGATAAATTTCAAGGGAACTGTGAATTTTTGTTTTATATTTTGATTACTATTTCAATATAATTGCCTTCTTTCGTAATCCTTTATTTTATTTTATGAATTTTAAAAACATTATTCTAAGAAGGGGTCCATAGGCTTCTGCTGACCACCAAAGGGTCCGTGACTCAAAAAAAGGTTAAGTACCCCTGATCTGATTAATTAGTTTGACTTTAGAGCATGGAGTTTTTTGTTTTGTTTTGTTTTCCTAAAGGAGTACTTGGTAGGGATGTACATAAGGAATGTACTGGCCTCATTTTTATTCATCTAAGGGACTGTACCCCCAAGCCCTCTCGTTTGACCTTGAGTCTTCCCCTGACTTCCAGGGAAGGGTTCAGCATTGTCCACCTGAGAGCCAACATATGACCCTAGACAAATTACTTAACCTCTCCGAGTGCAATGAATTAGATGACCTCTAAGGTCATGCTTCTTTAACAATAGGTAGAGCTGGCAAAGCAAACAGGTCAAGAAAGAGACCCTCACCCTCCTCTAGGGAATGTACTGACAAACAGGATACATGGGAGACACTGCTTCCCCTTCATCCTTCCTCCCTAGTGAAGGACAAAGGGTTCTTTTCCTGCACCCTCCTATCAGAATGGGGTTTGACTAGCTGTAGTAGGAGAACATGCAAGGAGGTATAGTGGAAAAAAACAATAGAAACAGAGTCCAAAGACCCAGATTGGAATCCCAACTCAGCCACCGATTACCTATATAAACTGGCGCTAGTCCCATCACTTCCCTGGGTTCATGTCCTCACCTGGACATGACAAGGTAATGAATAAGACACCCTCAATTCTAAATTGATGATCCCGTAATCCCATAATTAAATGGTTTCTTGGGTTCCTTCCAGCTCCAAATCCCACAATCCTAAGATGACATTGCCTAAGAAACCCTTTCTTAGTCCAGCACCTGTTCACCCAGCCATCTCCCTAAGGAGAGTGCCAGGAAATGCCTAGCTGTATCTGGCACCATGTTGGTTATAGAAAGACATGTCATCTGTGCCCTGTGGGAATTTACCATTTAATGGCTTCCACAGCTTACTCAGAGGTTAAAATTTCTATCCCTGCCCCTCCTTATAGGCAGGGCAGACAGCACTTATGCTGGCTGTCAGTCATGGTCGGATTGATATGGTCAAAGCCTTGCTGGCCTGTGCTGCTGACGTCAACCTTCAAGATGATGATGGCTCTACTGCCCTGATGTGTGCTTGTGAGCACGGCCACGTGGAAATCGCTCGTCTGCTTCTGGCTGTACCTGACTGTAACACAGCACTCACTGACCATGTGAGTTTGAGAAGATATTGTTGGGGTGGGGGGCCCCACAAAGGGGGAAGGTTGGAAGGCCATGGGGTTACGGTGGTGAAGAGCTCACTTAGAGTACCACCACAAGGCAAGAGAGTGAGTCCGCACTTCTTTCTCGGCCACCTCTCTCAGCCCAGCCTTTTGCCTTTCAGGATGGCAGTACAGCTCTCTCCATTGCCCTTGAAGCTGGGCAAAATGACATCGCTGAAATGCTATACACACACATGAACTTGGCCAAGTCCTCGGTGAGTCCCAGGGTCATGATCCTGGTCTTCCTCACTTCTTTTCCTGCCCATGGATTCAAGTCTAGTCAGGGACAGATATTCTAAACCCTGAAACAACCTAGAATTTAGGCTTTAGGCCAGATACTTTACAAATCAAGGAGCAGTAGACATAATGGCCTTAAAAGGTGAGACAAGAAGGCAGTGTAGTGTTGGGGACTGAAGGCCAGCTTTGAAAAGAGGAAGGTCTGGGTCCAAGTCCTGTCCTTGACACATACTAGCTGTGTGACTTTAGACAAATCACTTAACTGTACTCAGGCAACTCTTAGACAATAAATTACATTTGGATTGCCTGCACTGGTGGATGGAGTTTGCCTACAATGATGAAATAACAGATCCAGACCCCACTTCCCCCAAAAAGAGGTGAAACATGCTAAAAACAGGAGACAGTTAAAGAAGGATGTCAATTAATCAATGGATAAGTGAATAATTAAAGGGAAGTGTAAGGCTTATATATGCCAAAGCCATGAGAATAATGTCATGGGGTTGAGGTCAGCAACCACATTCACTCCCAAACTGACCTGACACCCCTTCCAGAGACTGTATGGGCCTGAATGCAATAGTGATGAGGTGCCATTTAGCATTGCTTAGGTTTTTAGAAAGCAACTTAGATATATGACATTTCTTAGCTTCTTAAAAACATAGTGGGGGGAGCAGCTATGTGGTGCAGTAGATAGAGCACTGTCCCTGGATTCAGGAGGACCCGAATTCAAATCCGGCCTCAGACCTATAACACTCATTAGCTGTGTGACTCTGGGCAAGTCACTTAACCCCAATTGCCTCACCCAAAAACATAACAAAACAAAACAAAACACAGTGGGGACAAGGAAAGGGCAGGAAATGATAGCAAAGGGGGACCAGACTTCTACTTGGCCCCAGAGGGCAGAACCAGGAGCACAGGAAGAAGTTGCAGAAAGGCATACTTAGGTAGTGTAAGGGAAAATGTCCTAATAATTCAAGCTATCTAAAAGTCTAACTTTGGGGGTAATTGAGATCATTAGAGGTCTTCAAGGGAAGGGAAGGTGGCCATTTCTTAGGGATATTCTAGAGGGAATTTCTGATCAGGTATATAGATTGGACAAGATAACTGTTATCTAAGCACAGCGTGGTACGTGTCTGTAATCTCAGCTTCTGGGGAATGCTGAGGCTGGTGAATGGCTTAAACTCCGGAGTGCTCTGCATTAGGGCTTAAAGCCAATCAAGCATCAGTACTATGCAATGCCAATATGGTGAGTACCTGGGAGTGGACAGCCACCAAGCTACCACCTAAGGAGGGAAGACCTAGGCCAGGTCAGAAAAAATAGAGCAGATTAAAGCTTTCTTGTGAATCAATATTGAGATCAGCCTATACAGGAAGACTTAGTCTCTTTAAAAAAAAAATGACTGCTGTCATTCCTTCCAACTCTAAGCTCCTATGATTCTTTTGCTACTCCATATTTACTAGGCTTAACCAAAAAACTTCTAATGAAAAGGTTAAAACCTCTCTCAAACCCTGGCTTCTCCTTTCAGGGTCCTCCAAAGCAAATGACCATCAAGAGTACAGCTATTTCACCCAGCAAGGCTCAGTAGAAGCGATAGGACGTGCTGGCAGGACAGAGGACACAGAGCATCCGCAGTACCTGTCCATCAGAGGGAAAGAAGGGATGATGCAGAGGAAATATTTGGCAATGCTTGTCTGCCCTTAGGGTAGAGGGCTAGCACTGTGACAGAATTCTCTACCACACCTTCCCATCTTGTCCCATGTCCCTGACTGCTTGGCCACCCTGGCCTGACTCCATAACACCCATGTCCAAAGGGCAATTGGACTCTTTGGAGACCTCCTTCAGCCACCAAGGGAGAACATGGTGTCAGATGGAAGGGTTTGCAATTTCTTAATGGTTTTTTTTTTCCCCAAACTTGCAAACCCAAGCCAAAGCAAAGATGTCTGTGGATGGAAACTGAGTTCTGCTCATGAATGAGTTCTGTGCATGAATTAAACAGAAGGTACCTGGGCTTGGGCCTGGGCATAGGGCGTTACCCCCAGCAACCAGCCCCATGGGCACAGGAGGCATTGGAGTTTTATGTCAAGCTGTGAGGGAGGCCTCTTTCAGAGAAATAAGCTTGAAATAGTGACGTGTTTGAGGAAGTTAGGAAAGATTTTTTTTTGTTTTTTAAATAAGAAAAAGCACTATGTTAAAGCCTGAATTTTATATTAAAGATTAAGCTTGAGCTTTATATTAGGGTTTTATGAAGTTGTGCATGGTTTAGAATGAGATTTTGCACATCTGGCTGGCATTCCTGCCTGCATGCCTGTGGCCTCTACACCGTTCTGCTCAGTCTTCAGAAGTGTGTTTTACAAACTTCTTTTTCTATCTATGTTTTTATACCAAGCATAGCAGAGTCAGTCTGTATCAGGCTGGGAGGAGAACTTGATCCTTTTCTCCCAGTCTTTTTTGACCTTTCCTGTCTGACCCAGGAGACAAGCCCAGGATCCCATCAGAGACTAGGACAACAGGAGCTCTGCATTCAGGGCCACCTCGAATGTGGCAGAACTCCGCAGAGGAGCAAGAGGTGCTGACAGAGCTGGACATCTCAGCACAGCACTCCATTCCTTAGAGCATTAGACAAGGAACCTTCAAGATCAGCTTGTCCAACCTGACAGTTTTATAGATGGGAAGATGAGATTAGATCCAGTAACAAGGCCCAAGTCACAGATACCTCCCTGGAAACATTGCCTGACCCAAAAGGAAGAGATAAGAGTAAATGAGAAAAAAGTAGATGCGCTAAGGGTAGAGAGGCTGTTCTTAGGTCTACTGGTCGGTGTTTGGGTGTGACCAGTGACCCCAGGCTTCTCTCAGGTGCAAAAGCCCTGTGGCAGTGTTTTGGAAGTTCTTGAGGTCATCAGTTTGGCAATCCCACATACCAGCCAGGTTATTTGGAAAAATAGGCTTACAAAGGATGTTACTTTTCAATACCCCTGCTCCTTCCTTTGTGACTTGGGTAAAAGAAGTTTGAGAAAACCAGAAGTACATGCTCCTTTACCACTTGTCCCATCTCTGGAACCACAAGCTACTCTTTCCTTTCTTCCTTGGTGATCCCAGGGAAGAAAAGCCTTAATCCAGGAAGCAGATTCTTCACCTGTGATTGTGCTTAGAGTCCAGCAGATGAAACCCCAGCCAAGCACATGTCCCGCCATTCACCATAGCCAATTTGTGTTGAGTTGAGTTGTTTCACTGCCTTGGGATTGATAGATCTGAGGACAGAAATCTCTGCCAGTCTAGATTGGTTTTTTTATACACAGCCCTGAAATGTTGGCCCCTTTCCCAGGATCAGAGTTTCTGTGCTGTATTTAACCTGGGTTGTTGGGATTTCAAATTGACCATGTTAAACAAGAGGTTAACATAAATTCTCTAACATAAATTCTATGTGTGAGGTGCTTGGAAAGGATTTGGTCTTTGCTTGGCTTTTAGAATTAAAACTGAAAAGGTGGGATAGTGAGGAACCTGAGTCTAGTCTAGTGTTGCCATTCCTTGATGGATGGCTAACAAAGGTGACCGACCCTGGTTCTCACTTAAGAAATGGTACGTGTCAGTGTGTGCATGTGTTTATGTGTTTTTGTGTTTATGTGTGTGTTTGTGCCCACGTTTGTTTTAAACTCTTAGAGATGGCAGACACTTGCCGTGGGACATGTGCCATTCCCTAGACAGGTCGCTATTTATCTGTTTTGTTCAGTCCCGTACAACTGACTTGGCCCAGCATGCTGTGGAGGTTGGCATTTCGGTTTTTTGTTCCTGCACTCAGTTATATACATGGGTCTGTTCTCACTATCCTGCATTGGTATTTCCATAAGACAGTATTACACTTAAATAAAGTATTCATTTTATAATCTTAAAAAAGTAAATGAATAAAGCTATCTAAAGTTACTGTGTGTATGTGAGTATAAGCAATGCTGTTTTTAGCTTGATCCATGAGCACTTTTTTAGCTGCCATGAAAAGTCACTGCTGAGAAAGTGACCATGCCTGTGCCACAGAGATGTTAATTAGGGCTTCACACTTCAGATCTGTTCTAAATGCCTCCTCCCTCCCTTCCCTTGTTTTTTTCCAAAATCCTGGATGTGGTGGTAAGCATGGCCAACAATTTAATCACTTCTCTGTTGCGTAGGGTCAAACACAGAAGAGTAATTAAGGGCTGAAACTTCTTAAAAACCCACATCCCCGCTTGTGGGTGCTGCTTTTGTTTTATACAACTGTGGGCATTTCATTCCCTAAATACAGCTTAGGGACATCACTCATCTAGCTTGGTTCACTCTCTCCCGGGAAGAAAGGCCTCAGTGTGGTAAACCCCGAAGAGGTTGTTCCTTGGAGTTACTATCACTTAATTGCAACATTGTTCCAAAGTTTTGGTGTAACAAGATAACATCAGTCATAAGGACTTAGCCTTATTCAGCCTCATCGGAGAGATAGGGAAATTAAGGCCCAGAGAGGTGATGAGTTGCTCAAAGTCATACAGGTAATAAGTGGCAGATGGTAAGAGAGGAAGTGACTGGTAGGTGAAGTGTACAAGCTATGAGCTAAGGCAAGGATCTCAGAATCTTACATTAGAAAGGAACCAAACAACTCATTCAATAAATGTCTATTGTACACAAGTATAGGATATAAAGGCAAGAAAGTCCCTATGTCTGGTTCCTGGATGGATTTAATAAATGCAAGACAATTTGGGGAGGGAGAAATGACTTAGGACTGGAGGGACAAGAAAGATCCCTTGAAAGACACCTGGCACCTGAGCTGATCCTTGAAGGAAAGTAGAGATTTTAATGAGGAGAGGTGAGAAGGGAGTGTCTTATCTGGGTCTAGAGGGATACAAAAAAAAAAAAAGCAAAAGCAGCCCCTGTCCTCAAGGAGCTCACAATCTAATGGGAGAATGCATGCAAACAACTACAAACAAAATTTTACAGGATAACTTGTGGGTAGTCTTAGAGGAAAGGCACTAGCATTAGGGGCAACTGGGAAAGGATTCTTGTAGAATGTGGAATTTTAGCTGGGACTTAAATGAAGCCAAGAGGCAGAGAAAAGCAGGAAAACTATTCTAGGTACAGGGGACAGTCAATAAAAATGTAACAAGTTTGGAGATGGAGTGTCTTGTGTAAGGAACAACCAAGAGGTCAGTGTCACTGGATCACAGAGTTACATGGAAGAGAAGACTAGAAAGGTAGAAGTGCCAGGTTATGAAGGACTTTTAAAGCCAAATGGAAGATTTTACATTTGATCCTGGAGGTAACAAGGGAGACACTGGAGTTTACTGAAAAGGTGAGTAATGGTCGGACCTATATTTTAGGAAGATCAATTCCGAAGTGGAGGATGGATTGGAATGGGGAAGAAACTTGAAGCAAGGAGACCAACCAGAAGGCTACTGAAACAGGCCAGGTGTGAGGTGATGAGGGCCACAGGGGAATGGCAATGTTCCATTGTGCGACCCTGGGCAAGTCACTTGACCCTTTTTGCCTCAGTTTTCTCATCTGTAAAATGAGCTAGAGAAGAAAATGGCAAATCACTCCACTATCTTTGCCAAGAAAACCCTAAATGGGGTCATGAAGAGTTAGACATGACTGAGAAACAACTGAACAACAATAGTTGACTCCTAATCATATGTCTTTTCCATTCTTTTCTGCCTAAAAGTTTTGAAGGAAATTTTTATATCCCTCAAATGGCTTAAAAACAATGTGGTATATTGAATAGGCCTAGAAAATTTTGAGAGAGAGAGAAATGGGAAAAATTAACAATACTTTCATTCCCATTTGGGGGTCCTGTATCACAATGAGAAAAATGTTTTCCCCCCAGATTGTTAAAAAAAATGTAGAATAAAACTGAGGCCCAAGTAGTATGCACAGTGTGAACTTAGTGATGACTTCCTTTGGAATATTCATTTCACAAATGAGAGTATGGCCCAGGAAACAGCAACTGAGGCATATCTGGGAAGAGATACAAACATCAGTGAATGCATTGTTCTGACCACTGAATTAGAATGTGCACATAATAAAAATTCAAATATGACATCAATAATTGCTGACATTTATATGAGACTTTAAAGTTTTACAAAACACTTTAGATATCCTTTGATCCTTGCAACAACAGTGAAAAAGGTATTATAGTTATTATTATTATTTTACAGATGAGGAAACTAAGGCTCAAAATGGGTAAAGTGAGTTTTCCAGGGTAACAGAGACATGTGTAAACCCAAATCTATACTGACAAAAAAAATCTAGCCTTATTTCCACCACATCACACTAGCTCCTTTGCTCTTTGTCAACATCAGTTTTTAATTTCAAGTTCAAGGGTGTGTTCATGGAAGGCAAGTACCTCTGGTATGAGGGCTGCCAAGCCTTTAGTGTCCACCTGATTTACCCAGCTCTCACCCGTGGCTCCAAGAAGCTGCAGCAGGCACAGCAGCCACACCCTGGTAAACTATTTCCGAAGACAGGCTAAACCAGGATGATGGTAACCAAGGGGTCTCAAACCCTTCAGGGCATTGGGGGTGTCTAACCCAAGCATGTGAAGACTTCCCATGTGGAATGGGCAGATGAGAACAATGTGTTCTCAAGGCCATGAAGGCAGCTGAAGCAGAAGCTGTGTAGCACCTAGAGCTTAGTCAGACATCAAAGACACCAAAGTCATCCACTGCATCTTAGGCCATCACCAGACATCTTGACTTTTGTCTTCCCACTGGACTTTGATGACTCTGGAAGAAAAAGTGAAGCCACAGCTTCAAGCAACTCTGCCTCACTTAAATCCACTTATGTGCAAATCAAGACATCATCCATACCATTTCACCATTTTTACCTACTCAAAGTCCTGTGACAACAGGCAAGTGATGAAGCAGCAGGTGTGGATATACTGAGAGCTGTAGTCACAACACTGCACCCAGGCAGCCCTGGTTATAGAACTGTTTTCTCACTGGACTGAAGCAGCTGTGGGATTTGGCAGCCCCCTCTGTGTCTAAGCCTGCACTGCTCACCTCCCTGCATGAGGAAGGGGATAGAAAAGGTGCCCTAAAAATAGTTTCTTTTACCCAACCCTGGCCTGCTTACTGCAGCAGGTGGGGATCCTATCCTGCAGATGAAACACAAAAAAATGTACAAAAACTTTTGCAAAGATGATTCCACTCGGGGCAGCTAAATGGCGCAGTGGATAGAGCACTGGCCCTGGAGTCTGGAGCACCTGAGTTCAAATGTGGCCTCAGACACTTGATACTTACTAGGTGTGTGACCCTGGGCAAGTCACTTAACCCCGTTGCCTAGCCAAAGAATAAATAAAAAAAAAAGATGATTCCACTCACCTTCAGTACATGGAATGTGCACACACTTATGAATAACACGAAATCTGGTAGACCTGACAGACGAACAGCTCTTGTGAGAAAACTCAGCAGGTATTGCATCCAAACAGCAGCCCGGAGTGAAACAAGCCTGGCAAATGAAGGCCAGCTTACCAAACTCAGAGCTGGATACATGTTTTTCTGGAGTGGCTGCAGTGAACGGGAGCACTGTGAAGCTGATGTAGGTTTTGCAATCAAAACTAATCTAGTCAACAAGCTTGAATGCCTACCAAAAGGAGTGAATGACTGGCTCATGATAATGTGATTGCCACTTGCAGGAAAGTACCATGCCACTATCATCAATGTGTACGCTCCTACCATGCCAAACCCTGATGAAATCAAAGAAAAATTTTATGAAGATCTAGAGAACCTCATTATCAATGTGCCAGAAGAGGACAAGCTTATAATTCTGAATGACTTTAATGCAAGAGTAGGCACAGACTGCCAGATATGGCAGGGCGTCCTTGGGAGGGATGAAGTTGGAAAAAGCAACAGCAGCCATCACTAACTACTGAAGACTTGTGCATCTCATGACCTTCTCATCACCAACACTGTCTTCCACTTACCTAAATGCAATAAAACTTCCCGGATACACCCTCACAGCAAACATTGGCATTTAATAGACTATATCATTGTAAGGAGAAGAGACATACAGGATGTAAGAGTAACTAAGGCAATGTGTACTGCAAAGTACTGGACTGATCCTAGACTTATCCTCTCCAAGCTAAATATTCACATTCAACAAAAGCAGCAGTCCCAAGGCAAGACGACTACCAGAAGACTTAATGCCACCAAATTACAGCACCTCTCCCAGTGGTAACAGTTTATTGAAAACTTGGAGGGAAAACTAAGCTAACACATGGTTGGCAACAGTGGAGCAGAAAAGGAGTGGGCAGCTTTCAGAGATTTGGTGCATAACGCTGCATTTACTCATCTGGACCAGAACATCAACATTGGTTTGGTGACAATGACGGGGAAATTTAGAAACTGCTAAACAAAAAAACAAGAACTCCACAAGGTTTACCAGCAGGATAGTTCATCTGGCTCTAAGAAGACAGCATTTAACTCCATCAAAAGTAAAGTGCAAATGAGGCTTAGAGAGATGCAGGATTCTTTGTTCAGTAAGGTGGCAGATGAAATTCAGTTTTATGCTGATAGTAACAATCCAAAGTGCTTCTATGATGCCCTGAAGGCTATTTATGGGCCAAAGACCAATGGTGCATCTCAACTACTCAGTGCTGATGGAACCACATTGATTGGTGATAAGGACTCGATCCTGGAGAGATGGGCTGAACACTTCCAGAGTGTTCTCAAGAGATTGTCACCAATCAATGCTGAAGTCATTGACCATAAACCTCAGGTTGAAGTCAATCTCTCTCTAGCTGAAGTTCCAACTGAAGAAGAGGTTTTGAAAGCCATGAGGCTCCTCTGGTGTAGCGAAGCGCCCAGTGTTGATTCTATTCCAGCCAAGATTTACAAGGCAGAGTGTCCACTGCTCATACAAAAGCTGGCTGAAATTTTCCAGGTTAAATGGCAAGAGGAGGTGATCCCCCAGGAGTTGAAAGGATGCCTCCGTTGTCCATCTCTATAAGGTAAAGGAAATAGATTGTCCTGTGACAATCTCAGTGGGAGGGGTGTCTCTCTCTCTCTTAGTCATTGCTGGCAAGATTCTTGCCAGAGTCCTCCTTAATGGGATGATCCTTCACCTGGAAGATGGTCATCTATGTGAGAGCCAGTGTGGCTTCAAAATGGGCCAAGGAATGGCTGACATGGTGTTTGCTCCCCAGCAACTCCAGGAGAAATGCCAGAAGCAGAACAGAGGTCTGTACACAACATCTGATGATCTGACCAAGGCCTTTGAGGCTGTCAGTCATGAGGACTTATAGAAATTATGGCAAAATTTGCATTCCCGGAGAAGTTCATCAGTTGTATCAATTGTACATCAGTTTCACAATGGCATGCTTGCACGGATTCTGGATAGTAGATGATGCTCTCATGCTTTCCCAGTCAGCAGTGGAATAAAGCAGGGCAGTGTGCTTGCTCCCATGGTTTTTAGCATGATGTTTTCAGCAGTGTTGTCAGATGCCTTCAATGAGGATGAAAATGGTATCAAGGTCAGCTACCACACTGATGATAAATTATTTAATTTGAAAAGGCTATAAGCCAAGACTAAAGTAGAGGAGAGTTAGTGCATGACTTTTTGTTGACAGATGGTTGTACACTCAATGAAGCCTCTGAGACCAAGAGGTGACAAAGTATGGATTGATTCACTGCTCTTGTACTAATTTTGTCCTAACGGTTAACACCAAAAAATACACAGGTTCTCAAATAGTCAGCACCACACCATCCATACATGGAACCATCAGTTACAGCAAATGGAGGAATACTGAATGCTGTGGATAAGTTCACTTACCTTGACAGTATACTTTCCAGGGATGTATACATTGATAACGAGGTTGATACACACATTGCCAGAGCTAGCTCAATGTTTTGGAGGCTCTGAAAGCAAGTATGGAAGAGAAGAGGTATTAGACTGCCTACCAAACTAGAGGTCTACAGAGTTATTGTGCTGACGTCATTATTGTATGCCTATGAAACCTAGACAGTATACCAGTACCATGCCAGGAAACTGAATTGCTTCCATTTGAATTGTCTTGGGAAAATTCTGAAGATAACCTGGCAAGATAAGGTCCTACATACTGAGGTCCTTTCTCAAGCTAAACTGCCAAGCATTCAAACTCTACTGCAGAGAGGGCAACTCTGACGGGCTGGCCACGTTGTTTCACTGCAAAACATACATTTACCTAAAAGACTATTTTATGGAGCACTCACACAATGCAAGCACTCACAAGGAAGTCAGAAGAATCAATACTAGGACTCTTGTCAAGTTCTCTCTGAAGAACTTTGGAAACCAACTGATTAACATGGGAAACACTAGCAAAGAACTGCTCAGCATGGTGTGTCCATCAAGGAAGGCACTGTGCTCTAAGAGAGAAGCAGAATTGCAATAGCTCAAAAAAAAAAATGAGATGTACAGATTTAGAGACATCTCCACTCCAAATGTTCTTGTGGACTATTTGTGCCCAACCTGTGGTATAGCCTTCTGAGCTCGAATTGGTCTGATCAGCCATAGTCGGACATACCATACCTTGACTCCAACACAGTGACATCATTTTGGTCTTCTTTGATCATGAAGGACAACAACCAAACAACCAACCAATTTCAAGACCTCCAATATGCATGGAAGTCAGGGGAGAGGTTAGAGCTGGACAAGTCTGAGAATCATCTACATAGAGATGATAATTGAACCCACAGAAGCTGATGAGATTACCAAGTGAAATAGCGTAGTAGAAGAAGTGGGCCTTTGGAGATACCAAAGGTTAACAGACATGAGAGATAACAACAAAAATGATTGTTCCCATAAATTTGGAGCAAACAGCTAGAAAAGTAACTAAGTAAAATGGGATAAAGCTGATTTTATCTTGTTTTGCTGTTAGAGTTGGTAAGTAGGACAAAGGTTAAGCTTTGCTTAGAGTGCACATGCTTAATAGGCTTATAAATATTAGCCTCTCCACCTCTGGGAGGGGCTAAGACACCATTTTCTGAACATGGGATGTATAAAGAAGGAAGAGGACATATCAAAGGGGAGATGTGTAATAGGCATACCAGAAAGTTGTATACTCTGGACTACTCAGCCAATGAGGGAATCAGAGGAGGGACTTCGTCGCTGGGATTAGAGATAAATAGTGAACTCCTGCTTTGGTACAATATGCCCTAATCCATAGGACACCCCCAGTTGCAACTGCATAATAAACTGGGCTTTTAACTTCATCCCTCCTGAGTCCAAATAAGTTATTTCTCACAGGACACAACCTGAAGATCCAGCAAAGGAGACTAAGAAGCAGTAAGTTAGGAAGAGAACCAGGAGACAGCAGTGTCATGAAAACCTCAGGAGAAGAAAGCATCAAGGAGAAGGGTGTAATCAACAGTGTCAAAGGCTAAAGAGAAGTCAAGAAGGATAAAGAGTAAGAAAGAGCCATTAGATTTGGCAATTAAAGATATTCACAATTTTGAAGAGAGCAATTTCAGTCATGCTTGTGCTTTAAGAATATTTGGTCACTCAATAAACATTAAGCACCTACTATGCGCTAGGCACTGTGTTAAGTACTGGAGATGCAAAAAGAGACAAAAGACAATGTCTCCTCAAGAAGTTTACAATCTAATGGGGGAGACAACTTGCAAACAAATACACAAGCTATATATAGGATAAATAAGAAATAATTAACTGAGGGGAGGCAGAATTAAGAGGGTTTGAGAAAGGCTTCCTGTAAAAGATGGGAATTTAGTTGGGACTTAAAGAAAGACAGGATCAACCCCAACTCAAGCCTCAGTAGGCAGAGCTGAAGAGGGAGAGTATTCTAGGCAAGGGACACAGCCAGAGAAAATGCCCAGAACTAAGAGATGGAGTGGAGTTCTCGGAGCTGCCAGGAGGCAAGTGTCACTGGATCAAAAAGTGTCAGGGCCTATAGTGCAAGAAAACTGGAAAGGTAGGAGAAGGCTAGGTTATGAAGGGCTTTGAATGCCAGAGTATTTTGTATTTGATCCTAGAGGTAACAGGGAGCCACTGGTGTTTACTGAGGGGAGAGAAGGGGAGTGGAGAGGATGACATGGTTACACTTGTGCTTTAGGAAAATCACTTTGGTGGCTGAATGGAGAATGACTACAGTAGGCAGAGACTTATGGCAGGCAAACCCACCAGCAACTGCAATAATCAAGGCATGAGGTGATGAGAGCCTATAGCAGTGTCAAAAGAGAAGAGGGCATATACAAGAGATGCTGCAAAAGTGAAATCAACAGTCCTTGACAACAGATTGCACATAGGGTGTGAGACATAGTAAGGAATTAAGGATGACATTTAGGTTGAAGTCTGAAGGACTATGAGGATGGTGTTGCCCTCTACAACTGTGACATATGAAAAGCTCAAGAGACATAATTTCTGGGTAATTAATCATTTATTAATTATGACTAGTGAATAATTAATAAAAGGATGGTCATTTGGCTATCTCTCGTGTACCAAAGATAGATTATGCTGGTCTATTGACGCTTACACGTCCCTGGAAGAGTGGATATTCCCTACAGACAGCAATCAACTCTGGTTAACAATTAATGAAAAGAATGAGTATTATAATGAGAGGTGGACCTATTCTAAAGGGAGTCTGAGGGGGGAATATGGCTTTGATTATGTCACTCTTACTCCCAGAATATGCTCAGGCCCAGGCAATCTACACAAAGGGTCAACCCCAACTCAAGCCTCAGTAGAACACAATGGGCCTTCCTAGTTGGGTGGGGTCTGAACAAGATTGAGGAGAATATTAAATCCAGTTTCATTGTCAGTCCTATTCTTCGATGCTGATTTCTGAATGAGGAAATAGAGAAGGGAAAACTTTAGTCTTAATTCAATAATTAGTTATTAATATAAGAGAAATAATCATCTCTTTCATTATAGTAGAGAAGTTAGAAGGGGGTAGAGTTTAGGGGGGAAGTAATGAGTTTTATTTTGGACATTTATTTTAAGATGTCTACTGGACATCCAGTTGGAGGTGTCTGAAATGAAACTAGATATACAAGATTGGAGGTTGGCAGAGAGGTTAGGGCAAGATTTGAGGCATGGGAGGTTTGAGAAGGGATGAGAAGGTTTGGAAGAACTGCTGTGGAAAGCAGGCTAGTGAGGTGATAGATATATAGTAGGATTGCCAAGCAGTAGTGTGGGCCCAGTTGAGGTTATGTAATATATCTGTAGTGGAGCTAGTCAGAATGGTTGCATGATTTTCTCCACCTTTGTTCAGCAGCACAAGTGTAGGAGTAAAGGCTGAGGCTTCGCTGGGCATAATGGGTGATAAGATGAGGGGGTAGGGAGGGATCTAGGGGCAGTGGAATTGAATTGATTCACCAAGAAGTGAAGAAGGGGAAAAGAGAGGGTGGCTGGTTCAGGGAGCTGACCTGGGAGAGATTTGAGGGGCCCAGGGATTGGAAGTCAGGGTGGAGATGAAGAGTAAGGTTTTGTAAGGGAAGGCAGAAGGAGAGGTGAAAAACCAATAGGTTATGGTTGGATAAGAGGATTTCAATCAACAAGCATTTGTGAAGCACCTACTATGTGCCAGGTGTTTAGCATACATAATATTAAGAAATAAAACTGTCCCAACCCTCAAGGAGCCTATATTCTATAAGGGATTGGAGCCAGAAGAGGCTATAAACAGGAGACCCAGTTAGGACACCGGGCAAACTCGAGTGCAGAGACGCCTATTTTCCCTCATTGAAGGACCCAGGGTATTTGGTTAGGGGTTTAGGGTGCAAGAGGGCCGCCAAAGAAGAAGGACGTGCCTTGCAGACATAAAGACAGCCAGTAAACCAACCAACATAGCATCAACCATTCCCTTTCAGCTGATGAGACCGTGTCACGCATGCGCATCGAGAACAGCCCCGCCCTCTCAACGACGATTGGCTATTGTGTACATCTGTCGCGCCGGAAAACCAATAGAAAGCGAAGAAAACAAACGAGGCCGGGTCGGTGACCGTTTTGAGTTTGGGCGGGCTTGGGGCCGGTAGGCTTCTTTCGATTTTTCCTGCTCTGGCCATGGCAGTGTTTCGGGATATGGAGGAGGTGAGCCAGGGACTGCTTGGTCTGCTCAACCCCAACCGAGCAGGGGCGCGGGTGCGGCGGCTCCTGGGGCGGCAGGAGCGGATGATCGAGAGACTGCTGAGCACGAAGAAGAGCACTCATCGGCTCCTCTCAGGTGCTGGAGTGGGGCGCGCGGGGCGGAGGGAGCGAGGACGCAGGCGCGAGGAGTGGGGTGTGGGGATGGAAATAGAGAAGACTCAGGGCGCAGGCGCAGGGGGCCTGGCGTGGGGGGCGGGCCCTGACCAAGTCACCTGTGCTTCCGTATTGCCCCTTGGATTAAACACAAAGCCCACTCTTTGGCATCTAAAATCTTTGGCAGTTTTGTTCCAGCCTATCTTCCCAGGCTCAATTCACGTTATCCTCCCTCGATCAATCAATCAGCAAGTATTGATTAAACTCCTACAGAGTGCCTAGGTCTGTCCTAGGTGCCTAGAATACAAGCACAATGAATGAAACGGTCTTAACTCAAAACGAACGTACATTCTAACGGGATTGACAAGTACATATCAAAACGAATACTGCATTAATTAAGTTAATAAATTCAAATATATGCAAAGTAGTTAAATAGAAGGTTAATTTGGGCGGAGGACTTGCAGTGTGTGTGGGTGGGTGGGGAATCGGGAAATGGCTTTTTGCTGAAGAAGATGGTCCCAGAGCTTCATCTTCAAGAAGAGAGGGAGTCTTTAAAGCAGAATTAAGGAGGGAGTGCATTCCAGGCTAGGGGGATGGCCAATGTCAAGGAATGCGTTAGGAGCCCAGAGAAGGCTAGATAGGGTGTGATCTTGGGCAAGTCACTTAACCTCTATTTGTCTCAGTTTCCTTAACTGTAAAATGGGAATAAGAATAGCATCCACCTTCCAGAGGTGTTGTGTGGATCAAATGAAATAATACTTATAGAGAGCTTAGCTCAATGCCTGGCACATAATAGTCACTTAATAAATGCCACCATCTTGGTTCAGGCCCATATCACTTCTCACCTGGACTAGTGCTTTTAGGTTTCAAATTGAGCTCCCTGCCTCTGGTTTCTCCCCACAAAAAATTTTGATCTTCACATCTTTTTTTTTTTTTTTCCACACAACCTGGCCCTAACCTCTCTTGAGGATCAAATGAGATAGTATTTGTTTAATGCTTAGCACAGTACCTGGCACATAGTAGGTGCTATATAAATACTTATTGCCTTCCCCCTCTGTGCAGCTCCAGGCCCCTCCCCCCCACTTCTTGTTAAACAGTGCCTGTTAAACTGCAAGTGCTTAATAAATGCTTGTTGATTACTGTTTTAGTGGTCATTCTCTTCTCAGATTATTGTATGTATACTTACTTGTCTGTTTACATGCAAAATATAAACTCCTTAAGGGCAGGAGCTATTTTTTGTTTTTCTCTGTATTCCAGGTGCCTAACATTTAGTTAATAAATACTTTTTGGGCTGGATTTGTCATAAGACTGTGGAACTCAGGGCAGTGGAAGGGAAGGGTATGAGCATTTATATAGCACCTGCTAAGTACTAGGCGCTGTGTTAAATACTTTATATATATTGTCTCATGTCATCTTTACAACAATCTTGTGAGATAGGTGCTGCTATTATTCCCATTTTACAGTTAAGTGAACTGGGGCAAACAGGTTAAGTGACTTGCCCAGGATAGTAAGTATCTGGGACTGTATTTAAACTCAAGTTTTCCTAACTCCAAGCCCGCCAGGTGCTTTTATGTATCTTCCAGTCCAAACCCCTGACTTTACAGTGAGAGAAAGTCATCTGTAAAAAGGACTTGTTTATGGTCACCACGCAGCCAGTTAGTTATTGGCAAAGCTAGGATATGTGCCTAGGTCTCCTGATTTCTATCCTCCGGTTCTTCCAATCATATCACGAAAATCTTTTCCCCATAGAGTCATAAAGTATCAAAGCTGGGAAGAATCATAGACTTATATGTTCAGAGCTGGAAGAGACTTTAGATCCTCTAGAGGATCTAAAACTTATTTTACAAATGAGGATACTGTGGCCCAGAAAGGTTCATTGATTTGCACAAGGCCCCACAGGCAATAAGTGGCAGTGCTGAGATTTGAACAAGGTTCTCTGACTCCAGATCTGAGGCTTTTTATACTCTATGAAGAAGAAATCCAAAGGCTTGTGGGAAGTTATTATTTCCCACCAATATTATTACTACCAAATAAAAGTGAACTTTTGATCCAGATGCCTGCTTTCCTATTTCTGCAATATCTGAAAATAATAATAGCTAGCATTTATATAGCACTTTAAGGTTTGCAAAATGCCATATGTATGTTATCTCATTTCACCCTGTGACATTGGTGCTAATATTATCATCCCCATTTTACAGATGAAGAAACTGAACCTGAGAGGTTAAGTGTCTTGCACAGTCACACATCTAGGACATGCCTAGGTGGGATTTGTTCTCAGATCTTCTTGACTCCCAAGTCCAGTGCTCTTACCTACTGCACTATTTAGCTACCTAATCTAGGTATCAAAGGCATATTTGGTGAATTTGCAAATTGTATTTTATAGCAGACTACATCTTTAGTTGCATAATTGATTGATAGATTGAACAAATACAAATTCTACTGTGCTTTTTGTTTGTTGATGAAATGTTTGTTTGGCAGAGCAAAATTTCACCCTAAAAGCTCGACTTCAACAAGATGTCTCATTCATTTAACAAGTTTTTTGAAGTGCCAACTATTCGCAAGGCAATGGGGACATACCAAACCAAAAGTGAGACAATCCATTCGCTGAAGGAGCTTCCATGGGATGGGGGGGTGGGTTGAGGGGCAAAATGTTGTCCTAAAGGTTCTACTTCAACAAGGCGTCTCATTCATTCAACAAGATGGTTTAAGTGCCTACTGCATGCAAGGGAATGGAAATACCACATCAAAAGCAAAAACAATCCATTCCCTGAAGGAGATTACATTCTCTTGCTCTCCCCTCTCCCCATCCCCTCCCAGATGAGAGTGACATACACACTTTCAGTTAAGTAAATACAAATATGTATCAAGTAATTTGGGGAGAAGACCACTAATAACTAGGAGCCGTGTAAGGAAGGGCAGTTTGTAGAAGTTGGTACCCGAGCTGAGCCTTGAAGGTCAGATGACAATTATCTGAGGGTCCATTAATTAAATTGATTAAATACTCCTGTCAGCCACTGAATCAATGATGCAGAGATGGTTAACTGCACATTGATCATTTTCCTCAGAGCACAGGCTCAGTTGAGCAGTGAGTGAGCCCAGAGCATCAGCTTCAGCAACTTCATACAGAACGAGAATACCAACGCACATAAAAAAATGGAATTTTGCAGAAAGCAAGTAGGGAAAATAAGAGTAATAAGAGTAACAGGTAACAGAAGGGAGAAAAAAGGACACCTGAAGCTGGTCAAAACAGGAGCTATAGCTTGTTTCCGAAACATGATTGTGCAGGTGCTGTGCCCTTCTAACTTTCAGGAGCAATGTCTGTGGGACAATAGGAGGACAATGTCTGATGGGCAATAGAAGCTGGGGCAGCAATCCCTTATTCCTAGTGTTGGCAAGAAGTTTGAGTCAGAGTTTCTTTCCCATCACAGTCTTTCTCTTATCACTGTGATAGCAAGAGACCTAGGACAAATTCTCTTGTCGCAGAGTGACAAAAAGCAAAAGTGAGAAGAGGGAGAGAACTCTAGGCATAGGGGACAACCTGTCCAAAGGCCTGAATGCTGACTGTGTCGTGTCTTATCAAATAACAAGTAGTACACAGTTTGACTGGAAGGAAAAGTATATGAAGGAGAGTAATGTTTAAAAAAAAAACCAAAACAACCTGGAAAGATAGACTGGAATTAGATTGTAAAGAGTTTTAAGGTGGAGGTGGAGACTTTGTCTTTTGTGGAGCCACTGAAGGTTCTATTCATCAGGAATGCTTGAAAGTTCTCTATTCAATTAAAAGTCCATTTTCCAGGCAGCCAAGTGGCGCAGTGGATAGAGTTCTGGCCTTAGAGTTAGGAGGACCTGAGTTCAAATCCAGCCTCAGACACTTGACACTTACTAGCTGTGTAACCCTGGGCAAGTCACTTAACCCTGATTGTCTCACCAAAAAGAAGAAGCAAAAGTCCATTTTCCCTCTGTGGCATTATACTCAGCCTTTCAGGGAAAGTAATTAGTCTTAGTTATAAGCCTACCTCTTTTGTTTTTTGGAGTATTGCATTCTAAGATCTTTCCTTTAGAGTAGAACCTGCAAGGGTTTGTGTGTTCCTGACTTCAGTTCTATGGTACTTGAATTCTTTCTTTCAGACTGTTTGGAATCTTTTTTTTTTTTTTTTGACCTGGAAATTCTGGATTTTGATTATGACATTCTTGGACTGTTTCAGGAGGTGCCCATTGTATTCTTTCTATTTTTACTTTGTCTCCTAGCTGTAATAGGTCCAAGCAGTTTTTGTTTATAATTTCTTGAAACAGAATGCCCAGGTTTAGGCTTTTTTTTTTTTTTAATCATGGTCTTCAGGGAATTGAGTGATTCTTAAGTTGTTTCTCCTTGACCTTTTTCCCAGAGTAGTTGTTTTTGATATTAGGTACTTTACTTTCCTCTTTTTCAAAAATCCTTTTGTTTTAATATTTCTTATCTTATAGATTCACTGATTTCTATTTGACCTATTCTAATTTTCAATAAATCTGTTACTTGAATAATATTTACCGCTTTATTTTCTAAGCTATTTATTGTTGCAATTCTTTCCTCCAGGGTTCTTATTTCATTTTTTAATCTCTTTCATTTCTTCCGGGTATTCATGCCATCCTTATAGATAATCCATTTTTTTCTTTTGAGTCTGTCCTTGTAGTTATAGAGTTACTCTGTTCTGGGTTCTAGGATTTTTTTCTATCTCTGGATCTATAAATCTTTGTAGTGGTTGGTGTCTTCTATTTAGTCACATATCTAGCTTTATTTCCTGAATTGGGACATTGTGCCAAGCCCAGACTTGGCCACTGCTGTGCTTTAGATGGGGTGTTCCACCCTGCTTGGTCTCAGCCTGTGTCACCTGTGTTTCTACACTGTCCTCTACCTCCCAGGATGTGTCTGCTCTAAAAGTACTGGTAAGTTTTAGAGCTCCTCTATACACAACACCTCTGGGTCTTTGGGGTTCAAAAAGGGCTAGATCTGCAGAGCACTCTGTGGTGTCTTAGGACAGAAGTCTATGGACCTTGTCTGTGTCAAACCCTGTTAAAACCTCCGTGGTCTTCCAAGGTCCGAACTGAGGAAGGTTCCCAACAACCCTGGAACTTTCTTGTGGAAGCCTTTGCTCTTACCGTCTCAGAATATAGAGCCGTGTAGGCTCCAGGTGTCTCTAATCCATCTGGGGCCGTGCTGGGTAAACTTCATCTTACTTGGTAACCCTGGCTTTTTCTGTTGCCTGTCAGCTTCTGACTTCTTGTACAGTTCTGGGATGGGTAAAATAATTTAATGCAGTTCCTAATTAGAATTATTGATTATTTTTTGGTATAGCGCTTTGTTCAGGTTTTGCTGGAATAGGTATGTGAGAGCTTGTCTGCCTGTTTCTATTCAAGTAGCTGTCTTTTCTATTTAACCCCTCCACTAAAGTTTCTTTAGCAGGCAATTAATATGGTCAAGCCTATGTTTTAGCAACATTATTTTGACAGACAAGAAGGACAGCTTTGAAATGAACTTTTCTTATTCTTCTGTGCATATGGAAATGTTCCCGTTTGTTAATGACTGAAATTCAGAATAACAAAAAGGAAAAGAAAAAATAAAGGAATACCAATTTGGCACCTGGGTATAGGATGGTTTGGGAAGCAGAGCTTCACCTAGTCCAGAAAAGAGGTGATGAGAGCCTGAAAGACTGGGCTGTATTGGAGAGGTGCTGTGGAAGCAGAATCACTAACGCTTGGCAGCTGACTAGATATGAGTAGTGAGGAGGCCAGGATGACTCAAGGATTGCAAATCTGGGTGACTGGAAGGATAGTACCTTTGATAGAAATAAGGAGGTGAAGAAGTGGAGTAGATTTAGAGAGAAAGAGAGTAGGTTCAGTTGTTGCATTTGATATTTCTGTGGGTCATCTAGATAAAGAAAAACTGTAGACAATTGGCCACGTGAAACTGGAACTCAGGAGAGAGATGAGAGATGTAGATTTGGTTGCTATCTACATAGACAATACTTGGGGACCGGTGAGCTCACTGAAAGAGAGTGTAGAAGGGAATTAAAGAGATTGTGAGACAGAACCCTTGAGTAAATGCATATACCAAGAGCGGAGGTTGGATGTGAATGGTGATCCTACAAAGGAGAATGAGAAGGAGCTGTCAGGGAAGGAAGTATGGGGAGAAACAGGAAGAATTCAGTGAGAAAAGATTGTCCAGGGGAAGAGGTGCTTCGTAGTTAAAACAAAGAGGCCCCTGGAACTAGCAATTGAGAAATCACTGATAAACTTGGGAAAGGCAGTTTCAGTCAAGTGATACAGTTGAAAGCGAAAATGTAGGGAGCTGAGTGGGAAATGAGCAAATAGAAGCTATCAGTATAAATGACTTTTTTTTTTTTCTAGGAGTTTGGCTATAATGAGGAGAGAGACAGGGAGAGAGAGAGAGAGAGAGAGAGTAGGAAGAAGACCTGGGTGTATTTGTAGAGAAGGAATCAGTAGATTGGAAGAGATTGAAGGTTAGAATAAAGAGAAAACATTTTCCACTACACCACATAGAAGTTTTTGGCACATGAATCCATCCCCAAAGCATTCCCCACAGGTGCCTAGTACCCAGCTAAGAAGAATCCAATAAAATATTCAATTCTATAATGCAGGTTGGGCCTCAGCCCAACTTCCATTTAGCTATCAATTCCTTTCTCGCTCCCTCCCTTCCTTCCTTCCTAAGATGCATAGAAGTATGACATCATTATTATTATAGCCTAGAAAATAGAGGTACCTGACAGAGAGGGATGACTAAAGGGAAGGAAACACAGAATAGGTGGAGGGGACCAAGTTGGGGTCTTAGAGACTCTGGAGTGCTAAACTGGGAGTTAGGAGAGAATTGGGTTTAATTATTGGCTCTGAAGCTCCTCACCCGTGACCAGGGGCAAGTCACTTAACCTTTAAGATTCCCTCTGTCTAAAAGTGGAGATAATGACCCTTGTATATTAATTTCACAGGATTGTTAGGAGACTCAAAAGAGATAATATATGTAATATCAATCAATAAACATTAAGTGCCTGCTACGTGCGAGGCACTGTGCTAAGTGCTACTCATGTAAAAAGAGGCAAGAAATGGTCTCTGTCCTCGAGGAGCTCACCATCTAATGAGGACAACAACATGTAAACACATATATCCAAAGCAAGCTATATGCAGAAGAAGTTGGAGATAATTAACAGACATTTTACAAACCTTAAGAGCTGTGTTTCAAGCTCAGCTGTTGTTATTCTCATGCCTCCTCTTGAAAACCTTGAGTGTTAGAGAACTCAACTCTCTCATGATGCAGCCTATCCTATTTTTGGACAGCTCTAAAAATTAGGAATTTTTCCTTCTCTTCAGCCAAAGTTTCTGCAGTTTCCAGTCATTGTTACTAGGTCAGCCCTTCAGGGCCAAGAACTAGTCTGACTCTTCTACCAAGCATTAGCCTTTTATACACTTGAAGGTAGCTATTCACTAACTTATAGCCATGTGGCTAGTAGAAGTTAGACATAGGTCTGAAATCCTGGTCTTTAGCTCCAAACTCAATGTTCTTTCTGCTATAACTTGCTTGCATAACTTGCATACTGCCAAACAAGTTCCAACTGCAAGTTAGCAAGCCAAACTCGCTGAAGCAGCAAGGCACCCTGAGGGAAATATACATTTATTAATTGCCTACTATGAGCTAGGCACTATATTAAGCATTTTATAAATGTTATTTCTTACTAATATTTAGTGTTTTTGTAGCACTTTAAGGTTTGCAAATATGATTTCATTTGATCCTCACAACAACCCTGAGAGGTAGGTACATACTTGAGGAAACTGAGACAGACAGAGGTTAAGTTACTTGTCCAGGGTCACACAGCTAGTAAGTATCTAAGGTTGGATTTGAACTCAGGTCTTTCTGACTCCAGGTCCAGCACTGTATTCACAGTGCCACCTACTTGCTAGACCAGAGACAGCATGTGCCAGGCAGGTCAAACCACCACCACCACCTTGACCACCATCTCTCCTCAGACACTGATGAAGACATCCAGAACCCTGAACCTAAGAGCATTGGTAATAGTGATATTAAATAAAAATATCAGAGAATGATCATCTGCTTTGCTGCTCTACCCCTCAGGACTATGGAACCTTTCCATCTGACTTACAGCTGGCACCTTCCCTATGTATGGTCTTCCCCCTCAGAATGTGAACTCCTTGACGGCAGGAAATGTCATACTTTTCTAGTTGTATCCCTAGCACAGAGCTCAGTGCTTTGCACATAGTACGTGCTTATTAAGTGTTTCAATCATTCATTCATGAGATTGATCTCTCTTGTCTTCACGTCTGCATTTAGTTCTCAGTCATTGTGCCTAGAGGGGACCCTGGGTTCTTAAAAGCTCATGGGGTGGGATACCACCTCTAGCAGGTCCCGCCCAGATGGAAGAAAGCTTCAGGTGTAGCCCCTGGTAGTGGCCAATGTATGTCTTCTGAGGACCAGTCCAGCTAGGGTTCACAGACCCTTCTCACTAGAAAGCTGGCCACCAGATGATTTGTCTGAGAGTTGGAAGGGTCTTGAGGAGCCACATAGCCCAACCCATAGGCAACCAAGAGCTCATTCTGCAACATCCCAGACCAGTTGTCTCTCCTTGAAGCCCTCCAGGGTAGAAGATCTCACTGCCTCCAAAAGCATCTCATTGGGTAGGGTAGTTCTGATGTTTGGAAGTTTGTTGAGCCTAAACCTGCCTCTTTGGCTACAAAAGCTTGGGCTATCACTTCCTGAAAGACAGAGGCCTGAAGTCTGGCACAATGGAGGGAACACCCAAATCAATGAGATCAGAGATCCTCAAAGTACTGAGATTGGAGCATTCCTCTCATATCTCTCTGTTAGTTTTTAAGCTCTGTGAAGACAGGGGCTGTCTGATTTCTCTCCATAATTCCCCTCAGCACCATGGCACACTGCTGTCCACTTTGCCTCTGCTATTCTGCCTGGTTTCAACTCCATGGAAGAAGATGCCTCCGGTCCTCATTTTCCTGCCTCCTTTTGTGTGTTGTCTCCCCTCAGTATATTGTATGCTCCTTGAGGGCAGTGACAGTCTTTATTTTAATGTATTCCCAGTGCTTAGCACAGTGCCTGGCACAGTAGGCCCTTAATAAATGTATTTTGGATTAGAAATAAATATTACTGCTTACTCAGCATTTGAATGAATGAATATTGCAAACACAGGACAAAAACACTTCAAGAATTCAGGGAAAGGAGAGGATCATTTGTGATTGAAATGACCAGAGAATCTTCATGAAGGAGGTGGTTTTTGAGCTGAACCTTGAAGGGAGAGTGGAAAATGGGCAGCCATCGAAGTGGAGAGTGTAGGGCTTGGGCCTAGTCCCCTTGCTCCTAAGCCCTTAGAGTAGGGGCATCCATGAGTCGTTTTAGCTGTCTTTGGAGTGGGGAGGATAGATAGGAGTGTCCAGTCCTGCAGCTTCTCTTACCCTACTCTTTTGCCCCTGGTGCCAGGCATGCTCAGGCTGCTTGTGGCCCTCAGCCAAGAGAGGAATATCCCCAGACCATGCCTGTCTCTTAAAGGCAAGGTAAAGGAAAGACTGTCTTTGGGGAAATGCATTTGGAAATGCCTGACCACACAAGAGATAGGAAGGTTCACAGAAGGTAAAATAGATAATTTTGATTGCATGAAATTTTTTTTAAAATTGCACAAACAAAACCAATGCAACTAAAATTAAAAGATCAAATTTTGCACAAACAAAACCAATGCAATTAAAATTAGAAGAGCAGGATAGCAGGGCGGGGGAGATCTTTGCAGCAAGTTTCTTAAATAGAGGTCCCACTTCTCAAATATATAGGGAACTGAGCCAAATTTATAAGAATTAGAGTCATTCTTCACTAGATGAATGATCAAAGGATATGAATAGTTAGTTTTCAGAGGAAAAATCAGTAGTCATATGAAAAATGTTCTAAATCCCTAGTAATTAGAGAAATGCAAATTAAAACAACTGAGGTACCACATCATACTCATCAGATTGGCTAAGATGACAGAAAAGGAAAGTCACAGATGCTGGAGGAATGCGGGAAACAGGTATGCTAATGTACTGCTGGTGAAGCTGTGAACTAGTCTAACCATTCTGGAAAGTAATTTGGAACTATGTCCAGAAAACTACTAAAATTTGCATATCCTTTGACCCAGAAATAATTCTATACCCCCAAAGAGATCAAAGAAAAAGAAAAACAACTCATATGCATAAAAATATAATATGTCTTTTTGTGGTGGCAAAGAAGGGATGCTCATCACCTGAGGAATGACTGAAAAAGTTGTAGCATATGATTGTGATGGAATACCATTGTGCTGTAAGAAATAATGAAGAGGCTGGTTTCAGAAAAACCTGGGAAGACTTGTATGATGCCAGGTGAAGTGAGCAGACCCAAGAGAACATTGTACAGAAACAGCAGTATTGTAAAGATAAGTAACTCTGAAAGACTTAGCTACTCTGAACAGTGCAATAATCCAAGATATTTCCAAAGGACTCATGATATAAAATGCTATACACCTCCAAATAACAGACTGATGAACTCAGAATGAAAATTGAAGCTTTTTTTTCTCTTTTTCTTGCTTTTTTTTTTTTTCTGGAACATGTCTAATGCAGAAATTTTTGGGTGTGACTTCATTTTGTAATAGGTTTTGTATTTCTTGTCTTCTCAGTAAGGGGATGGGGAAGGGAGATAATTTGGAATTAAAAATAAAATTGAATTAAAAAAAAAAAGAAAAACACCTCTTATTTGTACTGTACATTTCCTGTTTTCCCAGAAGGAAAGGGAACCCTGGCTATTCACTATTTTTCCTAACTAAGCATCTGATGTTGAATATACCGTTTCTGGTCTGTCTGCAGAGATCCTTGCTATGGAGGAAGATGTGGCCCAGAAACTAATTGATGAGGAGGAAACAGCACAACACGTTGAATCCAAGTTACAGAAAATTGAATCTGAGCTTCAGAAAACCAGCGAGAAGGATGCCAGTCTAAAGGCTGATCTCCAATATCCTTGTCCTTTTTCTTTTAAAATATTGTATTGTTTTTTTTTTCACATCACTATAACTTTCCAGTGACTACCCCCATGTCTAGGGAATTATCAGTTATAACACATAAGTGGAGATAGAGACTAGACCTATGATTTCATTGATCTAGGGAACATCTGAATGAGAAAACTCCTTCTACCAATGCAGGTTGGCACCTCTCTGTAACTTTTAGTCTTGGAGAGCTGCCTACAGTACTGAGAGGTAAGGGACTTGTCCAGGGTCACATAGCCGACACATGTCAGAGGCAGGGCTAGGATCCAGGCCTTCCTGGCCCAAAGGCCAGCTTTCTATCCCCTATATTAAGCTACTTCTCTAACACATAAATGCAGTCATAGAGAAACTAATCAAACCATTGACCATGTCAAAGTATCTACCTTATTCCACATGTATACTCTGCTACCTCTTTACGGAGAGGCAGGAGAAAAGTTTCATCGTCAGTCCTCAGAAGTCATGATTAGCTGCTGCACCAACCAGGAATTCCAAGATTTTCTGTGCCATTTTCCTTTACCTGATTATGGTCATCATGTCAGTTGTTAGGATGATGTTTACTTTGCTCTGCTTAAGTTCATACACGTTTTCCCATGAGTATGACTTCTTCATACTCTTCAAACATCCTCCAAATGATAGCTATATACTTTCCTTCCAGTTCTTTGCTATTTCAAAAAGTGCTACTAAAATATTTTTGTATTTATGAGACCTTTCCCTCCGTCTTTGACTTCCTTGGAATATATGCCTAGTAGTAGAATTATTGGGTCAAAAAGTTTATACACTTTAGTGACTTTTTTAAGTATAAGTCCTACTTATTTTCCAACAATTTATAGCTCCATCAATAGTGCAGTAGTGTGCTCATTTTCCCATAGCCCCTCCAACATTTATCATTTTCATCTTTTGTCATCTATATTAGTTTGGAAGCCAAGTGAAACCTCAGAGAGCTGAAACCTCATTTGCATTTATTTTATTAGTGATTGGGAGGATTCTTTCATGTAGTTATTGATAGCTTGTATTTCTTCTTTTGACAACTACCTAGTCAAACTCTGACCGTTTATCTGTTGGGATAGCTTCTACTATCCTTTTCCAAAAGCTTGAATTCAAAGCTAGCCTCCAGCAAAGACTTGTCCTTTGAAATATACTTAGGGTTTCTTATGAATTACATATATTTGTGGATTTGGAAGAAAGCTGCTCATATTAGAGACCAGTATTGTGATTTTGATAGGACCTAGAGGGGAGTATTCAAAAATGAATATCTCTTTAACTTCCTGTTGCACTCTGTTGATGAAAGAGCTAGAAGAACTCAAGGAAATGGAGCAAGACCTCACAAAGACAGAAGGAGAAGTGGATGAAGATTCGACTGTTGTGATCCCTTCGGCTGTGTAAGTGTCCCGTAATGTACATCGCCAGGAAGCCATGCTCATGTGAGATGTGAAGTGTTTGACCCAATAGAATGGCCTCCACTTTCAGCAGAGATTCTTGACAGCGTCCATTACATCCCACTTTGATGCTTCAAAATGGTATGGAGGTGACTGTGGGTTCTTGGAGGTTGTACCAGTGGAGCATGAGTTCTGTCAGGTCATACCAAACTGGGCCCCGTTGCCAATCATCATTCAAGGAGCAGCCAAATTAAGTACAGAGATCACCAAAAGATTGGCTACCCCAGCTCGTGAAACTCTGTTAATGCTTGGAAGGATCATAGGATTTAGAGCTGGAAGGAAGCTTAGAGATCATCCTGTCCAGCCCCTTTCATTTTATAGATGGGAAACCTGAGGCCCAAATAGGTTAAAGGGATCAAAATTTCTTTCAATGGATGAAACTATACTACTCCTAATAACTTACAACTAGAATATTAACATATTCCCAGTCACCAAACCTTTTGTGTTTTCTTTTGCAGATATGTGTCTCAACTTTATCATCGAGTCAGTAAAATTGAGTGGGATTATGAATGTGAACCAACTGTGATCAAAGGCAGTATCCTTCTCTGACTGTCAAGGGGTCAAGGGTCCCAATGGGGGCGCGGGGGTTGTAAATAGAAATTTGTTTTCCTTTACTTTGGCTCCTCAGTTCATCATGGCCCCAACATTGCCCAGCCTATCCATTTCGACAGCACCCAGCACTCTAAGAAGTTTATCAGTGACTATCTGTGGAGCTTGGTGGACACACAGTGGTGACCAGTCCGTTGGCCTCATTGGTGTATGTTTTGGGGGGGGGATGTGAAGTGGAGGGGAGCTGTGTTAGAATGGGCAGTCTTAGGGAACCTCGTTCATATGGGTGCTATACCATTTGGTGTATATGTGTTTAATATTGATATTACTTCATTATCTGTGGTACTTTTTAGCAAAATGTAATTTCCCTGCTTATCTCTTTCAGTTAAATCTGTTTTTGCTTTTGCTTTGTCTGAGATCATGATTACTACCCGTTTTGTTTTTTTTTTACTTTAGCTAAAGCGTAATAGATTCTGCTCCAGCCCCTTACCTTTACTCTGTGTGTGTCTCTCTGCTTCAAGTGTGTTTCTTATAAACAACATATTGTAGGATTCTGGATTTTAATCTACTCTGCTTGCTGCTTCCATTTTATGGAACCACGAGTTCATCCCATTCACAGTTACGATTATTGTATATTTCCCTCCAACCTATTTTTTTTTCCGTTTATTCTTCTCTCTCTCCTTTTACCCTTTCCCTCCTCATCAGTGTCACAGAGGGATTAAGGGAGGATTTGAATCCATGATTTCACCTTAACATTTTATCCAAGATAACACCCACCAGCCCATTAGTTCCGTGAGAGTAACTGGCAATTTGAGACCTCAAGTCTCCAGATTAGGCTGCAGAGTAAAAATGTCTACCCAGTCATTTTTCCTAAACCCATAGCTCACTATCCAAGGAGAGGGCTGACCAACTAGTCAATAGTATATAGTATATCACCAATGTCAGAAAGGACAGTTGGCAAGGGCAGGAGTAGAATCATTTCTTGGCTTCTGCCTTGCTATCTAACAGCCGCCAGGAGATGGCACTAAGATCAAGGCCCTGAGCCTCACTCTTCCCTTGTTCTTGCGGGGACTTGAGGCAAACCAGTCATCTAGCACTTACTAAGTAAGCACCAACTATATGCCAGGTACCATGTAAACCACTGGAGTCCACTGGATTTCCTGGCCCCAACATGGGACTTAAAGTTCTGAGAGGATAGTTATGCTTTATTTTCCCAAATGGCTTCGCCCAAAGGGAAAAGCAAAGAATTCAAGCCTAACCCAGGGGACTGGGTATTATATTAAAAATAGCATTAGTGACTCCCTTTTGCCTTTATCCACCATTTTGTGAGGCTAAGTTTCTGCTGCTTCAAAGTCATCTGATTTTGGAGAAGTCCCAAAGGTCACTCAGCTTAAGGAATGTCACAAAACTACCCCCTCACCCTTTTACTTCAGTGTCTACCAAAATCCTCCACCACCGAGAAACCGGATGTCTCAGTGCCTCTAATCCTGTTTTTCACTCCCTCCAAACTGTATTTTAATTGTATAGAAACCAAACTTCAGGGTCCTTGGTTACAGAGAGCCTCGGTCCCAATTTGAAACTTGGTTTCTTTATTCTACCATTAACATTAAGCAAAGAATCAAACCTAACCCAGGGAACCGGGTCCTGTGGGGGATACAAGCTAAGAATGTGGCCCACAGAGACCTTAGGCTAGTTCCCAAGAAATAAGTTTAAAAAAAAAAAGAAATATTCAATGTTATCGGCCTCTGGACCGTGATTAAATTATAACTGGGGATTACTTGAACCCAAAGACCTCGTGCTTCAAACTTGCATGTCCCCAGCTGGGGTTCTACTCTCCTCTGTTCTTCCAAAGGGACCTGCCTAGTTTTTTTTTTGTTTGGTTCCCCCCCCACCCCCCACCCCCCCGTGGGAGAGCAGCTAAGAGAAGCAGAATGGGGTGACAACTAACAGCAGCTTTTCCGCTAGTCATGGCCTCGGAGGGGATGCCTTTCAGATGGAATCTGCTGACCAGACGATAAAAGTCAGTTCCGGGGGACATGTGCAGGGGGTTGGCAGGGTCCAAGTACTCTGGAGACGTGCAGAAGGCAGGGAGGGACAAGGAATGTACAAGTGGGTGAGGAATGTGGCCTAGGCTTGTTCTCCAAGAGCATCATTCCCCCTGGCCTCATTCAGGGAGTTGCTTGGCTTGGAAAGAACGAAATTGTGGAAAGAGAGATGAATATCCTCATGAAGAGCTAGGCGTGAGAAGGGGTGGATATGCATGTTTCAGCGTCTGACTCACAGGGTAGCTATGGACCCTAGTACAGGCTGGTACACTACTCCAGCCCAGCCTGTTTCTCTCTACCACACCAGACCAGACTTCCTTCTACTTCTCCTCCATAGCCTGGGATCTGGGACTACTCTAACAGAAAGGAGATACTGAAAGCTACTGTACCCTCCTTCGGGAAACTGAGTACAATAGCTAAAGACTCCCAAAGCCTCAGAGATGGAAGTAGAGCTGGGATCTAAACTTCCTTGGGGAATTAGGGTGCAAATTAAACCTGTCCAGCTGTTCAGGTTTTGAATAGTCACCTATGACTAATGTTTAAGTATGAATCACATCCTCTTCCTCCTAGGGTAATGACCGGCTCCACCCACATATTTCACTAAACCCACCCTCCCAGGGTCCTGGGCAAGCTTCCCTGAGGACTCAAGCTCTAAGAATCAGATTTAGAACTGGAAGGGACCTTAGACACCATCCAGTCCAATTCCTGCATTTTCTATGTGGGACATGGATTACACGTATGTGAGGCCACAGGGCCAGATGAGGAAGTGACGTAGCCTAAGCCATATAAGAAGTTGACCAAGCTGCTATTTGAACTCAGGTCCTTTGACCTTCCACTACCCAGTTCGGGGTGGGTGATGGTTGGTCTCTGGATCATCACTCACTAGTAGCAGACGTTGGTCTTTTTTCTGGGGTTTAGAAGGTGTCTAGAAGGTGCTCTGATGTGAGCTGCCCCAGGCTGAGGGTCAGAGCTAGGGGCTGGGCTCAAGGCAGACGCCACAATAGAAACTTGAGGCTCCTGGAGCCTCTTATCGGGGGTGGAGCAGGAGCTTTGGGGGCCCTGCCTCAGAATGAGGTGATGTCCCTCCCTTCACCCCCTGGTGTCAGACCAGGGTTCAGCCTCTCTGGCTACTCTGAGATAATCCTTCACTTTGCCAGTAGGGGTGGGGCAGGGTGGGAAAGAGACGTGTCTGGCAGGAATGTGTAATCTGAAATCTGTCAGCAAATGCCTACCCTGCATGGGCACTCAGAAGAGGAGACCACTGGAGGGAATGAGTGGGGTCAGCCTCCCACCTTGATAATATCATCTCTCCAGATGGAGACTTGGCCCAGGTATCAGCGGCACCAGCCACTACTGTCCCTGACTGAGAAGGAAAGGTTCCTGGTATTTTCTCCCTTCAAGTACCTGGGATCTTTGTACCACCCAGGACCCACCTAGGCCAGCCCTGGGAAGGGTGTTGGGTATGGAACTCTCTCCTGCCAGCCACTAGGTACTTGACCTTCTATGGCCTCAGCAGTATGGAAAGGCAAAGCTTCAATGGAGGTGGGAGACTTTGGCTGGTCAGAGGCCGAAGAGACAATGCTTAGGATCTAGGGCAGAGAAATGTTTCAGAGGAGAGAAAAAGCATTTAAAGACTGATAGGTCACAAGCAAATTCTGAGCTGTTTTCTTCCTGGGGGCCTTGGGACTACTGAGTTGTTTTGTTTTTGTTTTTTTTTGGTGAGGCAGTCGGGGTTAAGTGACTTGCCCAGAGTCACACAGCTGGAGGGACCACTGAGTTCTGAGATGAAAGAAAGTAGCTAATAGCTTCCTCTTTCCTCCTCCTATCTTGCTGCCCTCCTTTTCCACCTGCCCACCCATTCCAAGGGCACAGGGAGGTTTAAAGGCTAGAGCTGCAGAGCAGGAAACGAGCTCAGCACAAGAGAGCACTGTCCTGGGGTCACCAACATGGTTAATGGTCAGAAAGGCTCTGCTAGTAGAAGTTGCCCTTGCAGGGAGATAAGCACTTCAGAACCTGCCATTGGGTATGGCTGGATCAGGCCAGTGTGTGAACACACTCATGTGTTCTCCATCCACACTGTGGGAGCCTGTCTGGTGCCCTGCTGTACCTGGAATTCCCTCCCTCCAACCGCCCATGACCCTTTTACCCCTACCCATGAATGACCTACCCAGTCCTGCCCTCCACATGCTGCTTCAGGTCCTGGATTTACTTGGCCTGTGCCCAGTCCCTTCAGGCAGGCCCTATTCTACATGGAACTGGGGAACTTTGTCATCTTGGCAAAGGAGTTAATTAATTTGTTCTTAGGCTGGAGCTCCATGCCTCCCCCTTCCCCATATACCACACCTTCCCCCCCTCCTAAACATTTTTAATTCAACAGGGGCTTTCCGAAGATAGTCTTCTCTAAAAAGAAATGGCCCTCCTTGCTTGTCCACATTTATCTGTTACAGGGGACGATTTTTTTTTAAATTGTTTAGGGGGAGGTGGAGCCAATATGGCAGAGTGAAAGCAGAGACTCACCTGAGTTCCCCTGAATTCCTCTCCAAATAACTTTAAAATAACATCTCTAATTGAATTCTAGGGTAGCAGAACCAACAAAAGGTCAAGATGAAACAATTTTTCAGGCCAGGATAACTTAGGAGGTCAGCAGGAAAGGTGTGTCTCAGTGGGGTGGTGGGCAGACCTGGAGCCCAGCTCAGAAAGTGCCAGCAGCAGACCTTCAAGGCAATTCATCAATAGTAGCAACTTTAGGAGTTCTCAAGGGGGTCAGACAACTGGTCAGAAGGAAATTACAGGGGATCCTTTGTTGGCACTGGATGCAGGACTCTGTCGCATTGCCTATACTTAGTTCCCAGACACAGTCTGAGAGCTAAGAAGAGCACTCACTCACAAGTACTTGAGACTGAAGGCATACAGAGGCCCTGGTCACAGTTCCAGGGTGGAGAAGAATGCTTGTAGTTGCTCAAAGACCAGGAGAATAGTAAACACAACTCTCCTTAGATCATACCACCTTGGAAGAACAGAAAACCTACAGACCCCTAGAACTAGCTCTGAAAATAGCAGCAAGAAAGACCTGAAGCTTGAGATAATGCTCTCTCCACCCCAGGAGTAGAGGCCAACTTTAACATAAAATTATAATTAAGAAATAGACTGGAGAAATGAGCAAACAACAACAAAAAGAACCTGACCATTAAGGGATGATTAAGAAACAAACTCAGAAGACAACTAAGTCAAAACTGCTATATCCAAAGCTTCAAAGAAAAATATGAATTGGTCACAAGCCCAAAAAGAATTTCTGAAAGAGCTTAAAAAATATTCTAAAAATCAAATAAGAAAGGTAGGGGGGAAATGGGAAAAGAAATGAGAGTGATGCAAAAATTATGAAAAGAGAGTCAAGAGCTTGGTAAAGGAGGCACACACAAAAAAAAATACTGAAGAAAATAACAACATAGAATTGACCAAATGGTAAAAGAGGTACAAAAAATTCACTGAAGAAAAGAACTTAAAAAGTATAATTAGCCAAATGGAAAAGAAAGTACAAAACTTCACTTAAGAAATTATTTCCTTAATAAGATATTCAGGCAATGGGTATAGAAATCTGTCCTGCCCTACAGGAAAATAGAAGGCGAAGGGGATAAGAGAAGGGGTTGTGGTAATGGAAAGGAGGACAGATTGGGGGAAGGGGTATTCAGAATCCATGCCGTCTTGGAGTGGGGGGGAGAGGAGAGATGGGGAGAAAACGTGGAACTCAAAATCTTGTGGAAGTGAATGTTGAAAACTAAAAATAAATAAATTAATAATAAAAAAAGAAATTATTTCCTTAAAAATTTGAATTGGCAAGTGGAAGCTAATGACTCCATGATACATCAAGGAACAATAAAAGTCAAAAGAATGAAAAACAGAAGAAAATGTGAAGTATCTCATTGGAAAAAACAACTGACTTGAAAAATAGGCTGAGGAAAGATAATTTATGAATTATTGGGTTACCTGAAAGCCATGATCAAAAAAAGAGCCTAGATATCATATTTTAAGAAATTATCACAGAAAACTGCCATGATATCCTAGAACCAGAGGCTAAAATAGAAATTGAAAGAATCTACTGATCATCTCCTGAAAGAGATCCAAAATGAAAACTCACAGGAATATTATAGCCAAATTCCAGAGCTCCCAGATCAAGGAGAAAATATTGCAAGCAGCCAGAAAGAAACAATTCAAATATCATGGAGCCACAATCAGGATACGACAAGATTTAGCAGTTTCTACATTAAAGGACCAGAGGGCTTGGAATGTGGTATTACAGAGGATAAAGGGGATAAGATTACAACCTAGAATAACCTACCCAGAAAAACTTTCAGGGGGGAAAATGGATGTTCAATGAAATAGAGGACTTTCAAATATTCCTGATAAAAAGACCAAAGCTGAATAGGAAATCTGACTTTTGATACAAGACTCAAGAGAAGAATATCAAGTTAAACAGGAAAGAGAAATCATAAATGATTCAATAAAGTTAATCTGTTTAGATCCTACACAGGAAGATGATACTTAGAACTCCTAAGAACTTCTATTATTATTAGGGCAGTTAGAAGGAGTATGCAAGGACAGAGGGCATGAATGTGAGTTGAATGTGATGGGATGTTATCTAAAAAAATGAATATTAAGGGATGAGAAAGGGAGATGCACTGGGAGAAGGGCAAAGGAAGAGGTGGAATGGGGTAAATTATCAGAGAAGAGTCACAAAAGGAAGAGCTGTTACAGTGGAGGGGAAGAAACTTACTCTCATTGAAATTGGCTCAAAGAGGGAATAACACACCTACTCAGTTGGGTATAGAAATCTATCTTGCCCTACAGGGAATTAGGAGGGGAGAAAGATAAGAAAAGGGGATGGCATGTGATAGAAGGGGCGGCGGAGTGGGGGAGGTAGGAGTCAGAAGTAAAACAGACTTTTGAGGAGGGACAGGGTAAAAGGACAGAGAAAAAAAAGGATAAATGGGAAAAAAATAGGATAGAGGGAAACACACAGTTAGCAACCGTATCTATGAATGTGAATGGGTTGAACTCACTCATAAAACAGAACCAGATGGCAGAGTGGATTAAAAAACAGAATCTGAACACAAAACACTTACTAGATGTGTGACCCTGGGCAAGTCACTTAACCTCAGTTGCCTAGCAAAAAGCAGAACAAAAACAAAAAAAAAAACCCAGAATCTGACTGCATTGTTTACAAGAAACACTTGAAGTACAGAGACACAAAGAGTAAGGGTAAGGGCCTAAAGCAGAATCTATTACTATCAGCTGATGTAAAAAAAAGCAGGGGTAGCAATCATGGTCTCAAAGCAAAAGCAAAAATAGATCTAATTAAAAGAGATAAGCAGGGACACTAAATTTTGCTGAAAGATACCATAGACGATAAAGTAATATCAATACCAAACATATATGAACCAAATGATATAGCATCCAAATTCTTAAAAGAAAAGCTAAATGAGTTACAATAAGAAATAGATAATACAACTATACTAGTGGGGAACCTCAATTTTCCCCTCTCAAAACTAGGTAAATCTAATAAAAAATAAACAAGAAAGAAGTTAAAAAGATGAATAGAATTTTAGAAAAGTTAGATATGATAGACCTCCGGAGAAAACTGAATGAGACTAGAAAGGAATATACTTTTTTCTCAATGGTACATGGTACCTATACAAAAATGACTATGTATACATAAAAACCTCACAACTAAATGCAGAAAAACACTGCATTAAATTATTAAATGCATCCTTTTCAGACTATAATGCAATTAAAATTACATTCAATAAAGGACCAAGATTAGAAGGAAAGCAAAAAAAGGGAAAAAATTTTGTAGCAAATTCCTCTGATAAAGGCCTCATTTCTCAAATATATAAAGAATTGAGACACATTTATAAAAATATGAATCATTCCCCAATTGATAACTGGTCAAAGTATATGAACAGGTAGTTTTCAGAAGAAATCAAAGCTATCTATACTCATATGAAAAAATGCTCTCAATCACCATTGCTTAGACAAATACAAATTAAAACAACTCTGAGGTGCCACCTCACACATATCAGATTGGCTAATATAACAGAAAAGGAAAATGACAAACATTGGAGGGGATATGGAAAAATTGGGACACTAATGCATTGTTAGCAGAGTTGTGAACTGATCCAGCCTTTCTGGAGGACAATTGGGAACTATGCCCAAAGGGCTATAAAAACTATGTGTATACCTGTGATCCAGCAATATTAGGTCTGTATCCCAAAGAGATCAAAAAAAAAAAAAAGGAAAAGGATCCATATGTATAAAAATATTTATAGCAGCTCTTTTTGGGGTGGCAAAGAATTGGAAATTGAGGGGATGCCCATCTATTGGGGAATGGCTGAACAAGTTGTGGTATGTGACTGTAATGGAATACTATTGTGCTCTAAGAAATGATGAGTAGGATGATTTCAGAAAAACTTAAGAGTTACATGAACTAATGCTAAGTGAAGTGAGCAGAACCAGAACATTGCACATAATAACAGCAACATTGTGCAACGATCAACTGTGAATGCCTGAGTTATTCTTAGCAATACAATGATCCAAGACAATTCTGAAGGACTTTTGATAGAAAATACTATCTACCTCCAGAGAAAGAACCGATGGAGTCTGAATGAAGATTGAAGCATGCTTTTTTTAAACTTTATTTTTCTTGGGCTTTTTTTTTGGTCTGTGTGTTCATTTGCAACATGGCTAATATAGATACATGTTTTGCATTACTTTACATTTATAGTCTATGTCAAGTTTCTTGTCTTCTCAAAGAGGAGAGAGGAGAGAGAGAGGGAGAGAGGAAGAGAATCTGAAACTCATGATTTTAGGAAATGAATGTTAAAAATTGTTTTTAAATGTAATTGGAAAAAATTAAATTTAAAAAGTAAAAAATTTGTTTGGAGGGAAGATGCAGGGGGTAAGGGAGACTAGTGATGGTGATGCCAAAAAAAAAGAGTGTCATTGAAGTATTTTTATTTTTATTTGTATTATTTATAAATAATGCATTTTGATCTTTTATTTTTATCACTAAAATTTTCCCCAGTATCTCTCACCCACCTCATCCCAAACAGTCATCCCATATAACAAATTATATTCATATATATTGTTATTGGGTTTTTTTTGGTGAGGCAATTGTTGTTAAGTGACTTGCCTAGAGTACACACAGCTAGCGAGTGTTATGTGTCTGAGGCCGGATCTGAACTCAGGTCCTCCTGACTCCAGGGTGGTGCTCTATCCACTGTGCCACCTAGCTGCCCCAATAAAATACAAATAATATTTTTTAAGGAAAAGAAAAAGAGAAATCAGGAAACCTGATCAATACATTGAAAAAGTATGAAAATATGTGTAACTACCACACCCATGGACTTTCCACCTCTGCAAAGGGGTGTCTCCTCATACCTCTTCTTTGAAGCCAGGCTTGTTCTTTGCAGTTTTGCTGCTTTTGTTTGCTTTGTGATTGTTCTTTCCACTTATATTGTTGAGGTCAAAGGTTGTATTGTTCTCTTGACTCTGGATCCATCCATGTAAATCTTTGCATGTAAAGTTCATGGGTTTGTTTGCTTTTTAACGCAGTGGGGAGAAGAAAGGAAGTGGTGGGGCAGAGAAGCAGTCCAGCTTTGTAATCAATATGTTGAATTTCTTTTATACTTAAAAACAAAACAGACTGTACAAAGTAGAGATTATAGGTTTCATTTACAGGCTTCTTTTTCCTGTTCTTCGTATATGAAACCATTCATATTTGTTGATGTTTATTAAATTCAGAGTAGCAAAAAATAAAAATTTATGACAGAGAGAAAATAATAAAAAGCAGTGACTCCCATGAAGGAATGTCTGGCTACCTGGGACATTGGGGTTGGTGTCAGTGGTGGTGGTATTTTTGGAGGTGCAAGTACCCCCTGATTCATTCCATCTATCTTTTGGCAAACTAATATGCATAGCTCCAGTACGTGGGGAGAGAGAGGGTTTTAAGGATAGAGCCAAAAGCCTTGCTGTGCTTTTTCCTTGGCTGATTTGCCCCACCCTGGAATGCCTATTCTTTGGTGCTATTCCCAGGGCACAGTGACAGAGGAGAGAACATTACTCAGGAGATTAGAGGGGATGTGTTTGCCCCTATATATAGTCTGTTCTTTGAACAGAGAATCCAGGGTGGATGGTAATGTCTTTGGAAGACCTGGTATGGAAAACTCAACTCTGTCTAATCATACTGTCAGACATATGGGCAGTCCCTTTCTTAGATCTACCACTTTCTTTTAAAAATATATTAATTTTTAAAATACTTTTTATTTTGTTCTCTTCCACCTACTGTTCCCCCCCCACACAAAAAAATCTTCATAAGCAAATACACATAAATCCAGCAAAACAAATTCCCATGTAGGCCACGTCCAAAAATAGGCCACATCCAAAAATAAAATGCATTCTGCATTTTAAATCTGTCATTTCCCTGGCAAGAGGTAAGTAGCATGTTTCATATTCAGTTTTCTGGACTTGGGTCTACCACCTTCTCATCCCCTTCCCCCACTCTCAAACATACAAGCTGGTTCAAAGCAGGTAAGCTAGTCCCATCCCCACCAGCTCTTACTAGGTCTCCATTTCTGAGGGCCCTGCTGGCCAAGAGGCTGAGGTGGGAGTCTGCTTCCAACACTTCTTACTTCTGGAGGTCCTGCCCTAGGTTAGAGCTGGTGTACAAATAGAAGCTGGTCCCCATTTGGCCCCCTGCCCCCAATCCATTCTTCAGGCTCAAGATCACTCACATGGCTTCTTAAAACTTTACATCATCCCTTATCTAAAGTTAAACCTCCTTCACTGCAACCAGTTACATTGCAACTTTCAATTCTTGGATTTTCATCTGGGCTTCCATCTGAGATGAGGAGGGACCGAGAACTGAGTGTAACCATTCTGGCCCACAGCCTCACTCAGAAAGAGGCACAAGAAGCTGAACAGCTAAACCCAAGAAGGATCCCAACAGGTTGGGTCAGCTCGCGTCTACACTCCCTCTCCTTCCTGCCAAGAAAACAAAATAAGCAGCCTCAAACATCCCTTCTTCCCCTTCTCCAAGGCTGAAGGTAGATCTCTGTTTCTATCGTTACTCAGATGCGGAATCAAGTTTTCTTAGAAACTAATCTTACTTTATTAAGGTAATCTTGCATTTTGCCAGAGGCTGATAATTAGGCAGATCATGCAATGAGGAGGGCTGGGATGGGGAAGGCACGGAAGGTTGGTGAGTAGCTCAGGAGTCCAAGAGGATTAGAATGACAAAAGGTCTCAGGTGAGAAAAAACAACAGGTTGATGCCCAAAGTTTGTTTGGAAGAAGTTTCGAGAGCTAGATAGCTAAGTTTCCCCCACCCCCTACTTTTTGGTTAGGGATTTTATGTATTAAAACAATCACTACCCTTTTCAAAATTGAGGAGATTATGGAACAGGACTCCAGTTCCAAGGTTCAAATTCTAGAATTTTGATAACCTTTGAGGAGCCACCGCCAATGGACATCCAAGCAAAAGCAGCACCATCGCAGAGATAAGAAAGGCTTTGGCATTAGATTGTCAGTTATGGAACAACAGCCCCCTGCTGGCCAGGTGTGTGGCAACTGGGCAGTAACGAAGTGGGGTTGGGTAGCCTCCATCTGGGCAATATCCCAGGCCCCAGGGTTCTCCTGGAGGACTCCCGTGGACAAATGGAAGAAAGGTAGGGATTAAGTGGAAGAGGAAACACACATTAACTTAAAACTTTGTACTTAAGAAATTTAATTGATCACAATAAGACAATCAGGCTACAAAAACATTTTGTACATACAGTTGTTTAAAAAGTCTGACACCCACCCATTCCAAAGTGTTTCAGGTGTGTGTGCAAATGACATTTATCCAGGAAGCATCAGCCACAGTGGTGCAAATGTCATATTTAGATATAGGATGAGGAAAGACCCAGAAAAAAAATCACCCCAGACATAGAGGGTGCCCCATGAAGTTAAAAAAATAAATAAAGTGATTTAAAAAAAATGAGTGAGTGGTCTTACCCAAATATACAAAGAATACACAAAAAGACATATTGTGTGCAAAAAAAAAACCCCACACAAATAACCTACTGACTGTATGTTATTTTATTTACAGGCTTTAGAGCGTCTTTCACAGCTTCTGGTAACAGAGGGTTGTAGTGTTTTACATCTTTCTCTACTCTGGTCTTTATGTCCTGTTCACTCCCCCTTCCTTTACACTCTAAAAAGGATGGATGAGGGCAAGGGGAGAACAAACATTCACCAATCAGGAATGAGGGCAGTTTGCCTGGCTCTCTCCAGTGTTCAGTTGAACAACAAACATTTATTCAGGGCCCATGAAGTGCAAGGCAGCCAGTCCGATGGCTGACTGATGCTCTTCTTTCCAAAAGGAAAATAAAGAGCTGAACCCAGCATAAGGATCACCAGTCCTATGCAAACATTCTGGGCAAAGGACACTGATTTGAGATGTACTGAGACAGCGCATCTCCCTAAGTGAAGTAAAGCATTCAATGGCGCAGTCTAGAAGGATTCACAAGGAACATGAGGGGAGCAGACTTTTCAAATAGCCTATTAGATGTGAGCTAGAAAGATAATGGATGGCAATTCTAAACTGTATTTTAAACAATGAAGTCCTGGCTTAGGTTTCCTGATCAATTCTTCCATTTGGACAGACTCAGAAGAACACACACACACACACACACACACACAGAGACACACCCCTTCTCACTTGCTGAACAGTATACAAAACATAGCAAATTCACAAATACAATGAAATCTTTTTGTTTGCAATTTGCAATTGTTAGTCCTGGCCAAGCTCTCATTATTAGTCAAAATAATATTTACAAAAGAAAACAGTGCAAAACCATAATAAAAATATAAAATTTACAAATATACAACCCTGAACTGAAAAAGTGCAAGAAAAAAAAAAGGGATACAAAATTCACCCATGAAAAGGAAGAGGGGTGAGAAGCAGGGAGGTGTTGGGGTGGGGGGGACAAGAAAAAACTTCATATAATGGCAGACTATGAACTCTCAGGACCAAACTGCCCTAGTTGGAGTTCACTGGATAAGTGTCTAGTACATTGTGGTATATTATAGGATGAATGATGGCAGAAGTTACTGTAAATGAGTGGTTAAGTGACTGGGGTGAGGCTAGTTTTAGCTCAAGCTAACCCCACATTTGATTACTAGTTATCTCTGAGGCAACTTAATGGCTTAAAAGAAGAGCACAGATGTGCTTGGGAGGCCAAGTTTGGGATTAATTGGGAGGGTGGGTATCAGGACAGGTTGTCTACCAAGAACTCCAAGGTAGAAGTAAACACTTTCACTCCTGAGATAAAGTGAGTGGGGAAGGGATGGGGCGCAGCACCTGACCAGGAGTAGCACCTGCTTCCATCTGGAAGCCACTGTGCTTTTGTGCAGTCCCCAAGTCTTCACGTAACCGCATTCCTCATCTTGACTCCTTTATCCAAAAGACTGGTAGAAGAAGCATCCAAATCCCACCAAAGAAATATTGCAGCCTTACATCCAGAGAATCATCTCCATCTTGTTTCCTGTTTTTCTTCTCCTTCACACGTAAGGGAAATTACCAACAAAAACCATCATTCAAGAGACCCTATCAGAAGCCTGACTGCCTTGCCTCCAAGATGAATAAATATATAAAACACAACTCCAAGCAGACAGCCAGCTTAGCCCAGACACCACCAACAAAGCCCATTCCTCTGGGGCTGAGTGAAGGTGGTGGCTTTGTTTTGTCTTTTGTTTTCCTTTTTCTTCTTTCTTTAGGTGGGAGGATATCAGTTAGGTCCCTTGGGAAGTAGTAGCAGTGGCTGCCCTGGGAAGTGAGCAGTTGATAAAGGAACTGGGAAAGAAAAGGCATTTTCCTCCCGTAAATAAGCAGCAACTTTTGGTTAAGAGGCACTTCTTGTGGCAACCATTCATGCGATATCATCTTCCAGGCTCACCATCTGTCTCTGCAAATGCAAGAAGGAGAGTTTAGGAATGGCCATATTGTTTCTTCTATTCAGTTGTCAAAACACCCCCTCTGAAGCTTCCCAGACCAGAACAGGTGAGGAAGTTTGGCTCTGATACCAAGAGTGGGACAAGTGATCCATAATGAAGCAGCACAGTATGGGGGCAAAGGCACCAAAAACCCTGTACCGGTCACAACTCATTTTGTTACCTTGGACAAATCACTTGCTACGATTATCCCCATTTTAGAGCTGAGGAAACTGAGGCAGACAGGTTAAGGGACTTGTCCATGTTTGCATATGTTTACACACTGAGGTTAGAATTGAACTCAGATCTTCCTGACTCCAGACCCATTCTTCCATCTATTGTGTCACCTAGCTGCTGTCAAACTGAAGGAGTTGCATACGTAAAAAAATATATATATATATATATACATATATACATACATATATATATATATATATATATATATATATACACACAAACTGTTTCTGTTTCTGTAATAGCAAAAAAAGAAAAAGAAAAAAAGAAAGAAAAAGAACTAGGAGTTGTCCGTCAAGTGGGGAAAGGCTAAATAAATTACGGTATATAAATGTAATGGAATACTATTGTGCCATACTAAATGATAATGGAATAATTTCAGAAAAACCTGTTAAGACTAGTATGAACTGATGCAGAGGAAAGGAAGCATGTACTAAGACAGCACATCTCCAGAACAATTTATACAATGACAATAACACTGTAAAAATAAAAAACTTTGAATGACCTAAGAACCGATCAATTTAATGACTAACCATGATTGCAAAAGGACTAACAATGAAGCATGCCACCTAGCTCCAGACAGAGAGGCGAGGATGGACTCAGGGTGCAGAATTAGACAAATATTTTTGGACATGGCCAATGTGGAAATTTGTTTTGCCTGATTGTTCATATTTGTTACAAAGGTTTTGTTTTTCATCTTTTTTTTTTTAAATGGGAGTGGAGAGGAGGGGAGAAAAACCAATTTTTGTTCATTAAAAAATATAAGTGCGATAAAAAATTGTAAAGAGTTAGTCAAAACGATCTCTCTAGTCCCCTCCAGCTCTTAAAGTCTTTGAATTACACCACAGATGCCCCCATGGGGAAGTCATTTATCACAGGACTGGGCACACAATGTGCACTCAATGAATATTTGTCAGACACGTGGCTAAAGGAAGAAACACGCCAATTACCGAGGGGTATGTGTAGCCATCTTGACTCCTACAGATGTGAACTTCATCTTCTGTTGTCTTTTGATAGACGGGATTATCAAAGTTTATACTATTGATGTTCCTGAGACGCCAGTTCTTCCATAGCCAGTATGCTCCAAAGCAAAGCAAAGTGATCACAACTGGAGAAAGGGAAAGAGAAGTAAAATGGAATATAAGCCGCTCGAGGGCAGGAACTATTTTTCATTTTGTCGTTGTCTCCCCAGAGCCTAGCATAATCCCCAGTACTTAGTAAATACTGTAGGATCAAATACTGTAGGAATTATCTCTTAAAAGTCACTAAATTGTGCATACCCTTTGACATAGGGATACTCCTGCTAGGCATATACCCCCAAAGAGGTCAGAGGAAAAGATCCCATATATGAAAAAAATACTAGAGTAGTGGATTTTTTTAGTCATATCAAAGAACTAGAAGGAAAATGAGTATATACCAATTGGAGAATGGCTGAACATATTGTAGAGAAATATGAATGGAAAATTACCATAAGAAATTATGAATATGAATAAATCTGAGAAATTTGGTAAGATATATATGAACTGATACATAGCAAAGATGCCTAGCAGAACCAGGAGATCAGTTTACATGATGATACAGATGATACAAAAAAGATACTCTGAAAGACTTGAGAACTGTGATAAAGACTGACCAATCAAGGTTTCAGAGGACTGATGGTGAAACAAGTGTCCTGCTTCTTGTAAAGACTTGGTGGACTACAGGTAAAGATTGAGACATACATTTTGAGACACAGCCAATGTACTGATCTGTTTTGTTTGGATGTCCTAACTAGTCACAAGAAAGGGTTCTACGGTGGGGGATGGAGTCAAAGTCCCAGAGATGAAGTGATGGCAAATAAACTCTGCTCAAAAATCCTCATTGGCTCCCTACTGCCTCCCAAGTAAAGTTTTAACTCCTCAGAGCTCTCTACAGCTTGGCACCACCCTCATCTCATATTACTCCACTTTACGCTCCATCCAAACTAGGCTATTTGGTGTCCCCCTAATATTCCATGCACTTTCCTACCTCCATGCCTTTGCTTAAGTAAATTCCTCCCAATTTCTCTTCACCTGTTGAATACTATGTCTGTTCATTGAAGTCCAATTCAAATGCTATTTCCTCCCCAAAAGCTAACTTATTGTAGACTAAATAAAAATTTGTTCATATATTAATGAAATGCAGACTTTGCTTCATGGAGTTGGAAGAAAGGTTTAAAAAAAATGTTCTGAGAAGAGGGCATCTATCCCAGCAGGATATCTGCATCTTACCTATTGGTAAAACAATGACGAGAGCTGTGGATCCACCTTGATGCTCCTGACCATCTTTCATACCCAATGGATTATGAACTGCTGAGGAAGAAACACACAAAAGTAAGTAAAAGGAGGAAGATGAAAAAACAAAAAAACAAAAAAATGCATAATTAGTTTATGAAGGTTAGGACTTGGAAGAGCGAACTATACTACCATGTTTCTTTTAGAAATTCAAATGACCTCACTCCCATCTACTGAGAAAAAGTAGACTTTTAAGTCCTCAAACTAACTCCATCAAGCTTAATTACCTTGTTGGGTGAAAGTGGTCAATCTATAGGGACAGCATGGCATAGCAGAGGGAGTGCTGGGGCTAAGGATCAGGAAGACCCAAGTTAAAATCGCACCTTTCATATGAGCTGTGTAAAGTTGGGCAAGTTCACACAATTACTATCAATCAATAAAACTGTGTGCCAGGCACTGCGCTAAGTGCTGTGTCCCGTGCAACTCTCTAGGATTTATCTACTGTCCATAAGATCTTTTAACACCATAGAGGAAAGTGGGCCATTTGGGATGTTTGGACTAGATGACCTCTAAGTTTCCCTTTCTCTCTCAGGTTCTGTGATGCTCCTGTATCTTTGCGGAAGACTATAAAAAGGAATTCCATGCAAGGAGATCTCATTCATTTTTAATTGTCAGGGTGATTAGCTCAATGTAAAGTCTTTCAAGTCATAAAGGCATTCATGATCCTACTGGACAACCTGAAATATACCTTTTTGGGACATTGTAACCATTTCTGCAGTTGTGAGGCGAGGAGTGCCATGTTTGGGCGTCTGCTTCTGAGTTGTTACAGTTGTTACTAATCGAGTAAGAGTGGTTGTTTTAGAAGGAGGCTCCTTTGTTGCACTGGTCATGGTAGAAGTAACAGGTACAACAATCGCTTCTGTAAGAACAGAAATGTCCTAAGGATCAACAAGATTCTAGTAAATTCCATTAACACAAGACCAACACAGAGCTTCCTTGAAATTCGATGCAGATCCTGGGTTCATTAAACGCCAAGGACTGTGATCTACTGCATAAATATTGTAATTGGAACTTAGGCAGAAGGGGGAGACCTGAAGCAGAATATCAAAGGCATAATGGAACCTCAGAGCTTTTTCTAAGACAAGAGGAAGCCATCCCCCCAAATAGGTTGTTCACCCAGTAAAAATGCACCCTGGGTAGGCTTAACAGTCCCCTTGAAAGGCTGGTGGCCAAGGATTCCCGAAGCCTCTTACCTTTGGTACACCTTCGCATATCTGTAGCCAGGTACATGCCATCAGGACAGGCACAGGTGTATTTGGGGGAGTGAGAGCTGATTTGTGGAGCTGGAAGGCACAGATACTGGCAGCCACCATTGGGGAGAGAAGTCTTTTCACACCAATTCACCCCTGAAAGGCCAGGAAACACAGAGGTGAACATATACCAATTCACAAACATTCACATTGAGCACTCTCTCTACACACCCTTACACACAGCATTGTGTAAGGCACAGGGAGCACAAAGACAAAAACCAAAGCAGTCTCTTGCCATCATGCAGCTCACATTCTTCTTAGAAGAGACACATCTAGCACCATGAATAAGTGAAAATGGAAGAACAATTCACTTCCAAAGGAGAACAGCAAGATAAGTCAAGAAACAGAGAAACACAAAGGAAAAGTTTCAAGAAGCCATGAAAGCCTATAAAAGTCAATCTAATACCTGTAGGCTGGGTGAGGTTGTGATAGAGAACAATGTCCTCTGGAGACAACAGATCTTCTGCCACCAAAATGATATCGGAGCCCGTGAGGCGATTTGCACTGAAAATGGCTTCATTCATAATATCTGTCCAGAAGACCTTATCCTAAGGAATCATTTAAGAACAACAGATCCTTTTAACCAATAGGTTTTCTCCAGCCCCCATGAAGTCTCTATAAAGCCCAAATCTCCCAGCCCAACGGGCAGGCACAGATATGCAAATGTATATGCATGCCTACACAGCAGGCTGTCAGAAAAGGTCAGGCCCTTCACCTCCACAGAATGGCTTCCTTTTGTTAAGGGCATGAATAGTAGAACCCATGAACCACTAAGACTAACAGGAGGCGCAGTTGGTGGCGCAGTGGATAGAGCACCAGCCCTGCAGTCAGGAGGACCTGAGTTCAAATCCAGCCTCAGACACTTGACACTTATTAATTGTGTGACCTTGGGCAAGTCACTTAACCCCAATTGCCTCATTACTCTCCCTACCCATCCCTCCCAAAAAAAAGGACAGGAGAAATCCTAAGGACTGGCCCTCCCTTCCCTCTGATCTCTCACAAATAAAAATTATATCTGAACAAGATCATAGAATCAAAGGATCATAAACCTAAGAGGATCATAGATGGAGGCCATCTAATTTAACCTCTCTTATTTTAGGGATGAGGAAACTGAGGCCCAGGAAGATTATGTGACTTGCCCTAAGTCTTACCAGTGGTAATAATAATGCTACCAACTAATATTTTCTATAGCACTTTAGTACATATGATCTCAGCTGATGCCCACAACAACCTTGTGATAAAGATGCTATTATTATCTGGATTTTATAGCTAGGGAAAACCAAGGCTGAGAGAGGTTAAGTGACTTGGCCAGGGTCACAGAGTCAATAACTATCTGAAGAAGAATTCAAACTCAGATCATCCTGATTCCAAGTCTAGTGCTTTATTCAGATCAGATCAATGATGGTAGAATTCAAATCCTGGTCCTATGGCCCCAGAGTTAATGTTCTTTCCACCATGCAGTTCATTTTCCTCTAAGACAAGGGGCTAACCCAGAAAAAGTAGGAAGAGGTGATACAGTTTGCAAATAATTTAGATGGAAAAAATAATTACGGGGATGGAGAGAAAGGAGGAAGGAAGGAAATTTATTTAAAATTCCAGTGTGAAACATCACTTGCCAAATCCCTGTAATAAAGCTTATTCCTTTTCATAATTAAGCATCCAGAGCAAACCTTGTTTCCTGAAAAGAGATTTGCTTATAAGCAAAATGAGCCCCTCCCCTTTGCATTTTCTACCTAAATTACCTCAAAGCCTCACCTCGAAGATTGCCAAGGAGAATGGGTGTGCAAGTTTGTTTTTATCCTCTAAAACAGTCCTCCTATTTCCACCATTGAAGTCCACACTGGAAATGGAGTGGAGTTTGGAGTCAACCCAGTAGACACGACCATTGGAAAGATCTACAAACAAGACAGAGATAAGGTGAGGGCAGCGGTAGACACTGGAGCTCCTGGCCTTTCAAACATTAAAACTGCTTGACAATTAGCTGCCTTGAAGAAGCTCCTGCTTTCCCTCTCTCTCATCACCAGCTTCAGAATACCAAAGAAATGCAGGATTTCATCAGTGTGGGTATTATGTTCCCTGCCACCAATTCAGATCATTATAGCCTCTCCTTGTCTTAGCAGATCATTTTCACGAGTGGTCCAAAATATACAATTCCTTGGTGGTCAGCCTTCTAGGAAGCAGAAGTCTGCACTGAAGGAGGCTGGAGAATAGCCCATCTTGCTGGGCCCGAGCCTGACTGGACAGTTTATGTTCTGTGGGCATAGCCTTCAAGAATCCAGGGTCACTTCTATGACACAATCAGGAATCACGAGAAGACATTAATGAAGGTCATGAGGTTACCACTATGTTAAAGATACCCAGATGGACAGCTGTGGGAGTAGCTGCTAAGGGGTGAGACATATTATAGAAAATATAGTTGTCATATGCCTCTGCATTTCATTCATTTTTAGAAAAAAATGCAAAATCTAAATTTTTGTGAAATTTTCCTGCAATTTGTATATTGTGTTATAAAGTTGGAAGGGAATTTTGGTTTTTTGTTTTGTTTTTGTTTGTTTGTTTGTTTGTTTGTTTTTTAAGGTTCCACTATCTTCCTCTTAGCAGCAGAGGAGTGGAGAACTAGGAATATGCAATGGTACGCTCACTGTTAGATGTGGTCATTGAATTGCTTGATTTAGCTTAAATGTCTTTCTTTGTTACAAGGCCAAGCTGAATGCAGGGGTGGTGGGGAGGCATTAAGTGGAAAAGAGTGTTGATTTTAAAAAGATAACATCAGTTTCCTTAACCATAATAGGGGGTAATAAATAAGAAGACCCCTCCTCCACTTCCTTGCAGAGGACCAAGACCATGGGTAAGGAAAGTGGCATATAATGTCAGACTTTTTCAAAGTTCTGGTTAGGTTGGTTTTTTTTTTTAACCTTTTTCTTTTATTCTTTGCAATCAGGAATGGCTTCCTGGGAGGGGGAAGGAGGAAGGGCACAATGGGAAATGAAAGTGATGTAAAAACAAAATATATCCCAAAGGGCATTTCATTTTTTAAAATGAAGTAATAGCACTGACCTCACAGGTCATCATAAGGATTAAATGAGGAAATGTATGTTGCTCACTTTGCAAATCTTAAAGCACTACATAAATGTTGGCTATTATTATAGCATTTTTAGCTCTACAAAATTATTACATAAAGTTAAAAAAAAAAGGAAACAATAAAACCTAAGGAAATAATAATCAAATCTGGGGGCTTAAAGTGGAGTGATACTGAAGCACTTTGCATTTTATCATTATCCTTCTGTTTATTCCCAAACAACACCTATCTCACTAAGAAATTCTTTGCTACTGAGCCAGAGGTAGTTACTTTGTGGTATCGTATTGGCAGAAGTGGATTGCTTTTTCTGACCAATCCACGTTTCTTCCCTCAGCACAACATACCAAGAGTGATTCCATTGGGCCACAGTATATCTTCCGTCACCAGGGGGAAGGTGTCAACTCCATTCAGACCACCTTTCCCAATCTTAGCAGGGGTTCCCCAGTCTGTCCAATACATGAAGCTGAAGGAGAAGAGGGAAAAAAGAGTAGACATGAAAATTGACAGAGAATCAGGCATTTCAGAATTAAAAGAGAGCTAGGGGGCCATCTAGTCCAACCTATGTCTGAATAAGAATCCCTTCCACTACACATCCAGCAAACTTTGCTGGAGGGCCCCTAATGAGGGGAAACTGACCACCTCTGGCAGTAGCCCATTCCATTTCAGAAGAGCATTAAATCATATGTCATAGTAGCATTATAAATTTCAGAGCTGGAACAGAAGTTAACATTCAGAGAGGAATTTAACTCTCAACCAGTACATAAATCCCTCTATGGAAATTAAGAAGCTTTTCTTCACAATAAGCCTGAATCTGTCTTTTTGCAATAAACAGACACCACAATCCTCCCATATTGGCCTTCTGGAGGCAAACAGAACAAGCCTCATCTCTCTTTATGCATTAATCCTTCAAGTGCTTGAAGACAGCTATCATGTCCACCAAGTCTTATCTTCTTAGGGTAAATATCCCTACTTCCTTCAACAGATTCTCCTGCAGCAAGAGCCAGCATGAGGGCCTCATTCAGTAGAGAGATGGCATGACATCTACCTTTAATGGCCGATCTACAACTCATTAATGACTCTGAAAACTGCAAAGTGGGAGGCAGGAGGTGGGATATTGTTAATATTTACTGTTCTTGTACCCTTCAGTTATGCCTGCTGCTCTGCTCTATACAGAGCAACATGCAGGACTCGCCTTTCAAGCAAGGTACTATCCTGCCTTTGCCCGAACATTTCCAGGACCAAAACTTCCCACCTCCCAACGTAGCCCATTCCCGTTTGAAAATTCTTCCTTTAAATAAACTGAAATCTGCCTCCCTGCAACTAATTCCTTGACTTTCAATTGCTTGACCTAAAGAGCCACACAGAACAGGAAGGGTATACCCTCTTTCCACAACAGCCCTTAAAGTATTTAATGAGCACAATCATGCTCCCCTAAGTCTTTTCTTCCCCAAGCTATTCATCCCCAGTCCCTTCAACTCTCCCATCTGGATACCCTGGAGGCATCCCTCTAGTCTCCCTCTTTTAGATATGCCCTAACTAGGTCAATATTGTTCAAAGGTGGTACTAGGAATGAATTCGATTCTCCAAATGTGGTTGGATCCAGTACTGAGTACAGTTAAGACTATTATTAGCTATGACTGGCCACCTCCACACCCTGCTACCTCCACTTCAGCCATCATCCCCACACCTCCTTCCCAGAGGAACCTTAAACTCTGACCCTGGAACCACCCTGGGCTCTGACACTCGAGTTTTCATTCCATTTTGTCCAGAAATGGGACTCTATACCACTTGCTAGCCTTCTCCATGACACACTGCCATGCCCTGTTCCCCTCCCTAACTCCTCTTTATGTGATATCTTCCCTCAGAAAATGAAAGCTTCTTGAGAACAAGAACTGTCTTGCTTGCTTGTATTTATCCCATATTTAGCATAGTATCCTTGTTCATGGTAAGGGCCTGATAAATGTGTTATCTTTCTATGACCAGGACACCACACTTGTTTTAGTACATCCTAACATCCCTCCAGTTTGGGAGGATTTTTTTTTAGAGTGGGGCTTTAAACAGTGACATCAAATTTGCTTCACACTGAGCTGGAGGCCAACTAAAAACCCCAGGTATCTTTCATAGGAACAGCCATCAAGCCAGGTTGCCCTCATCCTATATTTGTGTAAATGATTTTTCAAACTTCAAGGAAAGACTATATAACTCACAGCGACTGGATGGCTCATTTACATAACACAGCAGAAGCCAAGGCAGCCTGGGCAGGGATCCTGGCTCTGCTCCTGATTGTCTCTGTGGCTCTGAGCCAAGCACTAAATCTCTCTGGGCTTCACCTTACTTATCTGTAAAAACAAAGTAGACTGGATACTCTTTAAGGCTCCTTCTGCTTTTAAATCCTATGCTTCTAAAAAGGAACCTCCTGAAGAGTCAGACTACTTCTTGTGTGCTGCTTGGGTTCCCATGGTGTCACGTCCCTAGGAAGACATCGGTCCTTCTCATATGATACAACCCCTACAACTCACTTGGTAAAAGGCTAGCTTTTGCTCTCCAAGGGCAATGTTTTGCCTTCAGTAAAATTGCAATAACTATGAATTTCCTTCACCCTAATACCCCCACGGTGCATCATGTCCCATCTAGAAATACATACCCATGAACTGGATCTACCACAATGGCCCGAGGTTTAGCACCTTCCTGCTTGAAAAGTGTCCTCCTCTTGGAGCCCTTAGTATTGGCCACAGAAATGGTACCAAGGACAGAGTCTGTCCAGTAGAGATTCCCATGGATCCAGTCAACTGCGATGCCATCAGGAGCCTGGATATCCCCACTGATCACAGTGTCATGAGTGGAAAAACTGTGGGCACTGTCAATTTCAGAACTAGAACAAAACAAAGGGATCAAAGGAATCAGGCAAATATACTAATTCCTTCTTTACCTCAGGCCTTTGGGCTTAGCTAGTGAGGAAATCTGGGAGGTCAGGGGAAAGTTACCAAACCTATGGAACTACCGAAATGTAATTTTAAGAAAACCCAAATAAAATTCAATTCTCTTTTACCTATAGATCTTCTTCTGTGACAAGTCAGACCAGTAGATCTTATTACTGGCAACCTCCATGTCCAAGGCTACTACATTCTTCAGGTTTGGAATGAGGCTGGTGTATTCACTTCGGTCCAAAGTCATCTTCCTCACTTCGTGGCGATTGGTGAAAAACAGGTAGGCAATGGTGCCTAGGCCATAAAGGGGAGCAGTTCAGCTTGAGAAGATGATCCCTTGGACTTCCCACAAACTCTGACTCAAAAATCCCATAGGAAAATAAAGATACTTTCTGTCTCTGTCTAATATCTGTGGGCAACAACTATTTCTGAGAATGAGTAAAACCCATTAGAGGAAAACTGACAACAAAACTCTGCAGATCTCAGTATTTTGCTCCCTTTTAGGAGCAGGAAAAACAGAGAATGGATAGAAATTTAAGGCAATGGTTCTCAACTTCAATCACACCTAGCAATCTTATACAGAACAGGAAGGAGACCCCCTCATTTTATAGATGGCTTTACCCAAGGCCACACAGTGAGTTACACAGCAGGGCCAGGATTTGAACCCAGGTCTTCTGAGTTCCAATACAGTGCCCTTACCCCATACACCACTCATTCTCTCAGTCAGTCTCTCCAATTTCAGGATTTCCACACAGTAGGAAGCCATGAAGAATATTCCATTATTTTCTTGGTTCAGTTCCCCGAGTGAAAAGATACCCCTGACAAGCGACCAATAAGTGACTAGAGACATTTTCTGGTTCTTATATGTAGCAGCAACTTTAGTAAATAACTTGCTACATAATCTTATGAGAGGATATTGTGTAACAAGAACTGTTGGGCGGGAAATCTGAAGACATGGAATCTCTTGGCTACTCTAACAATTACTATCTATATAAACTTGCACAGTGCACTTAAACCCTAAGAGTTCTGATATCCTTATCTGTAAGATAAGAATAATAACCTCTTCTTCCTTGCTTACTTTCCCTCTCTGCCCCAGTGGTTACCAGAGGACCAGGTAAGATAATGGACAGCAGAAGGTGCTTTGCAAACCGCAAAAAAAAAAATCCAAACATAAGAAGTCACTATTAAATGTTGAAACCTGCCTTATCTAAGGCAAGCTCCTGAGAACATGTCCAATCAGGTGCTCCTCTAATTACTCAATAGCTCTGAAGAGCTAGCATTCCTCCCAGCCTCAGGTTATTTTGATCTGTTGTTTCATTTGGGATTTCTATGACAAAGTTTAGGTGACGAAATTCTCTAAAGATTTTTTGTTTAACCAGTACCATCACCAACATTTCTCACTTGTTCCTCTGTCGTATTATTTCCCTCCCCCTTTCCCTCCACTGAAAAGATCAAGAGGTCTGGGCTCACCAATGGCCTTGCACGTCTTAGTGATCGGGTCAGTTTGGTAGCCTTCATTACACTCGCACTTATAACTTCCTGGAAGATTTACGCAGAATTGGCTGCAGGTGTCTGGGTTCTGGCATTCATCGATATCTGAGAATAAGCATAATAATAACAATGATGACAATAATAATAATGGTAGCAATAACAATAATGGCTGGTATTTATATAGTGCTTTACAGTTTTAAAAGGACATTACAAGTATTATCTCATTCAATATTTATAACAACCCTGATTGGGAGTTATGGGGGGATAATTCCAGTGCTAGTGAAATTTTCAATTCAAACTTCTCAGGTTGGGATCATATCCTTGAAATAAAAGTTCTTAGCCAGTGATGGAAAAGGGACAAGGATAGGAACTGGACCTGTGATGTCATTCATTACAAAGGGTACTTCCAGGTGAATAAACTCCTTCTTTCAAAACAGATGGGCACCTCCTCAGAAATGTATTCATCTTGGAGAGTTACCAAGGGCACAGAATTGTTATATGGCTCAGCCAAACACGGAAATGTGTTTTGCATGACTGCTCATGTAAAATCTATAGCAAATTGCTTGCCTTCTCAAGGAGGGGGGAGGGGATGAAGAGAAGGAGAGAATTTGGAACTCAACAGTTTAAAAAATGAATGTTAAAAATTGTTTTTACATGTAATTGAAAAAAAATTAAATTTTTCAAAATGGCACAGCCAGTGTGATTGAGAGAAGGAAACTGAACTCAGGTCTTCCTGGTTCTAAGGACAGTTAGCCATGGCACCACACTACCTGTCAATGACTCTGGGGGGGAGGGGAGGAACTTGACCTAGGATTTCCACATCGAAGAAACCTCTAGGTGAGGGGAATCCCTCTACATGTGCAAGTAGACAGTCCTCCAGAATTGCTAAGAGCTCTGAGAAGTGAGGTGAAGTCACTTGCCCAAAGATCCCATAGCCAGCATGTGTCAGGCCCACATTTGTTCTGTGTGGGCCAAGAAGACTTAGTCTAAATCTACCTGACTTCAAGGCCACCTCTTTATCCACTACACTAAGCTGCCTCTCTATGAGATATACATGTGTCAAAAATATTTATTTTATGCAGTGATTTTTCCATTAAGAGAAGACAAATGAATTTCCTCTACCTTATTCTAAAATATCTTCTACCCTGGGTCCTCAAGCACTGGGGGAACGTCAAAGTGTTTCAAACCCAAAAGGTTTCCCTAGATGAAAAGACTCCTAGAACCTAAGATAAAGAAGGGACTCAGAGGGGACTGATAGTCCAAGCCACAACTAAACAAGGACTACCCACCTCTACATCATCCCCAACAGGTGGTCAGCCAGATTTTTTTTTGAAAGGCTTCCAATGAGGAAGAAAATGATACCTCCCAAGGCACCCCATTCCGCTTCTGGACAGCTTTAATTGTTAGGACATTTCCCTTATGTCAAACCCAAATTTGCGCCTTTGTAACTCACTCACTGCTCTACAGAGTTTTGCTCTACAGGGCATACAGAATAAATCTGACCCTTTTCCTATGTGACAGTCTTTCAAATACTTGAAAATAACAATCATGTGCCCCCTAAGTCTTCTCTTCTCCTATCTAAACACACCCAGTTTCTTTACTCAACCTTTATGGGACACAGCCCTCCAGTGTCCTGGTTGCCCTCCTTCAGGTGCTCTTCAGATTATCAACAGCCTCCCTAAACTATGGTTCCTAGAGCTGAACAGAGCATAACATCTTCCATGGCCTGGACATTATGTATCTCCTAATGCTGCTTAAGATTACATTAGCTGTTGACTTATTCTGAGCTCTTAGCTCATCTAAAAAACCCCAAATCTCTTGCTGATGAACTTTAACTTCACCACCCCAACTTGAGAAATTGATTTTTGGGTCCTAGATGTAAGACTTTACATTTATCACTATTAACTTTTATTTTATGTAAGATTCTGTCCCATCAAGTGTTTTAGTCCCATCAATTTTTTTCTTTAATCCTAATGCTATTATCTAAGTCCACAACCTTTCCAGCTTTGTATCATCTTACAGTGCTAGTGATATTTTGATAAGTAGGCCATCTAAGACACTGATAATAACGTTAAACAGCATAAAGACCAATCATTCAGTCAATAAGCATTTATTAACTCCTACTATGTGTCAGGTACTGTGCTAAGCACTTTACAATTATTATCTCATTTGATCCTCACAATTCTGGGAGGTAGGTGCTATAATTATACCCATTTTACAGATAAGGAAACTGAAGCTTATGTAGTTTTTCCCAACTCATACATTCCTAGGATCATCGATGCAGAACAGGAAGACATCTTAGAGGTTCTCCTCCAACCTCCACATTTAACAGATAAACTGAGGTACAGAAGTTAAGTAACTTGCCCAATGGCATAGATGTAAGCAGAAGAAGGATTTGAACCTAAGACTTCTAGATCCAAATCCAGATCTCCTTCCACTATCCCACATTAGCAAAAATATTCTCCATGAACCTACCACATCAAGGAGACATAAATAGAGGGAACAACATTCAGAATTTTACCTTCACATCTTTTTTGGTCAACAAGCCGGAAGCCTTCGGGGCATAGGCATTCATACCCTAACTTGAGGTCATTACATATATGTGAGCAGCCACCTTTGTTGTCCAGACATTCATTGGTTCCTGAGCAAAGAAGACACAGTGAAATTCTGGACCCAAGACTCTCTCCTTTGTATGCCCTTGTCATTTCAGATTTTTCTGAACTCTTCCTCACACTCAAGGGTTTCTCAACTCTGCTGGCCTCAAGGCAGGCCTGTGTGTTAAAGGGGAAGGAGCGGTTCTAAGTTCTCTCCACATGTCCACAAATTTTTTTATACAGGTGACTAATCAAGTTAAAACAAACGATAAGGACAACTTTAAAGAGGGAAAGAAGTCATTAGATTGGGTGGGAAGAAGGCAGGCCTGTCATCCTTTAGAATCAGCATCAAGGAAGAAAGTTAAGAATGAATCTACTAGAGTCATCTGGGACTCCTAAATAGATTAAGGACACCCCCGATCCAGGCCTGCATGTTTACCTCAGAGAGAAGGCACCCTCCCCCACACCCTTCAAGTAGACTAGAAGCCCAGCTCTCATTTCCAATCTCTTAATAGCCAAATTCAGGGGTTCTGGTCTTACCACACTCCTTGATGGGTTCATCAGACCAGTCCCGACAGTCTCTGGGTCCATTACACACTTTGTCAAAAGTGATACACTCTCCACTGTGGCATTTAAATTTGTCTGGGCCCTCACACAGTGTTACTATAATCAGTAAAAATGGGAAGAAGAGAAAAAAATACCATTAGGCATAGGGAAGTTGCTGAGACTTGGAAAGTCGTGCATTCATTTTTTCTAAAGTCTTCTCAGTAATAAACCCAATCTCAAAAGAGAGCGCTGCACAGTTGACAGAGAACCAGTCCTGGAATCAAAAACACCTGGGTTCAATTCCCCACTTTCAACATACATTGGCTCTTTAATCCTTGGCGAGACCGACACACTTAACCTCTCATTGCCCCAACAGCTCTCTAAGACTTGAGTGGCAGAACCAATGGTAACCTCATTGGGAGATCCCTGTGTTTATGAAATCACCCATATAAATAAAATAATCAGAACTGCAAAATTCCCTGGCTAAGCACCACTTCCCTCTCCTACCAGTGATGCTCATGTCCAGAACTCCTTTGGAGCAACAGTGTGCTGGGCCTCACCGTTGACACAGCCTATTTCATCGCTCATGTCCTTGCAGTCATATTCCTTGTTGCATTGCCGGCTCCCATGGACACACTCCCCATCATTGCACTGAAACTCATCAGGGCGGCAGGTGGCTTTGACTGAGAACATGAAAGACCAAGCGATAATGTTTTTAAATTGTTATCATCAATGCAGAAATTCCCCAACAGGAGAATGATGTTTTGTTGTCGTTTTTTTAAATCCCCCTTTTTAAGACGGAGCACAGTAACCAGGGAGAGCAGATATTTAGATTAAAAGAAAAAAACTTAGTAGATGTCAGGATATGAGGAGAAACCCTGTTTTCCAGAGCTAAGACCCAGCAAGGAAGCTTGCCCTGAGCTTGGCATAACAACCATCCTTTGCGCTCACCCTCTGGTGTAATCATTGCATTGCTTTGACCAGCACCAGGTGCTCTCTGAGCTCAGACAAGTTCTAGTCATGAAGCCCCACTATGAATCAAACTCGTCACATTGTTGCTGTTACCCTCCATCATCAGGGCTACAGTTCACTGCTCAGCCATTAGTATAAGTAATGAAATCTCCTCACACTGCCTCAAGTCTGAGGGCAGGGCTCTAACAAGCCAAGCTTCCCTCACTTTGAAATTAAATTTTATTTGATTCCTGACTCTCCTGTCTCTAGCCTGCTGTGTTTGGCTCCCACCACCCGCAGGTTAGAGGCCGGTTCCCGTCTGGTTGACAAAAGTAACACTGTAGTCAGAAAAACATCACACCCATTTCAATTCTTTATTTCCATTTCAAAAAACATCAGGCTAGGATGTACTGTGCTGAGTTAAAATATACCTGATAAATTGGGAGGGGGGGGAAGAAGAAAAAGAATCTGAAAAAGAAAGGGGATGGAGGAGGACATTTTTGACTGGCTGTCTGACACTCAGGAGGATGGACTCTTGTTCAAAGAGCCACCCCTCCCAGTGATCCACAAAAGCAAAATGGTTTTCCTCTTTCTTGGACTTTGAGGAAAATAGACCAGTACATGAAAGAGCAGACGTGCGTTCTAAGAGGGGGAGAACCTGTGCTTATACACAATGGGCAGTTTACTTCCTCCAGGAGCAGCTGATAGAGACTTGCAGCAGAAGCACATGGCAAAAGCAGGAGTGGGTTTACAATGAAATTGTGAAGACACAAAGACAAAAAATTCCCACGAGAAAGAAAAGGGAAAATTGTCTAAGAGACCAAAGTGGATGCACAATTGGGGGTTGGATAGATTAATCGTTTGCCACTAAGGTAAAGGAAGAGAAGGAAGGAAGGAATTACTCCCTGACTAGGAAAGAAGGGTCCTGTGTTTCACTTCAAGTAGAGAGGGCCTATTCTTGGTTTCCCTGTGGACAAAACCCAGCAATATTTACAAAGACTGCATTCTGAATGGTGTTAACTTGCATCTGAACTGCAAAAGCTATCTAAAATCAAAGACTTGAAAAGATGGTGGAAGCCTCCAAGAGAAGCAGCTCTCTACACTTCCAGTTCATCTACTGGGGAGAAAAATGGAAGGTCTAAGTGTGGGGGGAAAAAGAAGAAAAAGACTCTGAAAGAGAAAGGGGATGGAGGAGGACATTTTTGACCAACGTCAGGAGGCTGCAGTCTGGAAGAATGTGACACAGAGAAAGATGAAAAGGGACAACTGGCATTACACATCTGAGCCTTCCTGAAGAAAAGGGAGTTGAACCTTCTTTTCAAGGAAAAAGCTGCTGCCTGTTCTCCAAGGAATGAGGATGTGGACTCCCAGGTGGTGTCAGGTAAGAGCCATCCAGTACAGGGCAGGGGAAGAAGAAACCAGTAGTGGTGGTTGGAGATGCTCTGCTCAGGGCCTATTGCTTGTTAAGAAGTCTGTTGTTGGTTTCCTTGGGGCATCTATCTGGAGTGTGACACAGAACCAGGTACTTCAAGACTTGGCCAAGCTGGGATTTCTCAACCTGCTTCTTTCTGATGATTCATTCAGGCGCAAATAATACTGCTAAAATGAAACTAGAAAGCACTGAAAAGGATTATGACATGTTGGCAAGAGACTGAAGACCTCTGAAACACAGATGGTGTTTTTATCACTGCTGCCAATCAAAGGCAGGAATAAAGGCAAGGTAAAGTAAGTTAGCATATGGTTAAGAAGATGGTGTTTGAGAAGAGGATTTGGGTTCCTGGACCATGGCCCATAATATAGGAATGAAAAATTCCTAGCCAGGGATGGACCTCATATTTAATGGTACAGTGGAAAGAGTGTACTTGGAATCAGAGGACCTGGGTTCAAATCTCATTTCTGTCACTTGACAGCTTTGTGACCTTGGGCAAGTCACTTAACTTAGGTCTCAGTTACCTCCACTGAAAAAAAAAAAGAGAGAGAGAGAGAGAGAGAGAGTTGAACTAGATAGATATTCTCTCAGGTTCCTTCCAGCTCTAAATCTATGTTCTATAATAAAAAATGGCTTTAAACTGAAAGAAGTAAACTTTTTACATAGATCCACCAACCTATGAAGGGACTCCTGGAAATTCAGAGTGGAAAAAATCCAAGAAAGGAGCCAGCAGCAAAGCCACGATCTCATATAAATGCACAAAGTATGGATAATAAGGTAAACTAAAAATCCTAATGCCAGAAGGTGAATTTGACATCACAGGTATCAAAGAGACTTTGTTGGCTAACACCCACTATTAGAATATGACTCTGAGGGGCAGCTTGGTGGCGCAGTAGATAGAGCACCGGCCCTGAAGTCAGGAGGACCTGAGTTCAAATCTGGCCTCAGACCAAACACTTGACACTTACTAGCTGTGTGACCCTGGGCAAGTCACTTAACCCCAATTGCCTAAAAAAAAAAAAACAAAAAAAACCCACATCTGTCATTTCCAAACTGGTTAGATAACCTCTTGCTTAGAAGAAAGTACATTATAATATAATAAAAGACTTCAATTTAAAAAAAAAAGAATATGACTCTGGAAGGGTGTACTGTAGTTAAAAGAAAAGGCAAAAGGAATACAAGTGAGGAGGATGGCATATAACTACAGCTATTAAGAAGATGTACTCCCATGAGGAAATTCAGAAACCAGAAGCAGGAAGCACAGTGGAGAACATCTGGGAGATGGTCAACAAAGGGAGAAGCAGAAATGATTATTTTTACTGGGGGATACTACAGACCACTTTGATAAAAAGGAAAAAAAAATAGATGAAGAATTTAGTAATGGATGAGTAAGTGATCTGGGAATGCATCAGTCTGAGCTTTCTCTCTGCCAAAAGCAAAACAGATAACAGTAACTTCTGGACTTGCTTTGATGATCAGTTCTTTCATCAAAAAGGTGGAGGAAATAAGGAAAGGCACTTCTATTCTGGACGTAATTCTCCCCAAATATGAGGAACTGTCTACTGAGGTAGTAGTAATAGGAATCTTGGGAGTATGTGAACCCTCCACTTCAGAGTCCATAAGAGAAAAGGAGAAGGAATCTGGGTCAGTCTGACATATCCCGTAGATTTTAGAAGAGCAGTTTTCAATTAATTCAGAGAAAGAATTAGTAGGATTTCGTAGACAAAAATTCAAGAGAATAAGTCAGCCCAGTCAATGAAGCTCTTACAAATAGATGAGGAAAAAAAGAAAAAAAAAAGAAAAATAGATGAGGAAGTTGATCAGGGGAGTCTCTATTTAATTAGACGATTTCTTTCAATCAACCTGTTGAGATTACAGGACATGCCTTAGAAGATCTAAGAGACATCTCCCCATGGAAGTGAGCATGCCCAATGGCACCCTACTTAGAGGTCATAGACAACTCCTAGGACTGGGACTGTCTCTAAGACGTGGTAAAGGCATAACTACTTGCACCTTGCTGAGAGAACATACAGAACTCCCGATGACTGGCTGTCTGACACTCAGGAGGATGGACTGTTGTTCAAAGAGCCACCCCTCCCGGTGATCCACAAAAGCAAGCTGATTTCCCTCTTTCTTGAACTTTGAGGAAAACAGACCAGTACATGAAAGAGCAGACATGCTTTCTAAAAGGGGGAGAACCTGTGCTCACTCACAATGGGCAGTTTACTTCCTCCAGGAGCAGCCGACAGAGACTTGCAGCAGAAGCACATGGCAGAAGCAGGAGTGGGTTTACATGTAGGTTACAAAGAAGACACAAAGACAAAAAATTCCCATGAGAAAGAAAAGGGAAAATTGTCTAAGAGACAAAGTGGATGCACAGGCATACACAAAGGGAATACAAAGGCAAAAATTAAAACAGTCCCTACCTTTAAGGAACTAACATTTAGATGGAATGTTCTAGTGGACTGTACTTAAGAGAAGGCAGAATCACTATTTTAAAGCAGTGCTTACCCTCAAGGAATCTTACCATGGACATAGGACTTAGACACAAGAATCAATCAAGAGTGACAAATGAGTGATGCATATAATGAGTAATAAAAGTATTTGGGGAGGAATCAAGGAAGATTTCTATGAAGGAGGTGATAAAGAGTTGCAAGCACATTGGGCTAACTGACCCATTTAGTGAATCTCCTCCCCTATCCTTTCCTTACAGCCACTACCCTTTAACTTATAGTTTCCTAAGGCCTTATGACTTTTCATGGAGCCTTAGTAATAAAAAAAAATTCCTACATAAGCCTTCATGTATTTATTACCTCTGTGATCTTGGGGAAGCAATTTCACTTCCCTAAAAAAGCTTATTAAACTATGAGAGACTGGACTGGAGGATCTTTAAGGTTCCTTCCAATTCTAAACAAATCCTATGTTTCTAAATGGTCCTTGAAAGTTGAGAAGAGAACTCAAGACCATTGGAGAGAAGAAAGAAAAGGCATTCCAGAGCAGGGGACCAAGAAAGGAGACCAGAGGCAGTAACAGTCATGAGGGGAGGGGAAACAATCAGATGACTAGTCTGGCTGGATAAATGGACAGTGCTTATTGTGGATGTACAGGTAGAAGGATAGAATGGGGAAGACCTTCAGTGCTAGGCTGAAGAGTAGATTTTGCCCTGTAGGCATTGGAGATTTGTTAAGCAGTGTAATGACAGGATGGTAAACTGCATTGGAAGAAAAGATGCCAATTATCTATGGGAAATTAAGTTTCTGGGGACGTACCACAGCCCTCCTCATCAGACTTGTCTTTGCAGTCATAACTCCCATCACACTTCCAGCTCATGTGGATACACTCCCCACTGCTACAGTGGAACTCCAGAGAAGAGCAAGGCTTGGATTCCTTCACCAAGTTGTGTCCTCCACAGTTGTCAAGCCATTCATCAGAGCCATCACTACAGTCCTGGTCGCCATCACAGGCCCATAGCTTGGGGATACATACAGTGTTGTTGCACTGGAATGTTTCTGGATTGCAAGTGGGGTCTGGACAATTCAGCTCATCACTTCCATCCTCACAGTCCTGGTCGGTATCACAGACAAAATCCTGGGAGATGCAGTTTCCATTATGGCATTGGAACTGGTCTTGGGCACATGTCTTAGGGGCTAGGAGAGAAGGAAATCAGGTGATTTTCAAGCATATCTGCTTGCCTCAAATACCTCTTACAACAGAACCCTTTGGCTGTTACATGAATGAATTTTCTAATCTCATAATTGAACATAATTGGGTCATAAATGAGTCAGGCAGCAACCAGCATTTATTAGGAAGTTACTATGGACTCAGTATTGGAGTAGACGCCTTGGGGACAAATGAATTAGTACAGGTACAAGTACTGTGCCTTATCCCAAGAAGCCTGCATCCTGGATGGAGAGACAGGATTTATACACTTGAAATAATTAGGGGATGGGTACACAAAGGTATGCAATAAAGTTGTGAAGCCCTCAACCAATAAGCATTTATTAAATATTTACTATGTATGCCAAGCACCATCCTAAGTGCTAAAAATACTACCCCCCCCCTGAAAAAAAAGAAAAAAGAAAAAAAGGTATGGAAGTGCTATAGTCTCTGTCGGGGAAGGGAGAACACCCACTGATGAAATCTGATATGTGGTGAGACACTTAAGTACTGCTCAGAAAAGGGGGAGATGAGTGGGAGATGGAAAGGGGGCAAAAAAGGAAGAGGTGGGACTGAAACATAGAGGGCCCTGAAGAACGGGCAGAATTTGGATTTATGAATGGAGAAGAGAAGGGAAGGTGTTTCAGGAAGGAAATGACTAAGGGTAGTAGTGCTGGAGAGTTGAGGAGGAAGTGATACTAAACAGGTCATCGGGTAAATTCCCAAATAGTCAAAGTTGATGATTTCTGAGACACCAATTGTCACTGTATCACAGAGACTGCGGTATTCTCGAAAACCACACTAGATTTTAATCAGCTAACATCTGAGGTCTGAAGTTAGCTCTCATGGCTCTAGCAAGTCCTTACAAGAGCCCTCTAAATCACACCCACCCTGCTCAGCACCTTTCTATACTTACGGCAATCTCGTTCATCTGAACCATTCTCGCAATCGGTTTGGGAGTCACATTTCCAGGACAAGGGAATGCAGCGATTAATGCGGCCACCACAGCTGAACTCCCCAAGTTTGCATGTCACAGACGCTACGACAAATGGCAACAACCTTCTTTTAAACAGCAAAAGAGCAGGACTAAGAGGCTGCCTGGGGTAGTGGGTGGGGACAGAACCTCTGCACTAGAGTCCTGGCTCAGCCATTTAGGAATCATGACTTTGGGCAATTCTTCTTCCTCTTCTTAAGCCTCAACTTCCTCATGTGTAAAATGGGGGAAGGGGTGCCTAATGATGAGCCCTTCTGGCTTTATGATGGAAAAGCAGTATGATGGAGTATTAAGAAGGATGTACTTAGGGTGGGAAGACCCTAAGTTTGAATCACATCCTAGATACCGGCTGTGTGAACAAGGAAAAGTCCCTTAACCTCTCTCAAAGCCTCAGCTGTCTCCTCTGTGAAATGGGAACAACGGCCCTGTCTCATAAGGTTGTGGTGAAGAAAACACTCTAACTTTGTAACCTCACTACAGAAATGAGAGTCATCGTGACAGGGATCCCACAAGCTCAACTAATAGCATTCCTGACGTGGCTGTTGTGAGGTGAGCATCTTGTAAACTATCCAGAGTATGACATAAGTGTAAGGAATTAGTACTGCTAGTGAAGGTGGTGCAGTACAGGTGGCTCTCAAACCCCACCTCTGCCATATACCGAAGCTGTGGGACTCAGTGACCCAGGCAACACTGTAATATTGTAAGTGGCAGAGCAGGTACCTATCTATATCTATGGAGGGGGATTCCCACAACGATGGACTCATGAGTCTAGACAAAAAACAAATACAAAAAACCCCAAAACCAACCAAGCCCCCCCAAAAAGATGTATAATTAGTTTAATCGCTTTCCTTTTTAAGGTAAAAAATATATACTTTCAAAAGAAAACACCCAATTGTTATTTTATGAGACAAAATGGTTCCAAGCTATTTTGGGGTAGCATCATTTGGCTGAACTAATTAGTTCACATTTAACGAACAGACTGCTCTTCAAGACAGCCAGGTCTATACATGTACCCATAGTCCACTCGCACATTCCCAATTCCTAACAGAGATTAATCACTGACAGCCCTTAACTCCCTTAAATCTTCTTTTCTGTTTTTCTCCATCATAGTGAGATCATATGTTTTAGACCGAGCAAGATTCTCACAACAACCCAGTGAAGAGTTGCTATTATTATCCCCATTTTACCTGGAATCCACAGACCCCTGTAGACTCCAGGGGGGGTCAGTCAATTTGGAAGGAAAAAAAATCATCTCTGTTTTCAGTAACTTCTAACTAAAACATAGCATTTCCTTGGATTATGAATTTTCAAAAACAAACATTCTTCTGATGAGGTTTCCATGGACTTCACCAGACTGCCAAAGGGATTTATGACACAAAAGAGGCTAAGACCCCCCTGTTTTAGAAGGTCAAAGGTGACTTACAGCAGGTCTCCAGGGTTTCATCAGATCCATCCCCACACTCAGCAGTGCCATCGCAGACCCACTTATAGGAGATACACCTTCCATCTAGGCACTGGAATTCATTCCTCCCACATTTGTACACTGCAACAAAAAAAAGACAAGAGGGGAAGACAGGAGATGAACTAAAAGCTTGACAAGTGGCCTACGGCAATCAGCACAGCCAGAAATAATTGAACTAAAAGAAGAATTGCTAAATAGATAAAGAAGACTGCTAAATAACAAAACTAATAACAAACTCAAGTATCATTAACTCAAGTACCATTAACTAGCATTACCATTAATTTAACTGGCTGGCCAAAGTACCCAGACTGTGTTGTTCAGCTGGGTTGCAATCTGAGGATTATTCTCAACTATTGCTGAAATTATAGAATTGGGTCTGGGACAGGGGGTCCCAGAGCTCCATATAATAAAGAAGGACTCTCAACACAAAGAAATTAAAGAGAATAGTAAAGAATTAAAGAGGAAAGTAAAGAAAGTGGCATACACATACACAAGTAAGTAAATTCATAGTCTCTAACCTCTTACTTGGTTTGTGACTATCCAAACAGGAAAAATCAAGTGGATGAATCTCTATTGTCCAAACTATGATAGGCACTTGGATATAAAGTTCACCTATCACTAATATTTTGAACAAATGAGTTGTACCTTAATTCCTGCCACATAGTAGGCATTTAATATACTCTTGCTGACTTGCCCTAGATTTGAATAGGAAAGTAAGAGTGAGATTGCCTTTGGGAAACCGCAAAGTTCTTTTAATTAACCCAAGCTTCTCTCTGAAACCTATATTTTTAAAAACCAGTATTCTTCTGGTGATATCCTATGACTGTGCATCATATGAAGCCAGTTTTCCAAAGAATCATTGCTGAGAAAACCCAAACAATGGAGAGATATCAAGGAAGGAAAGCATCAGAGAAATGTATGGTTGGAAAAAAAAATGAGAACAAAACAACAATTGGTGAACGAATGACCCAACTGATGGATTTATTGATAAGATGCACACCATAAAGAGCCCAGGAAAAACTGGGTGAAGCACCCTAGTAATGTTGAGTTCTTTGGTGGCTTTATGAGAAGACATGGACAAGATAAGAGCCATATAGGATAGGTAGGCAAGGATAGGCTTTGACCTGCTAGAGAGAATACTCATATTGATGAGAACACAGATCCATCAGGGTACTGAAGTGGGAACTTCTTTAATTATCTATGTAATATGGCGTATGATGGTTGTGTTGGTGTCTGACTCCCCCACGCTACGTCCTACCCACTAAACTGTGGGCTCCATGAGCATAAAGACTCTGTTTTAGCTATCAAAAAAAGAAAACTTCCCACAGACAAAAGGAGGAAATTCTCAAGCATGGTCAGCACTTGATACATATTTGTTAACCCAAACTGAATTAGAGCTAAGATTAAAGGAGAAATCACGTACAATCTAGGGGTGGATGTTATGGAAATGGGCAAGAATTAGAGATACTCATGTAGTTCACCTCAAGTCAGTCAATTATTAAATGCTTATTATGTGCCAAAGCACTATGTTAAGCCTTGGGGGTACAAAGCAAGACAAAAACATGGTTCCTGCCTTCAGGAAGCTCACGTTCTAATGGGAAAGACAACAAGGAAAAAAACAAAATGTACATACATACAAGATATATATAGTGATGTGGAAGTAAGTCTTGTATAAGTTGAAGACAAGAGTGAATTTTCAACTGGGCTGTCATCCCTTTTACTAAACTATGAGTGACATTTGTTCCTGTCCAAATGTAGTCCTTGCCATCTGCCCCCCAACTACTCCCGTCAGCAACTTCTGCTTGGGGGTATTTCACAACTCAGCAATGGTGGCCATGTATGTGCCTTAGATGCAAGGGTATAAAGTCACATAAGCAGCAGAGAGCTTTTTCCAAGCTCATCTGAAAACAGAAGCAGTCAACAAGCCTGGTGGCAATGGCTCACAATGCCCATTTTCTTGACTGGCCAAAGAATCAGCAACAGGTCCATCCAGATTACAAAAGGCCTAGGAACACTGGCTACCAAACTTGCCCCTGATTCATGGCCAAGCTGCTCACCTGGCTCTGAGTGAGCATGCCATTAGCTAATGAGAGTTAGTACACATATGGAACTCCAAGGTTTGCATAGCCCTTTACATCCGTTATCTCATTAGATACTCACTACAGCCCTGTGAAATGGGCTTGCTATTTTTATCCCCATTTTACAGATGAGGAAACTGAGGCTCAGAGCAGGTTAAATGATTTACCCCGGGTCACACAGCTAGTAAATGTTTGAAGCAGGATTTGAACTGCAGGATATCAAAGAATTAGAGCTGGAGAGAATATTGCAGACATCTAGTCCAATCCCTTCTTTTGCAGATGAGGAAACTAAAGCACAAAGGGACAGTGACTTACCCAAGGTGACACAGGTAACAAGTGACAGAGCCTGGATTTGAGCCCAGGTTCTGTGACCCCAAATTCTTTGGTTGACCCTTGGTTCTGCTTACTTCCATCACTCAATAGTGGGTCACAGTTGGGGTTGGTGGGGGTGTGGCTGGCAAGACTGTCCTTCCATCTATTAGGTGAGTAACTGGAGATGGAATTCCAGCCTAGAGCCTCTGACTCCTAATCCAGCCCTCTTCACACCCTAATAGCATGAAAGCTGGAGGGGCCATAGAAACCATCTATTCCAACCTCTTTGTTTTGTAGATAAGGAAAACTGAGGCTTGTTTTATATTCCACCAACAGACTCAATGCCTCCTGGTCCCTCCCAAAGACTAGGGCTTTTTCTAAAGAGTTTCCCAAGACAGTTTATGGGAGATGTGCTTACGGAATCTGCAAATATTCTTTCAATTCAATTGAAACCGTTTATTCAGGCTCCTTTTTGGGCAGTCAGTGTATTCGAAGTACTTCAATAAATGTTTTTTGAATTGAATTGAATCCTATGTGCTCGGTATTGAGGGGCGCAAAAAATGTAGGTTCCTGATCTCTGAAAGTGTCCATTTAACAGGGAAGAAGAGAAGAAAAGTAAGAGAATTATTGGAAGTACTAAACTGATAGACAGTATTTTGTCTTTATTTAACTATATTCGTGTTATAACTGTCCCATTGCAACCCTCCCCCTATACCACACTCTCTGGCTTGGCTAAGTATAATTTGGAGAACAGCTGAAACTATGTTTGGCCAGGTAGGGTAAGGCCAAACAATGAAGGCTCCTGAATGCCAGGCAAAGGGCTTTCACTTGAGGAAGGATCAAAGAAAGCAAGATTCAGGAATAATTAGAGGGAGGACAGAATGGATCAGCTAGGGAAGGCTGTTACAACATCCCAGCAAATGCTAGGACAAATGGAAGAAGCCCGTAGAAAGATGAATTGACATCGAGAGGGTGACTGGAGACATTTCCAAGAGTTAGAAGGAGAAAGGTATCATGGTGTAATGGACAGTGCTGGAATATGAATCAGGAAGACCTGGGTTCAAACCCTGTCTCAGATATTTACTAGCTGTGCGACCCTGGGTAAATTACTGTCCAAGCTTCAGTTTCTTCATCTGAATGATGAAGAGTTGGGCTACTTGGCTTCTGAGATCCCCCCAACTCTAAATTTTTATTCCTAAAGGTCTTGTCAAGTGAACCAGAAAATTGGTTGGGAAGAAAACAAATTGGGTTTTGGACAGATTCTGTGATGTTAGACTGTACAAACTAGTGTTTCATAGTGGAAAGAATGCTGGGTTCAAATCCCAGCTCTGACTCTTCCTAGCTATTGAGACCACGGGTAAGTCCTTTTGCAAACTTTTTCTTCTTTCATGACATAACTAATATGGAAATATGTTTTATATGATCATATATATAGTTTATATCAAATGACTTATTGTCGTAGGGAGTGGGAAAGAAGGAGAAAATTTGGAACTCAAAATTTTATAAAAAATGAATGTTAAATATTTCCTTTACATGTGATTGGAAAAAATAAAATAATATTAAATAAAATATTGTATAAAATAATGAAATGCAAGCTATCATCATTCTTATTATTTCACAGATAAGAAATTAGGCTGCATCAAGATGAAATGACCTGGCCTAAATAACTCCTGAAGGATCAGAACCAGGATTAAAAGCCCCTAGTTTCCAGAACTTGTCCACTGGTATTTGTTGCAAGCTGTTACAAGGTTCAAATTGAATGACTTAGTTTATTAATCACTCTGGGGGATAGGACTGAAGAAGAGCTGTGAGGTCCCTCCCAGCAGAAACATTCCACACGTCAGAAACTTTGGACTGTTCCAGGACAGGAAGTCCTGAGCAAGGACATTTCTCATGCTTTGTCACCAAAGGAGGAGCTAAAATCACCCCACAGACTCAGAGGCTCAGGTCAGCCCTTCCTGTCTGAGAATGAAGAGGAAGCACTGAACTTGGTAGAACCCGTCCATCTTTTTTACAACATTTGAACAAGAATGTGTCAAGTAAACAAAACCTCCATAAGGAGAATTTGCCTGGGGCATGGGGGAGACAAGCATTTATTAAGTGCCTATGTATGCCAGTGATATCTGGGAGATAGGAAAGTATGATTGATTTTGTTGTTTGTCCAGTGTTCCTGAAGAAGACCATGACATCAGGGAGGTGAGCCATGACATGCAAGCGAATTGGATTTAAGTGAGGGAGAGCTGTGCAAGGTCACCAGCCTCACTTGCACCTCCGGAGCCATCTGGGTCCAGTGGCAAGAGTATGGAGAAGAGAAAGGAAGAAGGGGAATTTCTCTCCCATCTACCTACCCAACTTAGGAGGACATTTTTCAGTCTAGCCATAGTATTGATGCCAGATAACTTGCTATTAGGATAGTCTAGACAATAATAAGGGCTTGATCTGATCAGGGGAAGATGAAGGGTCAGAGATAAAGTAGAAGTGATAAGAGTAGCAAGACAGAGCAAATAAGGGTTTGTAGAGAGTAAGGGAAGGAGAGAAAAGAGGGAAAGATTACTCAGAGGTGGTGGCCTCCAATGTCATCAGATGTTTATGTTGCAAGCAGATCTCAGTCTTCATATTTTAACAATTTCAATACAGAAAAGTTTATTAATAAGATGACATTATAGCTGAAATGTTATCAATCAAACTAGGCTGAAGACTTCACTTGGACTTCAGAGGACCTGGGTTAGATACTGGCTCCCTCACTGTGATGTTGAGAGGGAAGGAATAAGCATTTATTAAGTGCCAGGCCCTGTGCTAGGTGCTTTTTTTACAAGTATATTCTCATTCAAACCTCAAAACAACCCTTCATTGTTCAGTTGTGTCCACTGTGACCCCATTTGGGGTTTTCTTGACAGAGATACTGAAATGGTTTGCCATTTCCTTCTCCAGCTCATTTTACAGATGAGGAAAACTGAGGTAAACAGGGTTGAATGCCCGGGGTCACACAGCTAGTAAGTGTCTAAGGTTGGATGCGAATGCTGGTTTTCTTAATTCCAGATCCAGTGCTCTATCCACTGCACCACCATGCCCCTCTTGGACAAGTTGCTCCATTTCCCTGGACCTCAGTTTCTTTAATTGTAAAATGGGAAGTGGGATTGGCCTAGAACACCTCTAAAGTTCCTTCAAGCTCTAAATCTCTGATATCCTCAGTATGTCAGATACCACTGAACTCACCACCGAGTAGGGAAGGATGAATGGGTGGGTCCTAGCCCACTATCATTCGACCCCCAAGTGTGCCTGGATAATTTTTGAAAAAGGGGAACCAAGAGAGAACACGTAACGGTGCTAGGAGAGCACTTCTCTTAACTGGCCAACAACAAAAAAAGGGCAAAACAAATGTCTCATGCATAACAGGTGAAAAAAAAACAAAACACAACTTCTGAATTTCTGCTTTTTTACCCCCATGCAAATGAAGTGGTAACTGCTTTCTATGACTTTTCCTCCTCCTTCACCACTACCACCCACCAAAGCAAATTAAGAGATTTTGATGTAGTTTCCTAAACATGTGGTGAGCCAGACATGGAATCAAGCATCTCTTCTGACTTATACTGGCTGTGTGCCCAAGGCAACCCACTTAGCTTCCTGGAACTCTACAGGACCCCAAGTGATAGAGCAGCTGCCCATGGAGGGCAATGCCTTCATCTAGGACACACTAAACCAATGAAGTCACAGGTCTCCCCCATTCCCCACCACCAAGGGGGCAACTTCCAAACAAATTCTCAGATTTTGGTATATGTTTTGGAGAAGGGCAGCTAGGTGGCAAAGTGGATAGAGCACCAGTACTGAAGTCAGGAGGACCTGAGTTCAAATCGGGCTTCAGACACTTGACACTAGCTGTGTGACCCTGGGCAAGTCACTTAATGCTGACTGCCTCACCCCCCCCCCAAAAAATGTTTTGGACAGAAAGCTTGAGTCTCCAGTTTTTCCTAGCATCAGTCTTTTTGTCTTTTTTCTCTCCCTTCCACCACCTTTCTCTTTCTCTTCCCCTTCCTCTCTTTTCCTCTTCTCTCCCTTTCTCTCTCTCCCTCCATCTCCTCCTTCTCTCTTTCTCTCTCTCTCCATCCCTTCTCTGGTCATCGATGGCAATGCCCCACACTAACTGATTACTTCCACAATCTCTTAGCAACTGTCAACTCACCTGAAAAATAGAAGCTATTAGCAAGCTTAATGTACACTTTGGATGAATTTCAAGGGCCTCCAGCTACATCTGGACCACTAGGGAATGTGCTAGAGGCTCAACGGTGAAAACCAACTATACCTTAGCCTAATCTCCACTTGGGGGAAAACACACCCTAGAATTATTGTTGGATTTTTAGGATCATATTTTTAGAGCTGGAAGGTACCTTAAAGGCAGCTTGTTTTCTAGCCTAGTGATAGACCAAGCAAGTAAATACAAAGTATTCAAAAGGGAATAGGGGGAGGAGGGGTAGAGAAGAGAGGAGAGGAAATCTGAGACCTACTCCTATCCCTTAACTTTGCTAACTTAACGCTGCTAAGAGGTTAAGGGGGTTCTCTCTGAAGATCTGACTAGAATAAACTTACAAAGTGCTCTAAGACTTAACAGGGAAGTTCTCTGATTTGCCTAGGTATAGGTGATCTGTGAAGGGATTTAGCTGAATACTGAAAAAATACCCATTAGTGGCTTTTGATCAAGAGTAACCATCATCATGTCCAACATGGATGGGCACTCACTGAATTTCCCCAGAAATGCCCAGGACTGCCATTCCCACACAAAGTGTTGGTTATCCTTATGGGTCATCTGCCTGAAAGCAGAGACAAAGAACAGGTGAGGAGGCATTGCTCCACACGAGAAATAAACAAAAACCTGCATGACACCTAAGACAAGGTAACGAATAACTGATGATAAAGTAACTAACATCTGCTCTCAGAAGATTTTCCAAAGCATAGTTGGCTGTGACCCTCCTAAGTCCTCAAATACAAAGCATATAACCTCATCCAACAATCTCTTTCCCACATTCAGTGTCTCAGAAGTCAGAGAACCTGGTTTCAAATCCTCCCTCAGCTGCTTAATACAATGCACTTTACAAAGCTGATCTCAACAAGGGAGATGAGATATGGTTATGCATATAAACTGTTATCTCTATGTGAGCTACCACTGTTATCCGTGTGACCTTGGGCAGTTACTTAATCTCCCCTTCACCCCTAAAATGGTCGGTAGAGGGTTTGGACTGGATGACCTGTAAGATCCTTTTCAGCTCTAAATCTAACAAGGCACTGTGTTTATTAGGGCCCAAGATAGTAAGATGAAGTCCCTCCCCTCAAAGCCCATATGCAGGGTTTGCTCAGGTAAGGATGGTGCGAACAAGTAAATATCACTTTCTGGATCAGGAATAGGTCCCGAGCTTGTAACAACTGCGTGAGTTATTGATATCCCTAAGTATGGTAATAAAGGCCTAATAGCTGATTACCAGTCCAGTCAGACTGGCCACAGCTGAAATCTCAGATTTCGGTGCGGTTCAGACCCACAAAGCCAACCTTTCTCCCATTAAAAGCCCAGAATTTTACTTTTTTTTTTTTTTTTAACTAATAAACAAGAGGTATTTGCTTACAACACAGCCTATAATCCTATAGGCTCAGGTGGCCATGAGTGGGAAGAGGATCATTTAACTATTATTATTATTATTATCCCTCAAAAGCCCTTAAAACCATTACTACACTTTTTAAAAATGCAGTTGAAGAAAATAGGCCTGAACTTAGTATCTGGCGGTGTTATCGGAACACCCCAGTACGCTGTTGTTAACAAAGTCAGAAATCTCCAGGGCAGGTGTAAAAGGTCTTATAGGTTTGAGCCTTTAATTTTATAGAGCCAGGGAATACCATTCTTGCATTTAATTTTACTGCGATGGGGAAGAAAAACAAGAAGCTTAAAGTTGATACTATTATTTTTATCAGTCCCTGCAAAGATTAAGATTTTTAAGACTCTGTAAGAGTTAAGAGTTAAGAGCCCGGGTTCTTGACATTCACAAAGAAACAAAGTGGTGCGAACCGTTAACAGTGTTTGCTAAATCCATCAGCGTAGGGTTTGTTCACTTGGGTGTAGTAGCACTAGCCCTAGGAAATTTTGACTTTGAGGGGTTTGAGCAGAGCGAGCCTTTCGTTCTTAAGAGGAAATTAACCGCAGGGGCCATAAAATGGCTTAAGGGCTGGCAAAGACGAGGAGACTTGGTCAGGGAGTCACGAGACCTGGGTTTGGGTTCTGGCTCTTACGGGTGAGCTTAGCCAGGTCTCTTCCCCTCTCTGGGTCTCAGTTTCCCCATCTGTATCCCCAGTGTCTAGCACTGCCTCGAGCATGGTAGATGCTTAATAATGTGGAATCGAATTGGATTGCAGGACAGGCATATTCCATGATCCCTTTCAACTCAGAACCCTATGACTAGTCTGAAGGAGAAGTCATTTGACGGTTCCGGTCACTCCAAACTGGAAGCAGGAGGGCAGGAGCCCAGGGGTTCAGTAACAGAGGAAGGAAAGCCAGGAACTTCACCCTTCCCCCCAACCCCTCCCCGAGACTTCCGGAGGTCCGGACCGGCGCTAGGCTGGGAGGTGCCACGCAGGAAAACCCACTCCCCTCTTGCTGTCTCTGGCCCCCATTGGCCAAGGGGAGTGGCTCGAGGATCGCCAGTTCCAGAGGTACCCAATGGGAATGGCCTCACCCTTCCCCTTTCGACACAGTGCAGGGGGGTTGGGGGGAGTGGCGGATGGAAGGAGGAAGCAGAAGGTCGGGGCACCTCGAGGGTAGCTTGACCAGGGACCGCTAAGTCTGAGCCCCGCAGCCTGGAAGCCAGAAAATCTGCAAGGGGAGGAATTCTGGAGGCCCCAGGCCAGGGCCCGATGGGGTGCCCGTCAGCCTGGGCGGGGCCAGGCCGAGGGAAGAGACCACGATTCTTCCCCTGTAATGGAGCGGGCACCCGGCACGTCAGTCCCGCCGCCTCCTCCCACTCGGGTCCGCCCCTAGGGATTGCTTACCGCGGTGGGAGGAGAGGAGGACGGGCGCGAAGTTTTCTAAGAAAGGGGCGGACCCCAAACGAAAGAAAGTCATACGGGATGGAATGTTAGACCCTAGAGGTCCCTTTACGCCTGAGGAAACTGAGCCCTAGAGAGAATTTAGACCTGGAAGGAGCCTCTGAGGCCATCGAGTGCAGAACCCTCATTTTCACAGATGAGGAAACTGAGGCCCAGAGAGGTTAAGTATTTTAACTAAACTCCCAAGGGGAGCGTGAGCATCAGCGGTGGGTTTAAACCTCAGTTATCACACTCCAATTCCAGCTGACCAAAAGGCTTTCTAGAGGACACGCCAGCTCATCAGTGGCAGAAGCCGAGGTGAGCCCCAGATTTGTACCATTCCTGCCCTGCCGTCCTCTGCCTTCAAATTCCGATTCGGCGACTCCCGGGGCCACCTAGGCTTTATTGCCTTGATTCTAGTATCCCCATCCCCATCCGTGGTAATATGTGCTCTTAGGTAAGTCCCCGTTTCCACTCCATCTGGCAAATGAATGAGCAAAAGCCGTCCAAGTGGGTGCGCCTCCCTCTCGCTGGTTTCGGCAGAATGAAAGGCCGCCAAGAAACAATGAATGGAAGCATGAGGGAGAGGGAAGGCAGGAGGAACCTCTCGTCTCTGGAGCTTGTAGGGTTAACTATCTCCAGCGGGCAGAACGACATTCCAACTCAGCGAATGGGAGCTGTAGCTCTATATGGTAGTGGCTAGTAGAAATCCCACCTCAGTCCCCCTCCTTCCATTTCCGACCGGCTTTCAGCAAACCATGAATAATAGAGAAACTTTATTCTCATGACACCATCCTGCTATATCTAAGCCGCCCTGCCTATGCCATGGTAATGGTCACTACCAGATAAATTCACGATTTCCACCACTGGGATAATGCCCTTTAAGCTCATAGAAAACACAGTATTGTGACTAGTTTATCTTCGCATCTCCAGCTCGAGCCTTGGCACGTGGCAGAAGCTTACCAAAAGTGTTGGTCCAATTGAAAAGTAACAGGTTTCCAATTATTTGATTCTCCTAGCACTTTCTAGTGAAAGAGAAATGGTTAAGATCGGTTTCGCAGAGATTGTGAGAACGACAGCCTTAGCCACTGTACTCACAAGCATAACAGTAATGTTACAATGAATCAACAGACCCCTCTAACCAATAAGCCGGTCAGAACATTCCAAGTCCCAGTCAATCGGGCGGGGGGAGGGGGGGGCCGGAATCTTACCTGCTTTCGTGGCAGTAGGTAGAATCAGAATGACAAAGAACCCTGAGCTCAGCAATACATCTAAAGCTCTGAAGCCTTTCATGCTTCCTTCTCCCCCTTTTGCCTTGCTTTCTTTCCCCCTGCTTCTATTGTGTCCGATGCCAACAGTTGGTTTTAACTGGACTTTAAATTTTCGGCGGAAACCCAGACGTGACCGACCACGTCTGTATGGGAAATGCTTGGGGGGCAGGAGTTATTTGCAGAATTTCAATGTGCGGCTTCGATGAGGGGGAGGAGCTTAATGTGGGGTGATTTTCAAAAATCTTCACCTCACAGAAGGAGGAGGAGATTCCAACACATGATGTGACATAGGCACCATCTTTAACCCGTGAAACCCTGACTGTGAGTGAACAATTTTCCAGAGACCCCTGGCAACCCTTCCTGAGCCCTGCGAAACAAGTTCCTGAAACGTTTCCTATTTGTCTATCGCTGTTCTAGGTACCGCTGCCCACATACTCGAAGAAGGTACACCAGCATCTGTACTCCTCAAAAACTGCAATCATTTATCTGTTTCCCTTGGACTGATAATGAATGGCCACGGCTGTAGCCGTGGCTACAAAAAAAAAGAAAAGGCTGTAGCCTTTTCTCCGTTAAATGGCTACACGTCATAACTTGGCCCTGATTTTCACAATAATATTCTCCATGGCCTTTGGAATTCCTATCTGTGTATTTAACCAAAGCAATCACACCTGTGAAGCTGCGAGGTATTTTCCGATTTTACAATGACACTTGTGTGTTGAATTGCCTCCAACCTCCAGGCTTGAAAGCATTACGAGGATAGCCGCACCCTTCTAAACACAAACAAAACAAAAATGCCACCTCCACCCTTCCGGCTGGTGTTCAAAGCTAAAATCTTTTTCCTCTTTGGAAGTGAAGACCGAAGGTGAAGTGAGAGGTTGAACAGGCTAGTTTCCCAAATGAAATAAAAACAAAAAGCAACCTCCCCCCACTCCCAATATCTGACTTTCCCCATAGAATATTTGTCCAAGGCTACCCTGGTGCTTAGTGCTCCCCCATTACTTTGAATATACCAGCCTCACCTCAACACCTCACCTCCCCAGAATGTAAACTCTTCGAGGGATAAGGACTCTCACCTTTTTGTCTCGTATCCCAAGTGGCCCCGAATAGTACCTAGAACTTAGCAGGCAGTTACCTAATAAATTTGAGCCCTACGGAGAACCTAGATCTAGATCTGGAAAAGACCTCTAGAGGCTGGCAGAAAATAAGCATTTATTAAGCTCTTACTGTGTGCCAACGCACTGTGCTAACTAAACTAGAGCTGTTGGTTGGATTGAAAGTAATAGTGATTAGTTAGGCTAATCTTGTTGCCAAAGGGAATTTACTTAAGGGATGCAAATACTGAGCCTCTTGCCCAAAGCCCTGAAACTCCTTTGGACTTCTCCAGGAATGAGGGAGGGTCCTGAGGTCCTGCCATCTAAAAAGACGGCAGCAGCAAGCAATAAAGGGGATGTGGTGAGCAAATGTTTGTTGAATTGAATGGACCACCATGCTCTCACTTATGAATGCCTTTTCTTCTTGTAGACTGGAGAAAGAGGTTACAGAGTGTATTTTAGTTTCCATTTCCATAAATGGCAAACAATAAAGAGGTGAGGTTAATTCCTCCCCAAGAGTTAAGATTCATTCAGCTATTCCTCCTTTTCATTCTGTATGCCCAAAGCTACTACAATCACAAACGTGGTTTTGATTTCTTTTGTGTAACTTAATAAGCATGTCAGGACAAAAAAATGTAATCCTAAAGCATGCTCCTCCTCCTTGGGCCTCTCAGAGCACTTTGTTCCACATCTCTCTATTGTACTCATCACATAAACCTATGAATTATAGCTCTTTTTATTACAGTCCTAATCCTCTACCAGACTTCAACCTCAATGAAGGCAGCCATCTTGTCTCATTTAAGTTTTGGACCTTGCCTGGCATTTAGTACAGTGCTTAACATATAGTGGACATTTACTGTTTTCTTTTTGAATGAAAAGTAATGACAAATTTAAGGCAAAGTAGTTATAGTGCAGATTCTCAGCCTTTGGGATTGCTTCTTTTCCTTTGTGCAAAAGTCAGGCTAAGAAAAAATGGAAGACAAGTAAAAAAGTTTTATTACAAATTTTATCTTTTTCCCACCCTCAATGTCAAATATTTGGAAGGGAAAAGGGAGGATAGTGTTAGGGTTGGCAAAAAGATAAAGAAAAGAGGGTCCTTGAAGCATTTTTTTTTAAATGAACAAAAGATTACAAAAGAAGGAAACATAAGCAGGATAGTTTGAAAAGTTATATGTTGATTTTATTGTATACTTAAAAGTAAAAGCGAGCTCTCAGTGATAGAGATTTGCAATATCCTATACAGTCCTTTTCTGTTTTACTTGGTGTTTGTTGAGTTGAGAACAAAAAAAATTTTTTTTTGAAAATTAAAGCTAAAAGTGTTGCTTTCACAAGGTAGAAAGGAAAGTCTACTAGTTGAGAGTACAGGAGACCTGTGAGTCACAACCTTTCAGCCTATTCATAGAATCTGTCCTTCCTTACCTCACAGAATTGCAGAATAGCCCCAAGAGCACTGGATTTGTCATGCAACAAAAGATTTGCCTCAAATCCCAGCTCTGCTTCTCAGTGATTTGGGGCAGGCACCAACTTTGAACATCCGATTCATCATCAAGGTTTGGACTAGATAAGCTCTAAGGTCCCCTGGAGCTTTAAATTCCTAGGATTTGATCTCCTGAGGTCTAAGTGAGATAACTGTCATGCAAGCCCTTTATCCCAAAGTACTATACAAGTTCAAAGGATTATATGATCTTATTTATTATATAGGATCAAAAAATTAATTCAAGTCCCTATGCCAGTGGTTCCCAACCTGTATATTTTATTTATTGCAAGGGGTCCAAGATGCATGTATGTTCACCAAGTACTATCATTTTGGTCTCTTATTTTGGCTCCAAAAAAATCTGAAGCATGAGTAATGGGTTTCTACATTCAGATTTTATATGATCCAGTGAGGCATTGGTGCTTAGTCTGATCATGTTACACATGGATGCTGTCAAGGTGTTTCACTTAGCTTAGAGTACAATACCTGAGTTAGCCAGTGAGTGGCTATTTACTTGAACCTTTTCCTCTCCATGGGCTGCCCAGGCAGAGTGTGGCAAGCCCTTTAGCAGACTACAATAATCCCCTTTCTCTCTCTCCCTTTCTTCTATCTCTCTCTCTCTCTCTCTCACACACACACACACACACACACACACACACACCTCCTTCCCCTAGTATTATACATACCATTAATAATCAGTCATGGGAGTAAAGCAGGAATGCTCAACCTCCCCACTATTATTTGATATACTTTGGGAAATGCTTGCAAAAGAAATAGGACAAAAGAAAGAAAGGCATAAAGATAGATAAAGAAGAGACAAAAACTATAGTAATTGGCTGATGACATGATGGTATACTTGGAAAATCCTAGAAAAACACCAAAAATACTAATTGAGACAATATATACTGCAAAGTTGCAGGCTACAAAATAAACTCTCAAAAATCAACTGCATTTCTATATAATCATAATAAAATCCATGAATCAATAATAGAAAGGGAAATCCCATTCCAAGTAACACAAAATATATAAAATATCTGGGGATAGATATAACAAAGCACATGAAAGACTTGTTTATGTTCAATTACAAAGTGCTACTTAAAGAAATAGAGAAGAACTTAAAATAGCAGGAGGAATATTCAGTGCTCATGGCTAAGCCATGCCAATATAATAAAAATGAAAATACTACCAAAGTTAGTTTACACTTTTAATGCTATACAAATCAAATTATCAAGGGAATACTTTCTAGAACTCTGTAGAATAATAACAAAATTAATTTGGAAAAACAAAAGGTCTAGAATACCAAGGAAAATAATGAAAAGAGGAAGAAACAAGGGAGAATAGTACTCAGGACTTAATACTATATGATAAAACAGAGGTCATCGGAACTACCTGGTATTGCTTAAAAAATACAGAGATAGATCAATGGAACAGACTAAATAAGGGAGAATCAGAAACAATAGAACTCATTAACACACTGTTTGATAAATTGAAAAACATAAATTACTTAGGAAAGAACTCCCTATTTAATAAACACTACTGGTAAAACTGGAAAGCAGTGCGGCAGAAATTAGGCTTAGACCAACACCTTACCTCTTATTCCACAATATAATCTAATACATGGATACATGACCTTAATATTAGTGACTATACTATTATAAAAAATTAGAAGAGAAGCAAATTATAAACCTCTCACAGCTATGGGTAGGAAATATACTCTTATTCTTACCCAAACAAGAGATAGAGGCAGTTACAAAAGATAAAATAGGTAACTTTGATTATACAACACAAAAAAAACTTCTGCACAGACAAAATTAATGCACATAGGATAAGGGAAGAGGTCAAATGGGAAAAAATACATTGTCGGTGGATCTATGAAAGGGTACAACCTTCTTGGAACTCAATTTGAAATTATGCAAATAAAGTGACTAAAATGTCCATACCCCTTGAACCAGAGACTCCATTACCAGGATTATACTCCAAGGAAGCCATTGATAAGAAGAAAGTCTTCATATATACCAATATATTTATAACAGTACTTTTTGTGATAGCCAAGAACTGGAAACAAAGTAGATGCCCATCAACTGGGGAGTGGCTAAACAAATTATAGTTCATGAAAGCAATGGAATATTACTGTACTGCAAGAAATTATATTTGTACTCAGGGAAAATTAGTATGATCTTTCAGGAGAAGAGACGGATATTCAACGAAATAGGGGACTTCCAAACCTTCCTGATAAAAAGACCAGAGCTCAACAGAAAATTTGATCTTCAAATACAACACTCAAGAGAGACATAAAAAGGTAAACAGGACAGAAAGAAATAACATGTTACAAATAAGGGCAAACTGTTTACATCCCTACAAGGGAAGATGACACTTGTAACTCTTGAGAACTGTATTGTTATTACACCATGTTAAAGGGGTATACATAAAGAGGGTGGGTATAAGTTGACTTCTATGTAATGATAAAAAAAAATCTAATCAAGTGGGTTAAATGGATCCAAGTGAGTGGATTAATCTGATCTAACTAAGAAAATGTACTGACAGAAAAGGAAAGGAGGAGGCAGACAAGGGTAAATTACATACAGGAAAAGGCACGAGAACCTATTACGGGAGAGGGAAAGAAGGGAGGGAGATGAGCATTGTTTGAACCGTACTCTCATCAGATTTGGCTCAAGAAGGGAATAACAATCAATTAGGTATAGAAATCTAACTTGCCCTACAGGCAGTAGGAGGGAAAAGGCAAAGGAAAAGGGAGGGGGAATAGAAGGGAGGGAAGAAGTAGTAAAGGTAAAGGGGAAGAAAAGGGATGGGGCTAATAGAAGGGAGGCAGGACTGAGGGAGGTGGTGGTCAAAAGCAAAACACTAGTGAGGAGGGAAAAGGAGAAAGGAGAAAGCAAAGCATTAACAGGGGGGACAAGGATGGAGAGAAAGACACAGATAGTAATCATAACTGTGAATGTGAATGGGATGAACTCTCCCATAAAACAGAAGCAGATAGCAGAATGGATTAAAAACTATAATCCTACAATGTTGTTTACAGGAAACCCATTTGAAACAGAGGGACACACACAGGGTAAAGGTAAAAGGCTGGAGCAAAATATATTATGCTTTAACTGAAGTAAAAAAAAAAAAACAGGGGTAGCAATCCTGATCTCAGATAAAGTAAAAGCAAAAATAGATCTTATCAAAAGAGATACGGAAGGAAACTACATCCTGCTAAAAGGCACCATAGACATGAAGTAATATCATTACTAAACATATATGCACCAAATGGTATACCATCCAGATTCTTAGAGGAGAAGTTCAGGGACTTACAGGGAAAAATAGACAGCAAAACTATACTAGTGGGGGACCTCAACCTCCCCCTCTCTGAACTAGATAAATCTAACCACAAAATAAACAAGAAAGAAGTTAAGGAGGTAAATAGAATATTAGAAAAGTTAGGTATGATAGAACACTGAAGAAGAAGGAAAGGCCACTGAGGGACAGGAAGGAGGCACAGGGAGACAGAGGGAGTGGCTTGGCTAGGCTCTTACTGGCAGATATCACTGCTTAATGCATTTTGTATTTCTGGGAACTAAATTAACTTCAGATTCTAAGAAAATTGGGGACAGAGCAAATCTGTAAAGGGGCAGTTTTATTTCATAAATGTCCTCTTCCATTTAACTGTAACTAAATAGGAGCTGAAAATTTGTACTCTTTGTTTAAAACATAAGAACATATAATAAATATGATGTAACTGGCTAAAAAAAAGAAATTATGTTTGTGATGAATACAGAGAAGTATGGAAAAATCTATATGAACTGATGCAGAGTGAAGAAAGTACAGCCAAGAAAACAATATATACAATTAACTACAACAATGTAAATGGAAAGAATAACCACACAGACAAAAATATGACATATAATAAAATTATAAAGATCAAAAATGACTTGCATGAAAAAATATAAGAAGATACTCCCAACTTCATGGAAGAGGGAGGTCTATAGGTGTTATACATTGCATATGTTTTTGAACTTTTGCAATGTATTGATCAGTTGTGCTGGGGATTTTTCCTCTTCTTTTCTTGTCTTTAAAAAATACTCTTTGTTATATGAGATGGTTCTCTGGGAGGGGGAGATGGAGGGCTATTGGGATAACTATGATGATGTTTAAAAAAAAAAGAAGACAGCAATAGCCAAAACTGGTCATTATTCCAGTAGTGGAGAGCTGGGGAGTCCTTTCCCTCCTTGTAGAGTCCTCACACAGCCAGCCTCTGAGCACATCATCTTGGCTGAGCTCATCTTCTCCTCTCCACAGTTTGACTCCATTACCAGGCTGGCCCTCTTGATTCCAAAGCTGGTTCCCTTGGCCCCACTCTTGAATGCTTGCTTCTTCCCTGGACCTCCCTGACTGCCTTTAAATCACAACTAAAATTCCACCATCTCCAGGAAGCCTTCTCCGGCCTTTCCTAATTCTAGTGCCTTCCCTCTGTTAATTATTTCCTATTTATCAAGCTTGCTTTATATGTATTTGTTTGCATGTTATCTTCCCCTTAGATTGCAAGCTTCTTGAGGGCAGGGACTGTCTTTTGCCTTTTTTGGTATGTCCAGCACTTAGTACACAATTTGTTCAGTCATTTCATTCATGTCCGACAGGATTTTCTTGGCAAAGATGCTGTAATGATTTGCCATTACCTTCTCTGGTTCATTTTTATAGATGAGGGAACTGAGGCAAACAGGGTTAAGTGACTTGCCCAGAGTCATACAACTAGTAAGTGTCTGAGGTCAAATTTGAATTCAGGTCTTCCTGATTATTCTAGGACTGGCACCCTATCCACTGTGCTGATGGGATGATGGGACCTGGACCCTGAACTTTCCCACAATGGGGTAAGACCATGTCTTTGCCTTGAACTTTCCCATACTGGCTTTTTGTCTGAGGCATCTGGCTCACCTAGATACTCAATAATCCTTTTAACTGCCCTTTCACTGAGGCTCTCCAATCCAGCCCAGACCACTTAACTCCTTTCATTAGCTGCACCTGACCCACTCCAGCCTACCTTCCACTCCTTATCCCATCCAGATCTTCTCACAATCTGATTTGAATATAAGTATCAGTCTCATCCTCAACAAATTTGTAGATTTCCTAGGAGTCTCCACCACCTAACTGGTGTTATAATAAAACCTCACTTCTCTGACTAAAAGAAGGCTTGAGTGGTCAACTTCTTTCGAAGCAGATCCCCTGTACCCTTGCATTTTGGGGTTCCTAGCACCCCGAATCACAACATATTGGGGGCCCTCTATGGGCATTTGCCTGACCCTCTCAAGCCCTTCTCCAGCCAAGACCAGAAGGTATATAAGCCTCCCCTCTCTCTATCCCTTTATTGCTCTGCAGTTGGGGTCACTCTCCAAGCACCTAGGCAGACTTGGAGGTACTTTTTGAGCCTGACACTCTCAGGCTCCATTTGGGTCAGATGGTTACGAGGCTCTCTTAGACCTGGGCACACCTTCCGCTGCTTGGAGGATGCCCTATCTGGAAGTGTATGCCCCATTCTCTCAATTCTCTAGGATGCTAGGAATTGGGAAAACTTCAGATTTTTCTTGATTTCCTGAGGCTAACTCCCTCTACACCCTGGGATCCTTCTTCCCAGAGGGACTCCCAGTCCCCATACCTGGGCCTGCCAGATCCCCCTTCTCTTTTGGCCTCGTGACCATCAGATCCTTGCATCTGGATGCACCGGGACTTCCCTGATATTTGCCCTAGGTTAGAACTGGAAAAAGCTCAGTCTCCAAGACCTTGAAAGGGAAATCTTTGTGCGTGGCCTCAATACAATCTAGAAGACCAAGAAAAATTGTAAAAGTTTAAAAAAAATTTCTTAAGATTCTTCTTCCTTTGACCCCGGCTCCAACCAGACTAAGGCTACAATGAAAAGTTAGAAAAACTAAAAACATCTTAGCAGATCCTAGAAGTTTTGAAACACTTCCTTACAATCCTGGTCACACCCTTTCCCCCACTCACTTCCCCTAAATCAAGAGGTTATCTTCAGTGTGGGGATTGCAAAAAGCCCCATGTTTTCCTGTTAAGCCCTCTCATCCCAGATCAAACTAAGAGAAAAGAGTGCTGGAGAATGGTAGGGAATTTGATTCACCCTCCCCTACCTGTCAAAAGGAAGGAGGAGGAAAGGACAGCAGCTACATCGGGGCTCCACTGGCAATGACCCCGGTCCCTGGGCACCCTGTAGCCCACCTAGAAAGCCTGGAAGTATCACCGCCACCCCCAGCAGCTGTGGGGAGAGAGGAAAGTGAGATGGGTCAAGGCAATATGAGGTAAGAAACCAGTCAGCTTCTGCATTCAGTAAGCCCACTCTTTTAAAGTTGTAATTTCAACATATTAATAATGAGATGCTGATTTTCTGTGTAAAGTAATTTGGAAATGCATTCAACAAGATTGAAGTCACCTAATTGGTAATGGGTTATTTCAAGTTTCAAATTGGTAAGCTTTTGTATCAGTTATGTCCTACAACTTTTCATAACTTGGATGTTAGAATATGAAATGAGAGAAACTAAAAAGACGGTGCAAATTTTGTTTCCCCTCTAACCCTGTCATATAATTCTTTGTAACTGCCATTTAGAAAACTGGATATTTTCACCTTGGCCTATAGTTAAGAGGAAATTGCAGCTAAAACAATTTGGCTCTTACTTAACGAAAATTGTAAGATTGTTAACTAACATATTTCGGTTACTTTTAATGCTGAAACCTAAAGCTGGTAATTGATTGGGTACCAGCTGGATTCCCCACTATGGAAATGAGGGGATGAGGTGAAAGCCTTATCCAGATTGGTTCTGTCCATTCAGAGCTGTCCTCAGGGCTAGTCAAAAGGTATGGCCCACAGCAGCTCTAAGGGTAGATGGGGTAAACAGGAAGCTCCTTCTCAGGGTTCCCTGTCGATCCTCTCCCCTTTATTTTGTAAACTGGCCAAAGAGCTTGTTTGGGTCTTGGAGTTCCTAAACAATGAACTTGGCTTGCTGAGAATTTGCAGATATATAGAAATGATCTCTAATGATTGGCTTTTATACCAGCACAAATTTAAATTTGAGATGAAAGTCCTGGTAAATTTTCCCCCAAGCTGTGATTAGTGAAACTTGTTGTTTGAGGTAAAAGCCCTTGGGACTACAACTGATTTTGAGTTGTCTGATAGATCATAATGATCTATGCATGATCAATAGTCAATAATCCATCATCTGAGAGAAATGCCACAAGCTACTCAGAGAATGTGATACAGGTGGAGTTCTGCAGCTGGAAAAGCTGAGAGGACAGTTTTAACCTCAGTCTAAAATGGGATCCTCTTGGCTCAGTTTCCCCATCATATTCCCACCTGACTTCCTGAGTCTGGCTTTGAGGTGGAATTGATGGATCATGTCCCTGTTTTATTCTTATATAGCAAATTTCTATAATCAGAGCAGGTCAGAAAATTAGTACTTGGGTTTATCATCTACCTGCTGATATAGTCATGTGAATTATTATCCCATTGACTAAGGCTGGAATAATGAAATGTGTTTAAGATCTGAGCTTTTCAGCCTAAAATTATATTCCTTTCTATATCCTAGGCAACTTAGTAATTGGGTATTGCTATTCATTACTAAAATGAAATCAGAAACATCTTCAGTTTGGTTTGAGGAAGAGAATTTCAGTGCAATCAGTTTTCTTGGAGGGAGGTAACTTCTTTGACCTAGTCATTACTTAAAAATCCTCCCAAGTCTTTTGTTATAATTGGAGTAAAAGTCAGTCAATCTTCTTAGAGGGAGGTAACCTCTTTGGCCTAGTCATTACTTAAATATCCTCCCTAGTTTTTTGTTATAATTGGAGTAAAAGTCAGTCTCTGGCAAATTCATTTGTGTAACTATTGAACCCAAGGGTGGAAAACTTTTACCTGTAAAAGTGTTGTTACTTCCTGATAGCATTTGAGCTTCCTAAAAGAATTGGAATCAGAGTGGAAACTTTTGAGAAAGTAACAAAATTAGATAACCCTGTATGTCAAAGGTAAATTATTCTAATGGTACTCTTGCTTTCTTTCTTTGTTTCCCCCATCCTGACATCACTTTTCTCCCTATATTTGGGCCCTACCTATTGAACTTGCTCGTCAGATTTTTGTCTTCCAGATTACTGGCCTTTCACCTACTGTTGGGTACCAGTGGGTACCAGCCCACGCTCACCTATCATCCCCTGGATGCAGCCTTTACTCAGTTCCAGCCAACCTCCTCCCTGGAACGCCCTCAAGGCAGGGCCAGCTCTACCGACCTTTGCCAGCATGAAGCAGTTGCTGAGATCTTCGCCCTTTACCTCAAAAGATTTTGGGTCCCATTTGTTTGAGGTGGGAATGATGGGATGATGGGAACTGGACCCTGAATTTTCTCACTCTGGTGTTTCTCCTGAGGCATCTGGCCTACCTAGATACTTGATAATCCTTTTAACCACCCTTTCCCTGTAACTCTTCCAACCCACCCCAGACCACTTAACTCCTTTCATTGTCTACACCTGACCCACCCCAGGCTACCTGCCAATCCTTAATCGCATCCAAATCTTCTCACAGTCTTTTTTGTATATGAATATCAGTCCCATCCTCAACAAATTCATAGATTTACTAGGAGTCTCCACCACCTAACTGGTGTTATAATAAAACCTCCCTATTCTGACTTAAAGAAGGCTTGAATAGTTGAATTCTTTTCAGGCAGACCTATAGGCAGACCCCCTATATCCTTGCATTCCCAGCACCCCAAACCACAACAGTGCCACTTAGCTTAATAAATGTTTGTTCATTGATTGACTAATTATTGATTGAGTAACTGCCTCTCTGTATCTGTGGTTAGAAATTGTCTCTCTGCATTTCCCTGGGTGGTGTCTCCTACTGGTTGAATAGTTCCTTTTCAAAGCAACATAGCCAAGGAGGAAGAGGAGAGAGAAATTCTCTTCAATCCCCTAAGAGATTCTCTCTAAGGGGCCAGAGCCCTCCTCCACTTCTGGCTCAAACTAATGAACTCTGCCAGGGTTTAGGTATTTAAAGCCCTGAAAAAAGTGTGTCCAAGATTTTGCTTATCTAATGAGACTATTCCCCTACTTTTTTAGTCTATGGGAGTAAGAGGTTAATGGGGTATAGCTTAATTTTGCCAATAGTTTAACACCTTATTATCACATTAAAATCTTGTCATTTTTGACTAACTCCTCCTAATACATCAACTGAGCTTGAGATATCACATCTATTGCTTTCCTTACACATAGAATTAAAGTGATTAGGAAAACAAACAACTTTTTTTAAACACAGCTGAGAGATAGGTTTTGCTATCTCTCCCTTCCCCTCCCTTATCTGTGTGGCTGGGGAAAGTCTCTGTAAACCTTTTAGGCACATAAAGCTTGGGGCTGGGGGCAAATTTTGCTCTTTTCCTTAGGAATGAAGGAATTCAGATCAAGCAAAATCTCTCCAACTGATCAATCTGATTATTTCGTAATCGTAATTCCCAGTAGTTCTCAGTGTTCAGCAGACTGTTGATCTGATCATGATGCTGTGCCTAGGCTAGTACCTACTTGGCTAAGTCTTGGTCTCAGAAGTTCCAAGGTCATAAAGAGCCAAAAACATAGCCTATGGTAGTTTTGGATAAGATAAGGCAAGGTAAGGCAAAATATGGCAAGGTAAGACAAGATTAAGACAAGATCAGACTTAGTCTTATCAACTTATCTTAGTCTTATCATCCTTGTTGGATTGGGTATTGTAGAATCTTAGAGCAAGTAGAAGAGTCTTAGAATCTCTCCTACCTTTCACTCAAGAATTGCACAGACACAGATTTCTAGAAACCATGACAGCAAAGCAAAATTTCCCACAGCTTGTGAGTATTTCACAGGAATTTTTTCTGGCCTTTCAGAATGAAATATCACGTTTTATTTTGTTATTAAAACGAAAATTAATTTAAATGAAATTAATTTTAAAATTTTGCTTAATTTATCATCTTTTGTGTCGTGTATTCTCAACCTTTTGTTATTTTTCACTTGTTTTCAGTCGTGTCTGACTCTTTGTGACCCCATTTGGGGTTTTCTTGGCAAAAATACTGGAGTTTGGCATTTTCCTTCTCCAGCTCATTTTATAGATGGAGACATTGAGGCAAACAGAATTAAGTGACTTGCGCAGGATCACACATAAGTGTCCAAGGCTACATTTGAACTCGAGTCTTCCTGACTCCATGCCTGGTGCTCTATACACTGTACCCCTAGCTGCCCTTATTTTCTCAATCTGTCAATACTAATAATATATTGAAAAGGGGTCTTCATTTTTGAGAAAGGCTGGGAATCACTACCTTTGCACTATTTTTATTGAAAAAAGACTTAGTGGGCAGCTAAGTGGTATAGTAAATAGAATGCTAGCCTTAGAATCAAGTAGACCTGAGTTCACATCTGGCTTCAGAGACTTATTTGCTGTGTGATCTCTTTGGTAAGTCACTTAACCTCAGTTTCCTTCTTGTAAAATGATGAAAATAACAGCATTTATTGTAAAAGGCTGTTGTGGAGATCAAAGGAGATAACATATAAGGTGCTTCCCAAACTTAAAAGTTCTATTTAAATGTTAACTATTATTATTGTTAATAATTAAAATAATTAGTAACTAAATTAATAAATAATTAAAATAAAAATTATTAATAAGTGAGAATAATGTCTTCATTTCTTGATAGAAAAGTTTAAAAATTTAAAGAGCTGCTTTGGGGAAAGCACAGTATTTGAGTTCCTCCAGGTGACTAAATTTAATTCTTTAATTAAATTGTTTGATAGTGGACGGTATAACTATTTTAACTTTTTGTTTTGTTTTGTTTTATTTTGTTTTTAGTCCTGTGCTTTGTTGGCACTCAGCCTGGAATTCCTGCCTCCTTGGTTGATAACTGAATGGGTGTGAAATTACCTAGGCCACCATCCCTAGCCTGGGGACACCCAGGCCAACTGGCCACATGCACTTCTGCCCCTTCCTTCCTTCTACCCACCTGGATCTGCATCTGAACTGAACTTCTAGATTTTCTCCAAACATTGAGGAAGTTACTCCACTTAGCTTTAGAGCTATTGACCTAGGATTGAGCCCCCTTGAGTGGAAGGAGAGTGATAAATTTGCCTAGTCTGGCCCCAGACCAGCTATCATAGTATGTATCTTATTCAGCCTTCCAGCCAGACTGCCTTGTGAAATGGCTAACTACCACCTCACCTACCCATATGCTGTAAGTGTTTAACAAGTGGCTTTCTTTCCAGGTTAGGAGGGGCGAGGGATTTGTGCACAACACACTTCTGAGTTTAATCTGCATTATGGACATTTTCTCCTTTACTTTATGAAGTCTAGACAATCAACAAAACAGTAAGTCAAGCCCTAATTTATGTTTGCCATTTTCTGAGATGTAAATATTCACACTGATAATTTAACAATCAGTGGGACTGGCTTCAGCACCGCACCCTCCCACCCCCCATACTCCTTCCCCACCTCTTAACTCTGGACACAGTAATCAAATCAATGCTACAACATAGCTTCTGGAGAGGGCATATCAGATGACTGCCCTATGGATCAATTACCCAGTCTTCTGACTCCCCAGAGCAAAGCCCCCTTCCCTGACTATCAAATCCTTCTGTGTCATCTGCCCCTTAGAATGTAGATTCCCTAATTGAAGGGGACTGGAAGAGGGTTGGGTAGAAAGTAGAGAACGTGAACCTGAAAATAAAATTGAATTTTAAAAAAAAATTACAATATTTTTAAAAAGACTGTACAGGAACTATCTTGCTTTTATATTTGTATCCCCAGCACTTAGCACAATGCTTGGTGTGCAGTAAGCACTTAATTTTTTATTCATTTATTCATTCACTAAAATTCATATAAAATAAATATTTGTTGAGTGGATGGAAAAACGAATGATCATATCTACACAATGAATTCCTAGGATGCCAGGAAACTAAGGAGGTTTTCTTTTTCTTGTAAAAAAAAAGTTTTATTGATACTATTTAAAAATAAACATTATCCGTATTTCACAATTACTCTCCCCATTCCCCTCTTGTAAAAAAGTACAGTTAGTCAAAAACAAAATGACACGTTGTTCATTTATGATAGTGTGTGCCTCGGTCTCTTTACCTGATTTTGCAGGGAGGTAGTTACATCATCAGACGTCTGTAGTTGATTGATCTATGCATTGATGTTAGTTCTGATGTCTTTAAATGTTATTTTCCTTTATATTTTTGTGGTTTTGCTCTTGGTTTGCTCATTGTTTTCCATCAGTTCATACAAGTCTTCCCAAGTTTCTCCAAATTCTTATCCATCAGTCCTTACACATAATAATTTTCCATTACATTCATATTCCACCATTTATTCAGCCATTACTCACATCTGGGCATCCATTCTGCTTCTGCTTTCCTTTCTGATACCACAAAAAGTACCACTATAAATATTTAGGCATTTGTGAGAGCTTTCCCTATGGCTTTGACCTACCTGGGGCAAATACTCAATGGCAGTATCATTGGGTCAAAAGGGTATGATGAGTTTTAGTCACTTTCTAGTACTATTTCAAATTGTTTTCTAAAACAATTGAACTAATTTACATCTCCACTAATGAAGTATGAGTATACTTGTCTTCCCATGGCCCCTCCAACATTAACTATATCTATCTTTTATCATCTATGCCAATTTGATGGCATAAGCTTCAACCTCAGAATTGTTTTAATTTACATTTCTCTTTTTGTACATTAATGATTTGGACTTTTTTTTCACATTTTTTAATCATTTATTTGCATTTTATCTCTTGAATTTGTTTCTGTTCTATGACCACTGATTCCTTGGAGATGGGCTCTTGGTTTTATATTTCTCTATCAATTCCCTGTGTATCTTAGATATCAAATCTTTATCAGCAATATTTGCATATTTTATGCAAATATAATGGAAAGACTATCTCATGAGATCCTAGTCCTTCAAGTACACGAATATTCACCTTTCTTAATAGGTTATACAGTGAATGTGCAATATTCTCTGCTTTGGTGAGCTTTCCTTGGGTCACAAGTGACTGATGGGCCAGAACTGCAATGATGAAGAGATGTTGAATTGCCCTCAGAGTCAAAAGGACCAATGAGGGGAGCTGAGTTCAAATACAAAAAGATCCATAAGCTCCTCCTTTGGGCCTTTTTGTGCTTCTCCCTCAGCAGCCTTCAATGGGAGTTTTTGTTGAGGGGTGGAGGGGAAGGGAGGAGATGGTTAGGGAGAGGGGCAGCAGCTATGGCTGCCTAATTTCCCCATCAGGCCTCCATATATCCCCGAGTGCATAATGCTTATTTCTTTATGTTTATTCTTTCCTGATCTTAGGTGATTGAGTATTTAAAGATGCAATGGACAAAGTTATGACTTTGTGAGCTTTGAAAGATTGGAAAAGCTGTCAAAAGTACTCTCAGCTACTAAAGTCTGTAGCAAAGACAGCTGGGGGTGATAGCAACAAAAGATGAGTACAATGAGATGATAGTACTGAGGAATTAGCTGCTTGACTCAGCCCAGCAGTCGATTGACCTATCAGCAGAAATACCAAGTCCTATAAGGAGCTAACCCAACTGAGCAAGAGAATGACTGATCCAGAATCAATGCCAGTTCCTGAAGAGAATTTGGTAGAGCGTCCTCTAAGAAAGAAAAGGACTTCCAGAGTCAAGAATCCCAGGTCCTTACATCATCCCTACATGTTTTGCCTCAATGTACCTTTGTGCTTCAAGCTTGATATACCTTCTCAGTAAATATCCTTTTGTAAAAGCTAATTGATGTCAAGCAATTGATCATTTGAGGGAACACACAGGATGGGGGCTCATGAATATAGTACTACCATCCTAATCCCTAAGGGTTACTAAATGTTAGAACTCTGATGGCAACAGTAGGCAACTGTGCCCTGGGACCCAGCTGGCCAATTTCAGCAGGATATATCTTCCCAGTTGATAATTTCTCTTCTTATACCAAGTAGGTTTTTCAGGACAGAAGACAGTTGTTGCTTTTTGCCAGTCACGGCTCTGACCACAGTCCCTCAGGAAAGTGTCCAGCTGCCTTCTGAGATATTCTGACCCTCATCAGAGGAGGAAATTAGAGAAAATTTTAATCTCCAAGCTCCTACAGCACCCTTCATCATGTACTATCTTCCATATATAGTGCTCATAGTGTAAAAATTGCCACTTTGACGATTTACATTTGACAATTTGAAGAGACACTACTTTGCTCTCCACCTGCCGTCTTTGTGTATGAATTACATGACTTTAGTTTCTCCCTGAGCCAGTCTCTCTTAGTAAAGAATTAGACCCATGTTCAGCCCAGAACCTTATGAGTAGAAGGTGCTGGATAATTATTCATTGAATGAATGAATCCATGTAATTTGGTGGTAAATTTAAAAGCTTCTTGTCACCCAGATTGGTATAATGTAATCCCAAAGACAGTAGTTGGCCACTTTCATTCCTGCTAATGAACCACTTGCTTTGTCCTGGTTTTCACAGCTTCAATTATCCAAGAAGCACACAATGTACTTGGTTTGAATCAGCCTTGGCTGGTTCGGCAAAAGCTGGGCTAATTGTGGGTGAAGTAATCCAACCTTTGGCTGTACAAAGAATGGGAAATATTCAGTAACTTCAACTGTCCTAAAGACCCCAGAGGGCCCTGGGCCTCTTGGAATATGGGCCTGAATTTCATTTGGCTTTCTCTTGATCGTTTTCACAAAAATAAGAGGCAATCTCCTGCATGAATTCGAGAGAATTCATTAGGTTACATTTCTGTAACCTAATCCATCTGTGTAGATTCAAAAATAAAATGTTGTCTCCTCCTTATCTCATCATTTGTCAGTTTACAACATTTATAATTCAAGTGATCGAAATATGGATTATTAAATGTCTGATACGTTAAAATCCAACAATGAAAAAACTCTAACACTGCTGTTCCCACCATTCCCTCCCCAACAAATTGGATCAGAAACTGGAATGGGAAATAACTTGAGGGCATCCAGGTGGGCAATCACGATAGTTTAGCTTCTCCTCTAATGTAGGAGTCCACCAAAAAGACATTTTGAGAGGCAGCTAGGTAGAGCAAGGGATAGGACCTGATTTCTTCAGCCTCAGACACTAGCTATATGACCTTGGGCAAGTCACTTAACCCCCAACTCCCAAAAGAAGAAAAAAAGAGGCATTTTGAAATATAGCAAAGACATAGCTCACTGTCAGGATCCCTGCCTTTGCATAAATTTTCCTTGCCTCCACCTGACATTCCTAGAATATAATCCTTCCTCACCTCCTCCTTTTAGAATTTTTAGCTCTCTTCAAACCCCAGATCAAAGGTTCACTTCTACATGATTCCTGTCCTGTGTTCCCCTCTTCTCTTTCCACCCCACCCCCAGCTACTGGTGCCTTCTGTGCCAAACTCACCAAAAAAGATTAACTTGTGTTTCTTTCATGTATATTTTTTCTATTCATATATAAGTTCTCTCTTCTCCTCTCACCCCAAAGAAATATGCACTCCTTCAGGCAAGGGAGTGGGTTCATCTCTACTTTTGTATCCCCAGTGCCTAACACAAGGTCTGGCACATAGTAGGCTATTAATAAATGCTTGTTGATTAATTAATTAATTTGAGAATACATAGTTCAGTCATTAACACATCCTTCATATTAACACTGCGTAACAACTCCGCCATGTCCTCTTACCTATACCTGTTATCTCTCTAGTATCTTAACAGGTTGCTCTGCACATAAAAGGCATTTAAAATAAATATTTGTTGGTCTGAAATATAATCTCAGAATGTTGATTCTTTTAAAGAAGTGATCAGTATCTTTGAAATATCCTGAAAGAATCAGATGGAGATTAAATAACTGGGTCTTGAAAAGCCGTAGTGGTGGCAGCTAGTTGGCGCAGTGGATAGAGCGCTGGCCCTGAGTTCAAATCCGGTCTCAGACCAAACACTTGACACTTATTAGCTGTGTGACTCTGGGCAAGTCACTTAACCCCAATTGCCTAAAAAAAACCAACAACAGTCATAGTGGCAAAAAACTCTTTTTGGTGAGAAAGGATGAAAGTGCAGTTTGCCTTGGAAGAAATCACTTTGAAAATCAGCTTTTGACTGATTTTTTGGTTGAGAAAACCAAATAAGGTTTATTTGAGTCATTTTGCTCTGTGTTTATTCTTGAGACATGCTGCCAATTTAGAGAGTTAAAACCTGTAGTGGGTGATTTCACTCTGCTGGTGATAATAACTTAGTAGTCATTATTCATTTTGCATTTTTATGTGCTACCTAATTTTAATTATATGATTTCGCATTTGTTGTTCAATTGTTTTAGTCGTGCCCAACTCATCATGATCCCATTTAGGGTTTTCTTGACAAAAATATTGGAGTGGTTTGCCATTTCCTTCTCCAGTTCATTTTACAGATGGGGAAACTGAGGCAAACAGGGTTAAGTGACTTGCCTAGGGTTCCTAGCTAGTAAATGTCTGAGGCCAGATTTGAATTCAAGTCTCCCTGACTCCAGACCCTGTGCTCTATACACTGTGCCATCCAACTGTCCTGTGATTTCTTATTATATCCATTATTTTATATTTTGAGCAACTAATTGTCTAATTAACTAGACAATTTTTTGTTAGGGTAATTTTCTCATGGGAGTTCTAGCTTCTCTCAGCAGAAGCTGAGGGTCACAACCTATTGCATGGCAAAAACAAGGAAGTCTCACAAGACCTCTCCTTTGCTGACACGCAGCTCCCACGGTTGGCTCAGCTCTCCTCTCATTGGGAGAAAAGTCCTATCATACCCCTGAAACGAGAGCTGCAGGTGTCTAGCAGACTTGGTGATTGGCTATCACGTGGAGATCATGCTTTGATCAGGTGTTACTAGGGATATAAAAGAAAGCTACTAGCACTTAATAAACGGAGCTTCTGCCATCTTGCTGTCTCCCGCATCATCAATGCGTCTCCGGGTTAAGAGTATTGAGCTGGTCTCATGCTTACCACTGCAGCGGCCGCGTCAGTTTTTGGGCATCTGCTCTGTGATGGGCTATGCTGTTGGGGAGAGAAACCTGAGTATAATACATGTGTCCCTGTCCTCAGTCCAATAAAGCATAATTGACATTTTCTCCACGGAGGAAGAATGAAGGCTGAACATGTTGGCGTTAGTTTTTATAACCAATGCAGAAGGTGCATTGGTTATCTATCCTCCGTATCACCAGCTGTCCCTTTGTGTACCGTACAAGTCCAGGATGAGGTGTATGGGTGTTCAGGGAAGGCTCAGGTGTGAAAGCTTTTGTGAGCCCTTTTCAGGGCTGCTTTCTACCTTTAGTATCCACCTGCCACCCAGCTCTCACCTTATAGCTCCAAGAAGCTATAGCATGCACAGTGGTCATACCCTGGTAAACTGTTTTGGCAGAGGTGCTAAACCAAGTTGAAGGTAACCAATGGGCCTCAAACCAGTTGATGAGTTAGGGGGGATCTCCCCCAAACATATGAAGACTTCCTCTGGTAGAATGGACAGATGTGAACAATTTGTTCCAATGGGCCATGAAGGCAATGGAAGCAGGTGCTATGGGGTACTTAGAGGTTGGTTAGACATTGAAGATGCCAAAGTCATCTGCTTCATCCCAAGCCATTGCCAGGCATCTTGACTTTTGTCTTGTCACTTCACTGGACTCCAATGACTGTGGAAGAGAAAGTGAGGCCAACTGAGCCAACAACTTCATGCAACTCTGCCTCACTTAAATCCAATTTATGCGTGAGTCAAAAGATATCACCCATACTGTTTTACCATTCTGAAGGTCTAGGAGCTGTTGTGCTGACTTCATTGTTGTATGCCTGTGAAACCTGGACAGTCTACCAGCACTGTGCCAGGATCATTTTCATTTGAAGGTTCTGAAGATCATCTGGCAAGGTAAGTTCCCAGACACTGAGGTCTTTTCTCAAGCTGAACTGCCAAGCATTCAAACTCGACTTCAACAACCACTACCAGGTGCAGGATTCTCTAGGGACCCTGCCTGAGCGCTTTCCCTTTCCAGGTGCAGTTTCAATCCCATAGTAGAACCATAAATTTGGAGGACTATATAGGTCCCTAGGGAAGATGGGATTCACTCTAGAGATGAACCCTATGGAACTCTAGTGACTCTAAACACTTTCTTCTTATGAGAGGGGAACTGTAATCCTAGGGCAGTTGCTATTTGTCTTTCATTCTCGAAGAGGACCATGACGTCAGGTAGGTGATGCCATGACATGCAAGTGAATTGGATTTAAGTGAGGCAGGGCTGTGCAAAGTCACCAGCCTCACTTTCTCCTCCAGAGTCATCTGAGTCCAGTGGCCAGATACAGATCAGGGCAACTAGAGATGGCGTTGGAAGCAGGGGTAGACCTTGACCTTTTTGAGTTAGGGGCTTTGACAGGTTTCAGTTTGACTCTGGCTCTCACTGATTGGCCAACGGTAGGTCCCAGGCCAAGCCCCACTTGGCCATTGTTTGGGCCCTGATTGGCTCAGAGTGGGTTCTTCCCCTCCCAGATTGATTTTTTTTTTTGACTAGATAAAGCGGTCATTCTTTGCCTCATTTCTTATTAAGACTAGGGCTGTACTCTAAGTGTGGAGGAATGAAAAATCCCTGGAGGATGGAAAGAGGAAAGGCGTGTCTTGATTGTTTATGGGGCTAAGTGTAGTTCTTCTGTTTTTCTGTTGGGTTAAATAAACCTGTCCTACATTTATTTAATAGTTTGCTAACCTGTGAACATTCACAGAAACTGACAGATCTTTACTTTGTGGAGACCAAGACAATTCAAAATTTGATATTCTCAGAAGAAACCCCATGAACGAACAAAATAAGCCACAATCTGTTGTTCCCCCACAGATATGGGGACGTGAGTCGAAAAGCTGGGTTTGGGACGAGTTCACTAGACGTAACCCAGTCCATACACACACACACACACACACACACACACACATCCAAGGGAAAACATAAAATGCCTTGCTCCAGCATCAGTACTTCAGAAATCTCCATCCTAGTCATGCTTCAGTAGAAACTGTTTTGGGGTTAGTCTGACCCAAAACAGAAACTCCAAACCATGACCTCACAGCCAAAGTTCTAATGATGAAAACTCTCTAAACATGGCAAGGTCGTCTCCCTGCCTGCCCCAACCTGCAAGCCTTACTAACTTGACAGGAGCTATCAGAACTTGGGCCCTCAGGTGTGGCCTTCAGGAACCCACGGTTATCTCAACGAGGCATCAGAAGGGGGAGTGGGGGGATCGGTAGAGGTTCTATAGAATGTAATGAAATACAAAGGCAGTCTCAAAGTGCTGGGAAAAATACCACCTTTTTTTTACCCCCATAAAAAAATAAATCTCAGGTATATACTTACTGTTCACTATTGCAGTTCTGGTGCCAATTTCATTGTTTTGGGGAAAGTTGATATTTAGAAGTTAAGAGGCCTGCATTACTAACCAGGAAATGCTGTCTCTATCCCCCCTCCCCTCCACAATTCCCAGTGAGCTTTGGTCCTTCCCAGGGGACTATTCATTTATGTAACCCTTTGTTATAAGACCTTGGCTGCTGCTGAATCTCATCTAGGGCAAAGGATCTAATCCTTGGATTAGAGAAACCATTTAAAAAATAAATTTATTATTAATTTTTAACATTCATTTAAAAATTTTTTTGAGTTCCGAATCTCTCTCTCCCTCTTGTCTCTCCCTCACCCATTGAGAACACAATCATCAATTATGCAATGTGAAATCAAGCAAAACTTATTTCCATACTAACCACGTTGCAAAAAAAAAAAAAAAGGCAAAAAAAAATAAAGTTTCACCATGTTTTGGAGGAATAGAACTCACCCTGGTGTTTGCCTTCCTGCAGATCAGAAAGGCCACGTACCAGTCAGGGAATGTCAAATGTTTATTTCCTCCATTTACTTGCTAAGTGGGAAAGAAGGCACAACATTGGTAACAATGGATAAGTTAAAAAAAAATGAAAATAGCTTGGTTTCTTTCGGCTCCTCCCTCTTGCTGGATACCCTTAGAGAGTCTGATTTTGACAGAATTTTTGGTTAATGTGAGTCAATCACCAAGTCTTTATTGGAATGCTTGTCTGGAGAGACAAGAGGATCTGCAGATGGGCCCCTCTGATGTCAAAGAACTTACAGTCTTGTGAGAGAAGACTCATATAAAACAAGGTCACAGCTAGAGGGTTAAGTTCTGTCCCCGGCACCACATTTTACGAAGGACGATGACAAGCTAGGGTTGATTTACAGGGGGGCAAACAGGAAGGTTAGAGAGGGCCCTGGTTATGCTGTCACATCAGCTTGACAGTGATCTGGGAAGGGGGAGGGCTTCATCTTTGCGCTTGGAAACGTCACTCCCTCTCCCATGTGGTTTCCAGAACTACCCCAGTCCCTCCTGCCTTGAACAAGGCATGAGGAAATGGGAAGAACAGGGTCAACCACAAGCGTTTATGAGCAATAAGATTAGCTCGGCCACCTGCTGTCTTTAACAGCATCAAAGGATAGACTGAGAAAAGAGCACCCGGAAAGGTAGGGCGGGGTTAAAGATAAGGATGACTGGTTCTCCCTTATCTGTTTCTTCTCAGGGCTCCAACAACCTAAGTGAGTTGCTAAGTGGGAAAGAAGGCACAACATTGATAATAATGGATAAGTTAAAAAAAAATGAAAATAGCTTGGTTTCTTTAGGCTCCTCCCTCTTGCTGGATACCCTTAGAGAGTCTGATTTTGACAGAGTTTTTGGTTAATGTGAGTTTATATAATAATATAATGTAAGTTTATATAATAAAAGCCAGAGTCAGTATTGTTTCTCGCCCCTTTATCCTTCATCTCTTTTGTTTTCCCAGAGGCCAAGAGGTTTGCGGTAGGGAGCTGCTAATGTCATATGCCACCGCTACTATCACTAAGGCCGAGCTGGCACTCTAGGTGGTAGAAGTCCCACCACCTCCCTCCTTTCCACATGTTTTCTCCATTTTTTTTCTCTCTACAGATTAAAAAAAAAAAAAGCCAACCATAAAAGACAATTCTGCCCTTCCATTCCAATCACGAATCAGCCTTTTCTCTTTTCAAGTTGGGAAGAAATACAACTCCCAAGGTCTTTAGCAACTTAGGACCCCTCATAAGGCAACCAATTTGAGTCTTCCCAAGACTGTTAAACCAGGATTGGTTGAAAGAGCTGTGTTGGGGGCAGCTAGGTGGCGAAATAGATAGAGCACTGGCCTTGAAGTTAGGAGGACCTGAGTTCAAATCCGGCCTCAGAGCAAACACTTGACACTTACTAGCTGTGTGACTCTGGGCAAGTCACTTAACCCCAATTGCCTGAAAACAAAGAAAAAAAAAAGAACTGTGAATGTTTGTCTTAGAGGAGAGAATTAGGAGGTTTGTAATAGCTGTCTTTAATTATGTCACGTGGAAGATGGGTTAGACGTGTTTTTCTGTATCCCAGAGGGTAAGAGTAATGGGTGGAAGGTAGTTGTTCAGTCGTTTTTCAGTTGTGTCTGGCTCTTTGTGACCCTGTTTGGGATTTCCTTGGCAAAGATACTGGAGTAGTTTGCCATTTCTTTCTCCAGCTCATTTTACAGATGAAGAAACTGAGGAAAACGGGGTGAAGTGACTTGCCTAGGGTCACACAGCTAGTAAGTGGCTGAGACTGGTTTTGAACTCAGGAAGATGAGTTCAGGCCTAGCACTCTATGCACTGCGCCACTTAGCTGTCCATAAGAAGGTAGAGAGAATCCAATTTATGGTTCAATGTAAGGCAAAACTTCCTAATAATTAGAGCAATTCAAATTCAATAAATATTTATTAAACACCTTCTATGCACAAATACTTGGAATAAAAAAGATAGAATGAAAAGAAAAAATATCTTCAAGTAGCTTTTCTCTTATAAGATGGACATAGGTAAACACAAACTAATTTGAGGAGGAAGAAATTGCTAATGGAGTTGGAAGTAGCTCAGAAAAGTAGCCCCTGAAACTTACCAGAAGTTGGGAATTCTAAGGGGGACAGCCTGTGCTGTCTTGAGACATGGCCTGTTGGGGCTCAGGAAATATTCAGAAGGATGGTTCACAGAGGTGCTGTAGAGAGCATTTCTGTTCAGGTAATAAGTTGGACTAAATTCCCTCTGAGATCTCTTGCAGCTCTCAGATTCTGAGACTCTTGAAGGTAATGGAAGATATTAGGGCTAAATTATGTGGTTCCAGACTAAGTACTACAGGAGGGCAGAAAAAAGAAAAGATCAGTGAGAACTGGATTACTCAGGGTGGTCTTCTTGCGGCGGAATGAGACTTGAAGTCCTTGAAGGTAAGATTTGTTTTGGCAGAGAGCACAAATTAAAAACTATAGAGAAGGGGCTGAGTCTGGTGTGGGCGAGGCAGAATAATGAAGCTGGTAGCTGTGTGATCTCAGGGTGCATCAAGAACTTTAGAATGAGGAAGATTTGGGGGAGTTTTAACTTCTCTGAGAAGAAGAATTAAGCTTGTTCCATTTAGGACAAGAATTTGGGGTAATGGAGGGAAGTTACATAAAGGCTGGGGGGGTGAATATATATATACATGTATATAATACATGTGTATTATATATATACACACATGTGTGTATATTGTGTATATATAAAGGAGGTATTAAAGAGTCTTCCTAAAACCTCACAACAAAGTGTGAAAAATTCTTCCTAAGCTTGAGAGGATTATAGGAACCTGGCCATTGGATGAAGGCAACAGGTACCAGTCCATTCAAGACAATATAAGGCAAGGTTGAAGAAGCAGATGGGAATACAGAGGGGCTCTTTACCTTCCCCTCAAGGCTAGAAGCAGTGTCAAGGAGTATGATCCATGGCCACAGAGAATAGAGCTGGCAATGGGCTCAAGAGAAAGTTAGCTCTGGCAGTTAAGAGTTGAACTTTGCAAAGATTGCACTAGTAGAAAATGACTTCAAGGTCCCACAGTACCAAAAGAGTGAGTAGCCTTGGCCACACGTAGTCCCTCTATGTGTTATACACTACCATTTACACCAAATTTGGGCCTATTTTTTCCATAGTTAAGTCAACAAGCACTGGTCAAGTACTTACTTAAACACTAAGCTAAGCTGTGGAAATACAAATAAGAGCAAAAAGAAAGACAGTCGCTTCCCTCAAGGAAATTATATTCCTTTTAAAAAATTAATAGTATTTTATTGTTTTCCAATTACATTCATTTTTGGAAAGATTTTGAGTTCCAAAATTTTCTCCCTTCCTCTTTCTTCTTACCCCTCCCCAAGATGGTAAGCAATTTGATATAGGCTAAACATTTGCAATCATGTAAAACACATTTCCACATTAATCATGTTGTGAAAGAAGAATCAGAAGAAAAGCGAAAAACCAAGAGAAAGAAAAAACAAACAAAAAAAGAGAAAATAATATGCTTCGATCTGCATTCAGACTCCATAATTCTTTCTCTGGATGTGGATAGATTTTCTGTCTTGAGTCTTTTGGAATTGTCTTATATCATTGTATTGCTAAGAAGAGCTAAGTCAGTCATAGCTGATCATCACACACTGTTGCTGTTACTGTATACAATGTCCCCCTGGTTCTGCTCGCTTCAGTCAGCATCAGTTCATATAAGTCTTTCCAGGTTTTTCTTATGTCCCTTTGCTCATCATTTCTTACAGAACAATAGTATTCCATTACATTAGTATACCACAACTTGTTCAGCCATTCCCCAATTGATGGGCAAGGGAGATTACATTTTAATAAAAGAAGATGACACATAAAAGGGAGCTGAAAATCCAGGTGTTGGGGGTGGGAAGAGAGAAGTCCAGAGAGATAGGAGCAGACCCAAGAGAGGAGTGAAGGAGTGAGCACGACTGGCCTGGACACTTCCTCAAAATGAGGTTCTGGGAGAAAACTTAGCACCCAGGAGTTAGGCTCCCTGCTCTACCCTGCCTCCTTCCTCCCTTCTTGGTGGGTAAAAGGAAGAATGGCTTATTCTCTCCCTTCCATTTTCTCTCTTCCAGAAGTCCTTCAAAAACATAGTCCCAGAAATCTAGAGGCAGATTTTCCTCATGATGGATAGAGTTCTAGACCTGGAGTCAGGAAGTCAGGAAGATCTGGCCTCAGACACTAACTAGCTGTGTGACCCTGGGCAAGTCACTTAATCTCAGTTCCCTCATCTATAAAATAGGGATAATAATAGCACCTACAGTCCAAGATGGCTAAGTGAGGAGAAAATGAGATAATATTTGTAAAGCACTTTGCAAATATCAAAGCACTACATAAATGCTAGTTGTTATCATTAGCATCTAAATTTAAGCATTTTACCAACTGGTAATTGCTGAGATGGGGTCTGCTTGAATCTCTTATCACCATACAAGCGCTTTCAGTACAGGTGTCATACAAACACACAGGTGTATTCACACATATATACAGATACATGTCAAATCAACAAGTATTTACTAAGTCATTACTAGATTCCAGGCACTGTGCTAAATACTAAGGTTACAAAGAAAGGCAAAACAGTCCTGCCTGCAAGGAGCTTCCATTCTAATGGGAAGACAACATGAACACTGTTATGTTCAAATCAATGTCTGTCTATATCTGTGATGGTGTCTGTGACTTTATCTCTCTCTCTCTCTGTCTCTCTCTCTCACTCTCTCACTCTCTCAGTGGAGTAGCTAGGGGGATGAGTGGATAGAGTTGCTAGGGCTGGAGTCAGGAAGACTCATCTTCCTGCTCTGGCTTCAGACACTCCCTAGCTGTGTGATCCTGGGCAAGTCACTTAACCCTGTTTGCCTCAGTTTCCTCATCCATAAAATGAGCTGGAGAAAGAAATGGTAAACCACTCCAGTATCTTTGCCAAGAAAATCCCAAATGGGGTCATGAAGAGTAGGACACAACTGAGAAAATAAAATAACATCACATCTTTATAAACATGATTTTAACTTGGTTCAACAAGAATTCTTTTTCGTGAAAAGGCAGGGGATGTATTTGAGTTGGAGCTCAGATGCTACGCAGGGAGGTGACAGGGCCTTGGCACTTCCCTAGTTTCTTCCTTTCTACGTCAGAGATATCAGACCAACTCAGTCAAGGACAGAAATATCAGTGCCTTTTGTCAAGGGCATTGACTAAGAATGATCTTCTCTGGATAAAGCCTTGGGTTAGCTGAGATACAAATTCTGCCTGAGGGAGGCCCCCGCCCCTGGGGCAAGGTTGTAATGAACAGAAACTAATTTCTTTCAGAAATTGTAGCTCAGGGTCCCAGAGTTACCCTTAGACTCAAATCAGGCATGCTCCCTCAGGAAAGCAGGGCAAGCTTCTAAGTAGACACTGCCAGTAATTCTTTTTTGCCAAATCAGAATTTCCTGGGTTTCCTATTATGAGGCTCCTGCTCTTGAGGACTGAAGTTAACAGATGCAGTTTACACCATAATTATCTACTTGTCTAGTGTTTTTCCTTTTCCATATTCTTGATGTTCTATTGGTATGTGGAGCTTGGCGAAGGAGGGAATGTAGTATATGACTAATTCCCATGTAGCATTTTTTCTTTTTAAATTAAACTATTTTTTTTCAATGAAAATCTATTTTCTCTCCCTTCCAACTCCTCTGGAAAATAAAATAAAAACAAAATTCTTGTAATAAATAGGCAGAATCAAGGAAAAGAAATTCACATACTGGCCATGTCTAAAAGTATGTCCCATTTTCTGCATTTAGCTCATCACATCTTCATCAGGTGGTAGGTAACATTCTTTGTCTTCAGGCCCCTGGACTTATTGATTGATCAGAAAGGAGAAGAGAAGGGAGGGGATGAAAAGGGAGAGAAAGAGGAGATTTGAACAGGGATTTGGAATGGACAATAGATCTCTCAGGAGGGCAAATGTGTGAAAAATCTGGTACATGGTTATGTACTAGCATATTAATTATATTAAATTAATTATATTAATTATATTAATATTTCTTTTAAAGGATGGAGTACTGGACTTGAAAGTGTCAACCAGACCAAACCACCTCTAACCTGTGGATAGCCAGAGCTGAACAGAGCAGGCTAGAGACAAGAGAGCCATGGCTCTCTCTTCAACTCTCTCTTCATGGCTGAACAAGTTGTGGCATATGATTATGATGGAATACTGTTGTGTTATAAGAAATGACTTAGCAGGAAGCTTTCAGAAAAACCTGGAAAGACTTACATGAACTGATGCAGAGTGAAATGAACACAACCAGGAGAACATTGTACACAGCAACAGCAACATTGTATGATGAGTAACTGCGAATGACTTAGCTACTCTGATCAATACAATGACCTGAGACAATTCCAAATAACTCATGATGAAAAATCCTATCCACCTCCAGAGAGAGAACTGACGAACTCTGAATGCAGATTAAAGCATATTGTTTTTCGCTTTCTTTACTTTTCTTACCTTTTTTTTTTTACAATATGGTTAATATAGAAATATATTTCACATGACTTCATACATATAATGGTTATCATTTTGCTTGCCTCCTCAACGAGAGGAAGAGGGGGTAGAAGAGAATTTGGAACTCAAAATTAAAAAAAAGAATGTAAAAAATAAATTAAAAAAAATTTTAATACAATGATCCAAGAGGATTCTGAAGGACCGATGATGAAGAATGCTATCTACCTTCAGAGATAGAATTGATAGAATATGAATGTGGATTGAAGCACACTGGTTTTTTTTTTCTTGAGTTTTTTTGTCTGTGTCTTCTTTCACAACATGACTAATATGGAAATATGTTTTGCATGATTATACATGTATAACCTTTATCAATTTGCTTGCCACATTAGGGAAGGAAAAGAAAAGGGATGGGGAGAGAATTTGGAACTCAAAATTTTAAGAAATAAATATGCAAAATTACTTTTATATGTAATTGGGGAAAAATAAAATATTATTTGAAAAAATTTAAAAATAAAAACAACCAGTGGATTTAGATGAAACATGTTTCTTTTTAAAAAGATCTTATTTAATATTTTATTTTTTCCAAATACATGTAAAAAAAATTCAACATTTTTTTTCAAATTTCGAGTTCCTAATTTTCTCCCTCCCTCCCCTAACCCCTCTTATTGAGAAGGCAAACAATTTAACATAGGTTATACATGTGTAGTCATGCAAAACACATTTCCATGTAAATCATTCTGTGAAAGAAAATACAGACAAAAGAAAAACCACAAGAAAAATAAAGTAAAGAAAAAGTATCTTTGATCTGCATTTGGGCTCTACCAGTTCTCTTTCTGGAGATGGACAGCACTCCTCATCATAAGTCCTATAGAATTGTCTTAGATCACTGTATTGCTGAGAATAGCTAATTTATTCATAATAGATTATTATATAATATTGCTGTTACTATGTACAATGTTCTCTTGGTTCTGTTCATTTCACTTTGCATCAGTTCATGTAAGTCCATGTTTTTCTGAGAGCATCCTGCTCGTCATTTCTTAAAGCACGATAGTGTTCCATCATAATCATATACAAAACTTGTTCATCCGTTCCCCAATTGATGGATATCCCCTCAATTTCCAGTTCTTTACTACCACTAAAAGAGTAGCTATACATATTTTTGTACACATAGGTCCTTTTCCTTTTTGTTTTTTATCTCTTTGGGTTATAGACCTAGTAGTGGTATTGCTTAATCAAAGGGTGTACATGGTTTTATAGCCCTTTAGGCATAGTTCCAAATTGCTCTCCAGTATGGCTGAATCAGTATACAACTTCACCAACAGTACATTAGTGTTTTAATTTTTCCACATCCTCTCCAACATTGGTCATTTTCCTTTTTTGTCATATTAGCCAATCTGATAGGTGTGAGATAGTAGCTCAGAGTTGTTTTAATTTGCATTTCCTCTTATCAATAGTGATTTAGAGCATTTTTTTTCATATGACTATAGATTTCATATGACTATACTTTGTCTTAAAACTGCCTGTTCATATCTTTTTTTTTTACCATTTATCAGTTGAGAAATGGCTCTTATTTCTATTAATTTGACTCAGTTTTCTATATGTTTGAGAAATGAAGTCTTTATCAGAGAAACTCACTGAAAAAATTTTTTTCACATGATTACCAACTATGCATTTCCCTCTTTTCTCCCTGTTTATCTTATTCTCTCTCTCCTTTTACCCTGTCCATTCTCAAAAGTGTTTTGCTGATGAAAAATGTTTCTAATGAATTATTTTGAAAATATAAATTTGTCCTCAAAAATTATTTTTTAAAAAGATTTTAAGCTCCTTGAGGGCAGGAACTATGTGTCTTATTTGTATTCCCAGCACTTAGCAGAGTATCTGGCACATAGTAGGCACTCAATCAATGTTTATTGAGTTGAATTGAATTGAATTATGCTTTTGTTAGCTGAGAAATCAGCAGCTCACAACCAACTACTACCACTGGCAAATGAGAGCAGTGGAAAGAGTGGGAAGTAAATCCTTTCTGAGTGAACTCACTTTTTCTGACAAGGTCTCCATTAACAATACTTTCCTTTTTATTTTTATGAACTTGAGAAATATCAACAAATATTAGCATTTCCTTATACAAAAGCAGTGCATATAGACTCTAGGGGTCTTTATCCCTACTCCCCAAGGCACTGTTGCATTCCCTTAGGGCTCTAGGTTAAGTTCTGAGGGGTTGAAAGGTATCCCAATGCTATTGTTTATGACTCCCTCCCCCATGTATTTTCCACTCTGGTTATCGGTTGATATCAGTCAGCCAATCCTAAATAGTTATCAGAAAAGAATATCTGTTAACGTAAATAGTAAGAATGGTTGGTACAAATACCCCCTAAAAGCCCATGCCCCACTCTCCCACGAGGACAATATAGAGTTCAGGGATGGGGAACCTGTGGCCTTGAGGTCACATGTTGCCTTCTAGGTCCTTGGGTGCGGCCTTTTGACTGAGTCCAAGTTTTACAGAACAAATCCGTTTATTAAGGAGATTTATTCTGTGAACTTTGGATTCAGTAAAAGGGCCACCCTTGGGGACCTGGAGGGCCACATGTGGCCTTGAGGGCACAGATTCCCCACTCTTCGTCTAGGAGAAAGGGGTCTCAAGCTTATTGAGGTAAAGGGAGAACTTGGAGCTTGGGACAGACCTTTGGCTGGAGTCCTGGAGATGTTCTCTTAGGGATCATGTAGCTTGTCTTTGTAGGGGCTCTTTGTAGATCCTTGGAATCTTTTCCTCATAGCCCCAGATGTGTTCTCCCAATGCAGAAAGTGCTGTCAGCCCATGATGCCCCATTGATGGAAGACGGGAAAATGGGAAGTCCAGAATCCTCCTCACCCTTTGAAATAGAATGATCTTCTGGCCAAGGTCAATTCCTTTTCAAGGATTTGGCTGGGAAGTTCTAAAGAAAACTTAGTGGGCTGCCACTAGTTCCCATGCCCAATTCTGTTTAGTTCAGTGATTTTTTTATTCAGGCCCTGGAGGGCATGACCAAGTTACTCAGCCAATCCAAACAGACCTTTTGTTGATCTAAAAGAGGTATCCAGTCCATATTCACAGTTCACACCTAATGAACAACTGACATATGTTCTCAGTTGATAAATATATCAAAGTGTGGCATCTTATCATTTATTTTAAGTGGTTTGAGATTATGGTCTAGGCTGACCCCATCCTTATACAAAGAACAGAAAAAGAAAATTATATATTAAACAGTGAATCTATTATACATAGCTTGTATGTGTGTGTATTTTATTTGCTTGTTTTTGGCTAGGGGTTAAGTGACTTGCCCAGGGTCACACAGCTAGTAAGTGTCTGAGTCAGGATTTGAGCTCAGGTCCTCCTGACTCCAGGGCTGGTGCTCTATCCACTGCACCACCTAACTGCTCCCTTGTGTGTGTGTTTTTTAAAGCATATATTAAATTTAACTCTGCTCTGCTTATCTGTGTCCCTTTCTGAATTGTCTTCTTTCTTTTGTGTATTTTAAAATGTCTTATTGATATTCTTTTCTGATTTTTTTTATTATCACAATCATTGTCTCCCACTTATACTCAAAGCACTATCTTCCCCTCTGCCCTGTAAATGCCCTCCCCTGTAAAATTAATATGATCAAATAAAACAAATCCACCTATTAGCTATGCCAGGTCTTCTAGTCTCCCACCTCTTTGTCTACCTATGGGAGACGTGGCTCATCATCATTCTTCTAGAATTATTTGCCACTGCACTGACCAGAGTTCTTGGGTCCATAAACAATGAGCTGAATAAGATATGGTCACCTGAGGCATTTGACCAGGGAAACTGGAACCGATGAGAGGCCATGTAGAAGGTGATACACTGATCAAAGCGGTTTTTTTTTTTTTGCAATATATGGCCAAATAACTTATTCATCATCATCATCATCATCATCATCATCATCATCATCATCATCATCATC
>NW_020948951.1:294106-556904 GCF_900497805.2 Vombatus ursinus | reverse complement strand
TCATCATCATCATCATCATCATCATCATCATCATCATCATCATCATCCTGGATTTTGAAAATGCTTTCCATGCATTATATTTTTAGACAGGGCTCCACTCTAATTCCACTTAAGAATTCATCAGAACTCCTCCTTCCACATTCTTTTATACATTTCATCCCAACCCAGAAACAGAGTTTCTCTTCTGAGCCTTGGTTGACAGCTTTCAAAGGAAAAGACCTCCTCTTTTCAGTCAGTGTTCTACAGCTCTTATTTATTAAACAAAGCCTTGGCCTTTCCAGCTCCATTCAGACCAGTTAATCTTTATTACTTCCTTTCCTTGTTGGTATTTTATCAACAAAGCCTTCTTTACTGGTCACTGAGATAGTTGTTAGGGCAATGCCCTCAAGTCAGGGCTTCTGAATGTTGTTACTCATCCCTTCATTCCAGTTGGAACAACTCATGTCATGCCTGCTCCCTCCCCAGGATAAATGGGGAGAATAGGGCTATTTTGGTTGAGACAATATTAGGGTAATGTTTGCTCTTCTTTAAATAAATACCCCCAACTGGCAAATTTAAAAGAAGTCCTTGAAAGAAGAAACATAAACTTTCAATAACTACCTGAATAAGTGTTTAGATGAGCTGTTAATCAGAGAAATAAAAATTAAAGCAACTATGAGATACCAGATATGATTAATTAATAAATTAATCAACCAATCAAGAAGACCTATTAAGTATCTATTATATGGCACTAGGGGGACAGAAAGACAAAAGTGAGACATATACTTCTGAGGGCGCTTTGTATGGATAGTGTGATCTTTTTGGAAAGCAGTATGATAATATAAGTACTACAAAACTCTTCATAACTTTTGACTCTGTAATTCCAATACTAGGGCTTGACCTCAAGGATGATGTCAGGGAAAAATGACCTTTCTCTATAAAAATAATAATAACAGATCTATTTGTGTAATACTCTGTTACAATAATTTGCTCATTTTAAGCCAATGGGACAATAAGGTCCACATGGTCCCTTCCTTTTCCCTGTAGGCAGTTCATTCTTGACGAAAAATTTTGAGTTCAGTCACGCTCTCACTCTGAGGCCCCATTTAGGGAAATTCTTAGTATTTAAGCAAAAGGATGGGCTTTCTGCCTAACTTTACAATTATAGATATCTCTAGTTAACCTCTGGCTTCTTAGTGGTCAAGGAAAAATTCCATTTACTGGAAACATTTGGGTAATGAAACAGCAGAATATATTATGATGTCTATAGACAAGTATTAGGAGGGGAAATTGAAGAAAGAGTCAACTTTTTCTCAGGACTTCTATCATTCCAGGTCTTCTGCTCCAAGATACCTGTAGAACCCATGACCCTGCTTGGCATTTCCCTTCTCTGCCATATTTCAGGCCTACCTTTGCTCCTTGGAGGTGTATAGGAACACCATACTTGCTCCAACTTCTACGCTTCCAGAACCTCAGATTCACTCCAATTTTCAAGATTGCTAATTATTTTACATTAATTCCATATGGTACAACCAAGTCTCTCACGCAATGGCTTTGAGTGGTTCAAGAAGGTATACAGGCCCTGTTTATACTTGATCTTGGTTGATAGATTCAATAAAGAAGTGCTCTTACCTAACAATGGTAATTATTTTCAAGTGGGTAAAATAACCAAGTATTGTTGTGGGGTGGGAAGAAGAAGAAGAAGAGAGAGAGAGAGAGAGAGAGAGAGAGAGAGAGAAACAAATCATGGATCAAGAATGGTTGAACAAATTGTGGCTTACGAATGGATGGGATATTAATGTGCCATAAGAAATGGCAGATATGAACAACACAATGAAAGGTGAGAAGGCATAAAAGAACTTGGGGGGAAAACATAAATAAGAAAGAAATCAAAAGGTGATATAAGAGACAGACAAACTATTTTGTTTGAGTTAATGATCAATTTAAAAAACAAAATGTGTATTTGGAGTTTGTGATTTTATGTAGGATTTTAAAATGTGAATGTTTTTGTCCATGTTTGCTTAGTTTAGAATAAAATAAATGTGAGGGCAGCTAGGTGGTGCAGTGGATAGAGCTCTGGCCTTGGAGTCAGGAGGACCTGAGTTCAAATCTGACATCAGACACTTGATACTTACTTAGCTGTGTGACCCTGGGCAAGTCACTTAACCCTGATTGCCTCACGAAAAAAAAAAGAGGATAAAATAAATGAATATAGGATCTACAGTTTTAAAAGTTCTGCTAAATATAAGATTATCAACCTGGTCATGTTATAACCTATTCATATTCCAATGCCTCAATCTGAGGACCACCTGAAGGATTCTCCCACTCTTGCCAATCCTCTTTGAGGATTATTGATTTAGATTAAAGCTACATCATAGAATTTCACATTATTTTCTAAATATATAAATCAGATCATCACATGAACTAGAACCAGAAGTATTTATTAAATGCTCCTATGTCCCTGCCCTCAGGGTGCTTAAATTCTCTCTTCTTTACTTTTTTCTGCTATAAGCTTTGATGGAAGCCACCCCAATTGATAGCATGGGTAGAGATAGAACTAGGGCATGGCAAGTAGGAAATTTCCCTCAGATGCTGACAAATTTAGTAGGCTCTTGTCAAAAGTCAATAACCACAGCCACAGGTGTGTGGGGAGTGGTGATGGTTCATTGCTCAGCCCAGTGGGGTGAAGATAGGAGGGGAAGGAAGGGTGGCCAAGGATGCTAACTCCTCTGGGGCACATGGTTTGCTGGGCTTATTATTTCCAACTCAGATCTGCCTATGAAGGTCCTCCTCTGGCTCATGATGAAAGATGATTTCATAAGCAGTGTCTTCTGAATGTAAGCAGCAGCGTGTGTATGTGTGTTTGTGCATGCAAACAATTCTTGATAGGCTTTCAAATATTGGGGGTAGAAGGGTGTTAAAGACTTTCTCTTTCTACATCTTATAGGAGCTCCCACCCAAGGAAGAAAAGTAGAGAACAGAAACTCAGTTTTGGAATATTGATCTTTGTTATCAAGGCTGGACACCTGTCATGGTGGGAGGAGACTCAGATATCATGGAGGAGAAGTCTAGTTGGCCACGACCAGCTCTAGGAAACCTGGCAACCCCAACTGATGCTGATATGTCCAAAACAAGGCAGGGGCTGTTGGAGGATCATGTTATGCCTTGAATCATGCTCAAAGGCTGCATCACTAATCCAGCCCCATACCTATCCCATATTTGTTCTTTGAAGTGAAAGAGAAAAAATGGGAGTTCTGCCAAATTAAAATTAGTTGCAACATTGTCATTCCCATATAGGAGAAAAGACCAGTTATTCTTTAGACTTGGAAGCCCAAAGGTAAAGCCAGCAAACTTTGCAGCAGAAAGGCTGCCGACTTTGTGTGAGAGGTGGTTTTGAGTTCTGCTAAGTTTTATAGGGGTGGAGAACCTGTGACCTCGAGGACACATGTAGCCCTCTAGGTCAAGTGTGGTCACATGTGTCCTCGAGGCTGCAGGTTCCCCACCCTGGTAAAACTTTGCCAGATTTACTCTTGACCTGAGCTTCAGATCTTTCCTTTGACAATCTTGATTCTACTTTTGCTCCCGTTGGGCCAGAGATTCTTAACCTTCTTTGTGCCCTGGTCTGCTTTGGAAACTGAGGGAAGCTAATGGATCCCTTGTCAGAATTTTAATTAATTGATTTACTGACAGACAAACCAAATTATCAGCTTAACTAAGTGAAAGAAATGCTTTCCGTTAGAATTTAGTGAAAATAAAAGGGTATTTTTTTCCATCCGAGTTTGCAGACCCCTTGGAATGTCCAAATTTATGGACCCCAGGTCAAAAATCCTGCGTTAGAGCAATTGAGAAACAGAAGAAATGTATCTTGGTTAGATTAAATTGCCAAGTACGAGGCTTCTGAAATGTTTTGTTTTATTTTTCTTTTCATACACTGCTGTTCAGGGACAAACCTTCCTAGGGAATCTCTTTGAGTTTCTAGGCAACATTGATTTGCTAACTTCCTTCTTATCGTGGGCCATCAGCTGGGCTGAAAGGAATGAGTGAGTGTGAGAGAGGAAGCTTAGAAAATGCTCAGAAACATGGCCTACAGGGAGCCTGTCCCAGGAATTAGTCTGGCCATTTACTAGATCTTGTTACTGGATTGCTATAATCCAGATTTGCCTTAAATCACCCAAATAATAACTAGAAGTAGAGATAATGAGAAGAAGACAGGATCTATGCAAAGCTCAGAGGGGATTTGTGGTCTTTAGGCCTTATCTACAGTGAGCTGCCAAATTCCCAGAGGTTCCTAGGACACCATCCACATTCCTACCTTGAAGGAAAATATCAGATGGGAATGAGGTCACTAGCTGAGGGCCCTGTCCTTGGCTTAACTGAGTTCAAGGGGTTTTTTGAATTTTTTTTTAATCAGTGATTTCGCTGAAGGCATGGATGGCATTGTTATAATTTTTAAAAATTAATTTATTTTTAGTTTTCAACATTCACTTCCATAAGATTTTGAATTCCAAATTTTCTCCCCATCTCTCCCCTACCCCCACCCCAAGACAGCGTGCAATTTGATGTAGGCTCTACCTATACATTAATATTGAACCTATTTTCACATGGTTCTAAATTGGCTGGTGGGGCCAGGTGGTACTTTGGACAGCAGGATCAGGATGAGACAACAAGATAGATGGCAGTCCTTGCATGACTCAGTCAGGGCATACAAGGATCAGCTGAAGGAATGAGGAACATTTAAATATTTAAATATCTGAAAAGAGAAGACATTGAGGCTGTCTTCAGATATTTAAAAGTGTATCATGTGAAAGAGGGCATGAACTTATTCTGTGTGGTCTTTGGGGGCAGAATTAGGAGCAGCAGGAAGAAATTGCAATTAGGACCAATGGATGTGAGGAAAAATTCCCCAAAGCCTGGAACTACCTGAAAGTTTAAAAATCAGCCTTGTTAGGGCATGGTCACAACCCTCGAGTTCATACACAGTGATGACAAGTGTTTTATTGATGTTACTGAAATCTAGGCTCAGTCGTCCACTGAGGGTAGTGAATTCATCATTACTGGGGGGGTCTTCAAATGAAGGCTAAAAGGAGGCTTGTTTGGGGGTATTTTTAGAGCTGATCCCTAGATTAGATGACCTGTGGGGTTTCTTTCAGCGCTGAGATGCTATAATTTTATAAGAAGCAAGGTCACCTTTTTATAGTCACTATCCCTGTTTAGGCAGTTAGGTGGTGTGGTGGATAGAGCACTGGGCCTAGAGTCAGGAAGACTCATTTTTGTGCGTTCAAATCCAGCTTCAGACACTTACTACCTGGGTGACCCTGGGCAAGTCACTTAATCCTGTTTGTCTCAGTTTCCTCATCTGTGAAATGAGCTGGAGAAGGAAATGGCAAACCACTCTAGTGTCTCTGCCAAGAAAACCTCAAATGGAGTCATGAAGAGCTGGATACAATGGGAAAAAAAATCCTTCTCTGGACATTTTCTGGTACATTACTATTCATGGGGCTTCTTAAAGACATTTCCAAAGGTTTTTAGGTATTAGCAAGAGCGGGTGATATGAGACCTCTTGAGGTCCTGCTACGTCTTTTTCTTTTCATCTTCACGAAGAATGCCTCAAGAAGAGGGGACTTTCTTCTCTTGTTTCCCCACCAAAGAGTGGCAATGGCTACTTATGTGCAGAAGCACATGACAGGGGGAGCCACATGCTTACACATATCCATAGAGAGGAGTTCAAGGACACTGTTCCTGAACACTCAGCTCTCTTCTGTAGAAGAGTATAGGGGATTTTTAATTCCTGAGGCAGGATGATGAATGACGATGAATGATGAATCCAGCCTCTGAGCAAAGATTCAGCGGGCAGCGCCAGCTTGGACAGTCATGTTGTCAGGTGACGGAGCCGAGAAGTTAGCTCACCTCCGGCTATGGTGTTAGTTAGCTCTCCTCTGGGGTTCCTAGCCAACTCTCTCTGTTCTTCTCTCATGCCCCGTGGAAGCCACTTTCAATTGTTAACAACTGTCTTTCACATTAGACTCATGTCTTCCTCCTTGAATGACTATCTATAGTTTGTGTACATGTCATTCTCCACCCCTACCCTTAACCCACAGAAAGAATGTAAGCTCCTTGAGGGCAAGAATGGGTCCATTTTTGTTTTTGTACCCTCGATGCCTAACATAGCACATAGTAGGCACATAATAAATGCTTGTTGACTAGAATTAAATTAAATAAGAAAATTGGATAGTGTTTCCTTTCTTTAAAAAAAAAAATGGCCAGGTGATGTTAAAATAACCAAAGAGATTTTCTGGCCAAGGCTGCAAATTGAATGGGCTTTTTGAGGTCTGCTTCCTCTTCCCCCTTCCTTACTGGACTTTGATCTAAATTAAATAAACACACTTGATTGTGTCAACTCTCATGCATCTGTATTTGACAGAACTTTTGTTGCACTGTTGTTTGTGTTGCTGATTGGTTATGATGAGCCCTGGGCAGATTAGGCAGGTGCCCACCTAGTGTGATGGTAGGAGGAGGCTTCCTCCCAGACCACCCTCCTGCCCCATATGCCTCTGTTCATGTCAGTTAGAGACTCTCTCTAGGGGACTGCCTATGGTATTCCCTGTGGCCTCCTGAAAGGTGTCACTAATTAAGATGTTAACAAGGTCTCCAATGGGGAGACACCTTTGGAGAAAAGACGGCCCGGGAGCAGTGAGTGAGTGGGAAGACACAAGGCTGAAAGAGTGGGAGAAGGCAGAAGGAAGAAGAAAGGGGAGAAGCAGAAGAAGGTGAAGGAAGGTGAGGAAAGAGGAGTTAGTAAGAAGACATAATTGTCTTCAATTATCTAGAGAAGTTACTAGGAGCAGTGGGTTGGACGTGTCAGAGAGGCAGGTTTCTTAATGCGGCTTTTCCTCATAATGGGAGGCCTGCTGGTGGAGGCTAGAGAGCCCCTTGTCAGGGATGTCATCAACCCGCCTGAATCAGCCTCTAACCTGTGGATGGTTGTGGCCAAATAGAGTAGGCTAGAGACAGAAGAGTCAGGAATCAAACAGAAGTTTAATTTCAAAGTTAGGGAAATAGCTTGCAGGCAAGGAGGGGAGGTAGATACATGTGGGCCCCTCGTTGGGGACCCGCTTTAGTGTGGGCAAATCTCAGTATTTATACCAATGACTGCGTAGGGAGCTGTAACCCTGACGATGAGGGGTAACGGCAATAATGTGACAAGTTTGATTCATAGCAAGGGGCTTCATGACCAGAACATGGTTACAGGCTCAGATAACACTTGGTGCTGGTCACAGAAATACAATAATTATGTGAAACAATTCTGGGATCTTGCTGTGGCTGAGATCATCCAGAGGGTGAGTGCAAAGGATTGTTGTTATGCCAAGCTCAGGGCACAGCCTGGTTGGTGGCCTTTGATTCTGTCTCTTAATATCTTGATAATGTCAAGGTAATTGTTGCCTATCTCTGAACTGTACTGTATGCCCCTGCAATCCTTTCTAGTTTTGAGACTGGGATTCTAACTTCAGAAGAGGAGAGAAAGGAGAGGCAAGAGGAGGAGGTGGAGGAGGAAGGAGGCAAGAGAAGGAAGGGTACAAGGGTAAAAGAGGAGAAGAAGAAGAAGTATTAGGTGGGAGGAGATGACTGACGAGGCCTTTCTAAGGCAGTAACCCAGGCAGAGAAAAGGGCTCAGCAATTTGAGGGAGGACCAGCAAAGAAAGCCCAGAGGGCTTAGTCCAGCTAAGCACCTGCCCCGTGTCTACTTCGCTCCCTTACTAACAGTATCAGGGAATTAACATCTTATCATGACTCTGTTTAGCAGCATCAATACCACAGTGTTCCCTGGCTCTGCAGAACAGACCCCCGGAGAGGGAGTTAACACGGCACCCCTGGCCAGCGGGCACATTCAGGAGCCTGCGTGGCTGTGTTATCTATTTGTGTCCAGAGTACACCTTGTGTGTTTACTCGAAAAGTACAGACACAGGTGCCCAGCACCACTGAACGGGGGCTGTTGACATTTAAAGAAGATTTTGGTCACTGTTTTCTGGCGAGAATTTAAAGTCCATGTAATCATGATCTCAGATGAAGTTAAAGTTAAAATAGATTTAACCAAAAGTGAAAAATAGAGAAACTATACTATGTGTCGGCAATATTACTCAGTATTGTCTTAAACCATTTAAAATACCTAGCCACTATAAAATACTTGAGTATATACCTGCCAAAACAGACACACGAACTGTATGAATATAAACATAAAACACTTTCTATACAAATAAACTCAGATCTAAATAACTGAAGACCTAAATAATTTGTTCATAGGTAGGTAAAGCCAATATAATTTTTAAAATGACAATTTACCTGACGATCTATTTATTCAACGTCATTCCGGTTATATTACTAAAGAATTATTTTACTGAGTTAGAAAAAATAATAATAACAAAGTTCATTTGGAAGAGCAAAAGGTCAGGAACTTCAAAGAAATCAGGAAAAAAAGATGTAAAAGAAGTAGATTCAGCAGTATCAGACCTTAAACTATATTATAAGGGAGAGCATTGCTGAAGTGTAAAAACGATCATTTTGATTATTTTAAATTAAAATTTTCTTGTGTAAATAAAACCAATGCAGCCAAAAATAGAAGGAATGCAGAAAACTGGGGAAAAAAACTTTCGGAGACAATTTCTCAGATAGGATGTGATTGGGTTGAAATATTGCTGTGGTGTAGGAAATGATGAACTGGTTTATTTAGAAAAACATGGAAAGATTTGGACTTATGAAGGAAAATGCTGTCCAGAAACAGATGAAAGGTAGAAATCAGCATAGTGTTACATGTATGTGTATGAGTATATATATGTATATTTATAGATATCTATGTATACGTATATATATCCAAGCTTAGTTGTAGCCTTCTTTAGGGTGGGGGTAGAGGAGGGAGGGGAAAAAAAATAAAGTAAAAAGCACACAGCAGAGAACAAAAGAAAACCAACAAGGAAGCAAAGAAAAGCCAGACAGTTTTGAAAACAATGTGCAGTATTTATTTTATAGGTTTTCTTGAAATGGAATTTTATTGTTTTATATTGAATCCTCTCTTATGGTCTGCTGTGTATGTGGTAATATTTTTTTCTTTTCTCATTTTGTATTTAAGTTTAAAATTAAAAAAATTTACCCCTCTCCCCCAAAAAGAAGAGAATTTCAAGTCCAACAGAGTCCTCCCAACTTATCCAAGACTGAGGCTCTGAAGAGAACACAAAGCTGTGACCCCCTCTCCCATCTGCCCTTGCAGACATCTGGAAGGAGGGGACCTTTCTGTACGGCGGCCTCAGTTAATCTTTAGTATGAGTGGTATCTCCTTGGGTTACCACTTAAGGCCCTTCCTAACCTGATGGCAGCTCACTTTCGGCTTTGACACTAATGTGTTATTGTATGGCCTTGACTAAGATACTTCTCCTCACCGTGACCTGGTTTCCTTTTCTATAAAATAAGCTTTCAAGCACCTTCCAATCCCCAAACTAGGAATCTGTCTTTGCATACTTACTGGCGTTAATAGAAGCATATTGTCCCAAATGAAAAATGGACAGCACTACCTCACTCTACCCGTGCCAGGACACATCTGGGGCCATATCTGAGGAAGGGCATTGACAAGGATGTCCCCAGGAGGGCCACCAGGATGAGGATGTTTAGAAAAGATTTATGGAGGGATACAAATCTTCAAGTATATGGAAAAAAACATGTGGAGGCTACCTTCCATAGGATTATTATAAGGAGGCAGGTCTGTGGAAAAACTTCTATATGGGGAGACTGAGGCAAGTCTAACTCCCTGATATTTTCCATTTGGTGACTGAACCAGGAAAAGCTAGCCATTCTTTGGGCTATTGAGAGTGGGGAGAAGTGGTTTCTAATGCTTTGATGAAGCATAGCCAAAGTCAACTCCTCCTCTCTGAGAACAGTTCTATTGACTCCATGCCCGTGGAAGCAAACAACATGACTGTCTAGGTAACCTGGAGATAGGACTTCAAGCCCCAACTCTGTTTTCTGCTTTGTGTTTCTTTCCCTGAGCACAGTTGACCGAACAGTAATCCCCAGACAGCTGTTTCTAGCCTCGGTGACTGCCTTCTGAGCTTAAGAGTTTGGGAATGCTATCCTGCTTCACCTCCAAGCCAGGAAAAGTAATCAGAGGTGAACATCAGAGGTGTTGCTAAGGCTGCAATGGTGAAATAAGGGATGATGATAATGATGATGATGATGATGATGTCCGAAGTGCCCTCAGGGAAGGGGATGAGACAGGGATGCATAGAATTAGGATATGTAGCAAGGATCCCCTAGAACACTCTGGAACCCTCCATACCTTGGGTTCTTACGGGGTGTTTCAGGTAATTATAATTATTTAAACAGTGGCTCAAGCATTCTTTGTTCACAGATCAGGCAGAAATCAGACATCAAAGAGCAATGTATTTAATGAAGACAAAATAATAAGGTGGGCATAAGCATTTAAAGGTGTCACTTTCCTATCCCTAGGGCTCAAGCACCCAGACCACACCACAGGAGGAGATGCAAACAGCTGTTTCCCTGACAGAACTATAGATACTTTGCCAGGTGTTTGAGCAGAGACATTTGAAATCTCTGCAGAATACAATGGCTGGAATTTGGAATCTTTTTTCTGGGGGAGAGTGGAAGCATGGGAGGGAGGCAATCTAATTTGGTATAGACTTTATTACGTGATCACTACAATCAACAAACAATCCTTGAGTTTCTCCCTATTCCCTACTAAGGAAAGTTCAGACTGTCTCTGGCATTCGAGGCCTTCCATAATCTGGAGCCACTTTACCTTTCTGGTCATTTTATCTCAGTCCCTTCCACATGCTTTCTGCTACAGTCAAACTGAACTGCTTTGGTCTCCCAAATGACCACCGGGTTCTCCAGCCTTTGGGCCTTTGCTCACGCTATTTCCTATGCCTGGAATGCCCTTCTTTCTTTCTATCAAATTCCTACCCATTCTTTAAAGTCCAATTCCATTTAATTACCCAATTTCCATTCTTCCTCTGGGTGTGCTTTGTCTCTCATGGTTGGGAATTACTTTGCCTTTTGTACTTCACATGGCATTTGTTTTTTTCTTTTGGGCAGTTAGGGTCATAGGCTCATAGACTTAGACTGGAAGGAGCCTTCCAGAGATCGAGTCTGACCTCTGCATTTTACAGACCAGAAAACTAAGCCTCTGTCAAATGTGCCTATCGAGTCAGTGTAGTTACCTATATTTGTGTCTTCCTCTCATATGTCCACGTCATCTGAAGATTAGATAAAGCAACTGGGGATGTTTAGCTTGGAAAAAAGAAGCCTCAGGACACACAAGCCAACTGTCTTTAAGTCTTCAAGGTACTATCATATGCAGGAGAGATTAGATCTATGCAAAGGGGACGCTTCAGGTTGATGTTGGGAAAGACTTCCTAACATTTTGAGCTATCCAACAGTGGCCTGGGCTGCCCCTGGAGCTGGTGGGTTCCCCCTCCTTAGAAGTATTCCAGCAGAAGCTGAAGGACCACTCTTTGGGTAGATTGTAACATTGGAATAGGTACAGTGTAGGTAAAAACATCTTTTTGTGCACGGGTTATTCCAGAGAGCCTATGAGATCCCTTCCAGTGCTTGGACTCTGTGGATACTGGGGCTAGAGTCTCAGGTCCTGTTTTCAAAACCCTCCTCTGTGTGACTTTGGATAAATCACTTAACCTCCCTGGACCTCAGTTTCCTCATCTGTAAAATGAAAGGTTAGGGTTAGATGACTTCAGTGGATCCTTTTAGCCCAGGACTCCAGGCTGTGGGAGATTCTATCCAGCTAAAGGGCTTTGGAACCTGGCTGAGCTGAACAACCCACTTACGTCAACCCTCCAAGGAGTGGGTCAGCTCGGTCTCCAAAAGGCTTACTCTTAGCCCCTTCGCTTCATGTTGATATTTTTTATCCCAAGTAACTCAGGAAGCCAGACTCACAAGCCATAGAAGGGAGGGACTGGGCACCCACCCGGATGAACTGGGGGGTCTTTACAGTATTAGAATGTATTCTCAGCATGGAGCATGGAATCCTTCCCTCAGGAGATGCTCAGTAATAAATGTCTGAGTTTAGTTGGGCCAAGGACAAAGAGGCTTCCTTCCATTTCACTGAATACACCATTGGCATAAGAAGAAAACTTTTACTAGTGAATCGAGTTTCATCAAGTAACAAAGACAGGCAAGGTTCACCTTGCAGATGCTTCTAGTGCAGGGGGTTTCCACCTTGGGGTGTGTGCGTGAGAGAGAGGCAGGAAGGGGGATCAGAAGCTTGTCAAGTGAGTATGGGAATATTTGGTAAAAATCATATTATCCTGCTGAAATATTCCAAAAGTAAAAATGACAACAATAACAGCTAGCATTTATACAGTCCTTCAAGGCTTGTAAAGCATTTTTTCTTTTTTTTTGCTTCTTGGTGAGGCAATTGGGATTAAGTGACTTGCCCAGGGTCACACAGCTAGTAAGTATCAAGTGTCTGAGGCCAGATTTGAACTCAGGTCCTCTTGACTCCAAGGCTGGAGCTCTATCCACTGTGCTACCTAGCTGCCCCATTGTAAAGCATTTTACAAGGTAGCTTGGTGGTACAGTGGCTAGAGTGTCTCAGTTGGAATTGGGAAAACTTGAATTCAAATCTGGCCTTAGACACTTACCACCTGTGTGACCCTGAGCAAGTCACTTAATTTGCTTGCCTCAGTTTCCTCATCTGCAAAAACAGGGATGATAATCATAGCACCCCCCCCAGGATTGTTGTGAGGATCAAATGAGATATTTGCAAAGTTTTGCATAAATGCTAGGTATTATTTTATTTGAGCCTCAAAACAACCCTGGGAGGTAGGTACTATTATCGTCCTTTTACAGATGAGGAAACTGAGGTAAACAGAGGTTAAAGTGACTTGCCCAGGGTCACAGAGCTAGTAAATGTCTGAGACAGGATTTGAACTCAGGTATTCCAGATTCCAACTCAAGAACTCTATCCACTGTGCCACCTGTCTATTAAATAGAAGTGTTTAAAAAAAGAGTGTCCCAAAGCCTTAAAATTTCACTAAGATTCTTGGGACAACTTGTATTATGTACTGGATAAAGTTTTCTTTATGAAAAATGATTTAATCCCTTTATTTTATTGTGTGCATATGGGTGGTAAATTCTCGATTTCCTTTCCTCCTTGAATAGAGGATGAAGTAGGGTTTACTGAAAAATAAGGAGTACCCAAGGGGAGAAATAAACTATCAGTGGGCTTCACTAAGCCTCCTCTTCTGCCCTCGGCGTTGTCCTAAGCCCTGAGCAATAGAACTATGCAGACTGTGTGCTGGCCCCAGAGTCAGTCACCCCTGCCCGGGAGGTGCGGCACACCAGGCACGGGGTGGGGGGGAATGTGTCTCTTCAAGCCCACCTGACATCTGCTTCCATTAAACTAACCTGTCTGCTGGACCTGTGCCCGTGTTTACAAATCCCCGTATGTCTCTTGCTGAAACCTTTCCTCCAAATCACACACCAAGCTGAATTCTCCAACAGAGCTCACAGCAAGAGTGTCTCTCTCTTTCCATGCTACCAGGAACCTGGTCAGCTCTCCCGGGGAGACCTCATGCCTGCTGGCCATCTTCTCCAGTCCTTGTCTCAATACCCTGCTCCGTCTCCAGTCACTTCCACAACATGGTATCATACACCTCTCATGTAACACTAATATTCAACATTTCTGTGCACCGCTCCCCCCCGCAACACACAACTTGGGGAAGGGAGAACCCTCTGTCTTCCCTTCTACCGCCAGGCCTGGCTCAGAAGCCTCTCCACCTCTGCAACAGTTCACTCCATCCTCTCAAATCAGTCAGTCCCGTGGTTTGTCTCCATGATCTCCCGGACTCCGGTCACTCTCCCTCCTTCCTCAGAGTCCAGTACCTTGACCCTCAGCCTCTGCTCTGGGGCTAAGGTGAAGCTCAGGTTACCCATTTGAACCTTAGGCAACAGTTTCCTTGCTAAATTCTGACCTTTGTCTCTATATCCCTACAGTAAAGGGAAGATAAAAAAAGGGAGCAGTCAGATGGTGGGGTTAAAGACTAAGGCAGAAAGAATGGGGAAAGGGGGAGGAAGAGAAGGAAAGAACACTTCAATGGGTGGGGGGAGGGAGGGAGAGAGAAAGGGGGGAAAGAAAGGCGGGGGGAGAGAGCAAGAGAGAGAAATGTCTATCATCTCAGGGAAATCAGGGGAGGAGAAAGTGTGGAAGAAGGGAGGAGAGGGCTGCCAACAGTGCAGAAGGGTGAAGGAGCATATGGGAGAAGCCACAGAGGGGTCAGGGGTAACCCTTGAGACATCAGTAGTGTGCTGAGGGGGCCAATGCTTGGAAGACCTTGAAAGACATTCAGGAGTGGGCAGGTAGGTAGTAAGCAAGTGGAGGAAGCTGGCGTAGACTTCTTAGGAGTTTAGCAAAGGGGAGAAGAGATATAGGATAATAGTCTGAGGAGATGCAGGGTCAGTGAATCTTTTTTAAAAATTAAAACAAGGGAGGTCTGAGTATGATTATAAGCAACTGGGAAGGAATTCTTTGGGAAAGATTGAAAATGAGACACAGGAGGATCAGTCATTGATGGAACAAAATCCTGGAGGAGAGTTGGGATAACACTTCCACATGGAGAGGCTGGTCTTGACAAAGGAAAGAAGTCCTCTGAACAAAGAAGAGGGATGAAGATGAAATCAAGTGTTAGGGCATGCAGGAAGGGAAATAAGGGAATCCATCATGAATTCTGCCATCTTGATCCACTCTCCTTGCAACACCAGATCACAGAAAATCAGAGTTGGGACCATGGAGGTTCAGTCCAATCATTACCTGAAGCATGAGTCCCCTCTACCTTGCTTACTTTGAAGATGTCCAGTCACTGCATGAAGACCCTTAAAGGGGTCTCCCCCCTCCCCCCACCTGTAACCCATTCCATTGTTAGCTCTGATTATCAGGAAAATTTTCTTTAGATGGAGAGGAAATTTGCCTCCTTGTAGCTTCCACCCATGAATCCAAGCCCAGTTCCTCTTCTACAACAGAACTTTATGTATTTGAGGAGAGCTACCATGAACGAAGGAAAAAGCATTTAAGTCCAAAGACACGCATCCTGGTTAAATGTATACAAGCCAGGCTGCTTGTGTGGAGACACACTTATGCCACTCGGTATCCTCAGCTCATCTTCATACAGATGGCTGAGCTGCCTGCATCCTAGATACAGGATTCAGTGATTTGGGTAGGGACTGATGGCTGCTTCTCCCTTATACGTGGGCTTTCTCCTGCCAAGATAATGAAAAAGGTTTTAGACTTTAAATGGCCTGAAATGGGGGAGAGTCAGTGAAATGAATGGTCCCATTTGCTATGCTCTGTTAAAGCAGGAAGTGCCAGACTCCAGTATTTGGAGTGAAGATGTGCCTAACAGACTCAGACTCGGAAGGACAGAACTTTGGGGAAGGAAGTCGTGCTGGTGCATTGCAGACTGTCTGTCTCTAAGAGACCTCCAAGGAGCTGAAAAAGTGGGAGGAGTGAATTTATTTAGTGCTTTTATGGAATATTTATGATTTTTAAAAAGGAGGTCAAGTACACCCGGGTGAGACAACTGGGTCAGCTATTCACACAAATAAAAAAAGCCTGGAAATTAAGTGTAATGCTTGCCGGCCCCTGCTCTGGTGCCTATTTCTCGGGACATTCATCATATTTAATGAATGAAGATATGATGCTGAGCTTGGGATCAGGAAGGCCCGAGTTCAAATCCAGCCTTGGTCACTAGTGACCCCAGGTAAGTTACTTAGGTTCTCTCAGCGTCTTTTCTCAGTTGTAAAATAGGGATAACAACAGCGATGAGCTTGCTGTTGGGAAGGCTGAATGAGGTGACATACATAAAGAGCTCCAGCAAACCCCCAATCTAGGTATGATGCCTGCTAATAGCATTTATTAGCTATGGAATGTAATCTTGTCTTTTCCACTGTTAATACCTTTATTGTTAGCCTTTTGAATATGTAAATGAGAAATAGCATTTATACAGCACTTTAAGATTTGCAAAAGCACTTTAAATGTGCTATTTCATTTGATCCTTGAAACAATCCCAGAGGTGGCTATTATCATCCCCATTTTATAGGTGAGGAAACTGGGGCAAACAGAAGTTATGTGATTTGCCCAGATCACACATCTTAAGTGTCTGAGATAGGATTTGAGCTTGGGTCTCCCTGACTCTTTTAACCCAGCACTCTATCCGTCACCCTACCTAGCTGCTGAGGTCAATGCTGCTACACCCCTACACCAACTCAATCCATTTATTGTCTTAAGAGGAAAAAAGAAAAAGAAAAAAAGGCAAGCATTTAAGTGCTAAGTGCTATGCGCCAGACGCCATGCTGAATGGTCAGAGCTCACATTCATATCAAAGTACATGCTTTACAACCCTTGGTGGTCACATATTTATCACCCCCATTTTACTGGTGGCTCAAAAGGCACAAGGCATCCATCATGGCTGGAACCCAGGTCTCCTCAGTCCTTCACTACTTTCTAAGATCTCTTTCTTCTGCTCACCTTTAGTATGAACATTCCCCAGGTCCTCCAACCAATCCTTGTAAGATCTGGTTTCAAATCTTACTCCCTGTCCTGGGCGCTCTCCTCTGAACAAACTCTAGCTTGTCAATGCTATGACAAGACAGTCACCTTTCCAAAGGACAAGGACCACTGAACAAAGACCAGCTGTGGTTCTGCACTGGGGCGGGGTGGAGGGATGACGGAAGAGAATGCTAGAGTTGGTTTTCAGCTGTGGTTCTAAAATGGGAAAGGGGAGGTAGATCCATTGAGTTCTAGATGCCAGCTCCTTTGATTGGGGTGAGGGGATTAAGTGCAGAAAACGCCAATGTGTGAGAACCCTCAGAGAGAACTGTCCCAACGACTTGTTCTGGTGCTTGAGAAATGAGAAGATGACTTTAGTAAATGTCAGCTCTGACCACCTGTCCAAATCCAAACTCCACCCTGACACACACAGCTGTCCTTTCTAACCCTAATACCTAATATATTGTCCTCATTCCCAGTTTAGCAACTCTATAAACCCCGTGAAGTGTGACCCCCTGTGAACATTATTACAAAGGGGGCAATGAAGGGAACATGCCAAATACAGCCCCATTCTTCACCACCAGTGTGGAGTGGGCAGAAGTGTCCAGGGTCAATATATCCGGATGGGGTTTCAGGATCTTAAAGGATGTTGAGTCTAGAGCAAGCAAAGAAAATGCATTCTGAATTGATGACTTCTGAGGTCTAAATCTTTGATCTTATAACTCTCCTAAGACTTAAGGCTGGCAGGTAAATACTGGCTGGAGGATGGGGAGGGACCCTAAGAAGCTGCTTCTCGGGGCAGCTAGGTGGCGCAGTGGATAGAGCACCAGTCCTGGAGACAGGAGGACATTGAGTTCAAATCCAGCCTCAGACACATAATACTTCCTAGCTGTGTGACCTGGGCAAGTCACTTAACCCCACTGACCAGACCAAAAAAAAGAAGCTGCTTCTCTACCCTGGGAAGAACCCAAGTGACCAGTGCTTTGGACTGAAGGGGACTGCATTGGACATAGAACAGTCATAGAACAGCTGTGTGGTCAAATGGAGACTTGATGACCACCGGCCTACAGGCAGTAAAGAGGATTCTCGCTTAGGCAGAGGATGGACTAGATGCTTGCCCTTTTCCACCAGGCACCACAGGGCCAGCAATCTTACCCTCCTGGTCAGGCAGTAAGTCTCCCTCCAAGTTCAAGATCTTTAGCTTGTGTCCAAGACCTCATGCTTTCCGCAGAAGCCGGCTGGCAATTGCAGAGCAGGGTGGAGGGGGAAGGTTCTTGTAAATAATCAGAAATTAGAGAGTTACAGAAATGACTGCAACACAGGAATATCGTGAAGATAGTAAGTTCACCAGAGAGTCTTTTTTGTTTAATTTATTACTGTCTGAAATCCAGTGACGCTGACACACACACACTCACGAGGGCCAGTGTCCTCTGTGGACAGGCGGCACCTGGTGACTTTGACCTGTTGAATAAAATACAGTACTAGTAGTGGACGGCTACACACATGCATCCACAGTTTAAACTACAGTGATTCAATACTGCAACTGAAACAGTACTGCCAGAAAAAGAAAAAATAGATATCAAGTGTTCCCCAATTCATAATTCTTTTTTTTTCCTTTTTAAACAGTTAATGCTGTTACAAACGCTACTGATGTCAGGACAAGGCAAGACACAAACAGTCCTACATCTTCTCTGCAGTATAAATATGGAAGATTTTTATACAGTTTACTGAAGTCTGATACTACATTTGTTGCTACCCGTTACAGCTAAAGGAAGAGGGACTCTCGGGGTCTACACCGTGGAATGTCCGGTTTAGTCTTCTTCACTGCCACTTCCTGAGCGATCCTAAAAAGTAGGGCACAAAGAAAGGCTGGGTGAGCACACAGGCATGGCCCTCAGGGGGAGCTGCTCAGAACCTGGAAGGCTCATAGTATCACATCATTCCTGTGGTTGGAAGGGACTTGAAGATCATCTAATGCCACACCTTCACTTTACTGATGAGGAAATTTAGGCCCAGAGAGAAGAAAGGTGCTCAAGGACACCCAGCTGGGAAGCAGTCAGGATTCAGACCCAGGGTCTGTGACTACACAGCAGTGTTCCCGTCATCACACAAGATGCCACCATCCCATCCTATCCATCAAGAGAAACTCGATAGCCTCAATTCTCTGTCACTATCAAACTCTGATGGCAGGAAACACTTAGCTAATTCCCCAATAGGCTTCCACCTCTACTGGAAACTAGAATCAAATGCTTGTTTGAGCTCAGATGTTCTGAGATGATCGCCTCAGCTATTAGATAAAGGTAGGTGTCTTGCACTTGAGTGGCGTATCTGGGCCACGATATTCGTGGGAGGCAGAAATACAGAGGCTAAACTGAAATGAGGCTGTGCTTTAGACATAACCTCAGATTAGATAATTAGGAACCTAATTGTCTTGCTAATCATCATTCCCTTAAGATTAGTTGAAATTCAGCTCTGTGACATATACATGCTGAAGTCCAGCATCGGTACTGAGATTTTCTTAATCTAAAAGCTTCCTTATTTAACAAGAGTCGCTATCTTCATCAGGGCTCTTGGCTCCTCCCAGTGGCCCAGGCTCAGCTTGACACAGCAATTAGCTGCTTCAGCTCTTAGGGTTTGTATTTTAAGATCCTTTGTGTGTAATGACATCATCAACATGGACAAAGAAAATCAGGACAACGTAACAGGAAATCTTAGCTTGGAACACTGGGAAGGGAGGAAGCTTACCCTGCAGGAACTGAAAAGAGGGACAAAAAGGCTTAAATAAGAATAAATTAAGGAGAAAAAGTAGGGGATGTTGATGTCAGCGAGGTTGCCCATACTTGCCAGAAATGGTTCTGGGCGAAGCTAGGATCAGCTGTCTGTTACCTTGGGAGTAGGGGCTCCTACATTCTTTGTATTTGTGTGCACACTGTCTGGCAAATAAGGAGAGGGTGGGGGAGATGACACACGAGGGAGGACAGCGACCTTTGCCTCTCCGATACTGAGCTCCGAGCTTAGTGCCGTCATTCCGAGCTCCAGGCACAGAAGCCATCACAGCTCTGCTGCTGCTCCTGAGAAACAGTTGCACAGTCAGGGCTGGGGTCCAACGTCCTTTCTAGCTGTAAGACCCTACACTATGGAATGAGAAAGTTACTCCTGTTGTTAGCAACCAAAGCCCATAGTAGAAGGGCCCAGGTTCTTACTTATACTACGTGTTTGTCAAAGGGGGAGGGAATCTGTCTATAGGATAACTTTAAATTTTAGGTACCTGACTTTTACCCCTGTTAAAAGTTACCTAGGACTGGCATTTGCTTTTCACCTCTGCCTCTTACTGCCTGCTTGTGACCTTGGGAAAATAATTTTACCCTGCTGGTCCTCAGTTTCCCTGCTTGTACAGTAAGGGGGAGGACTAGGTGGCCTGAAAGGTTTCATCTGGCTTTAACTCTATGAGCCAATGATGAGTTTGAAAAGTGTGCAGCTGAGAGGAAAACGCTTCGCTGGGATCATCAACAAAGCGTGGTCTGGCTGGTCCCTTGCTGTTTGTACCTGAACTTCAGTTCTCCCTTTTATAAATAAGAGCCTCCCCACAACGTGTCCCTCCTGACTTTACCTCCTCTTGTTCTTCTTCACTGTCATCATCACTCACTACTGGTTTGGCTCGGGATCCCCGGCTGGTGCGTCTCCGGCCCTTCAACCGGTCTTGTGCTTTCTCTTTTCGGCCAAGCTTAATCTTCACTTTGACAGAGCGAGCTGAGAAGGCATAAACAGGGAATGAGATTGTGGGGGTACTTGCTGGACTCTCAGGAGGACCAAAGAGAAGAAATTGGTTATGGGCCTGGAGTACCCCAAATGCCTCTTGCACTCATGTTTTCTCCCTGTTTTCAGCCATCCTTGAATATTCCCTGAAAGTCAGGGAATAAAATCCACTCTTCTTCCCCTCTGTACCTCACCCACCTCAGGACAATAGATCAGGTAGTACCAAATGGGCCTGTGAGACACATGGCACCCCAAGTAACCTCCCTAGGACCCCAAACGTGGTGGTCATCTTCATCAGAGAAAAGAAGAAAGCCTGTCTTCCCTACAGCTGGTGACATGGGAGATGGAATCTTATGTGGCTCATCCCTGTACAAACACTGACTTTTCTCCAGGCCTCTCACTCATGAAGGCCTGTCATTCCTGTGTTTCCATTTCCCTAAGGGTGATTAAAGGTTTCCGTTAGGAAACTGTCATCACTAGGTCCCAGGAGGCATCAGGGAAGACTTACACTCAGATTCAGATCCTTCCTCTTCTCCTTCTTCCTCCTCTTCACTTTCTTCTCCTTCGCTATCATCCTCTTTCTCAATTTTCTGTCTCACACTGGTGAAAACAGACTGCAGGACAATTGAGTCTTCATAGATCTAAGGGGAGTTTGGAGGATGGGAAGGACAATGAGCCTGAGCAATATGTATAGATTTACAACATCCATCAACATGGGAGTGTTGGGGAAGAAAAGGATTCACGGGAGAGGGGACAGAGCTGAGAACATGTATCTGGAAAGAGGGTTCTCCTACCGTATGTGAACATATTTGATTTACAGACAGCTCTTTAGGAGCACATCCACCATGTGAGGTGAGTCATTTCAGTAACATGAAAGCTATTTTCTGAGGTCAGTGGCAAATGGCCTTGATTTCATAAGTGAGGCCCTCTCTCTTGGGCATAGATAACATCAGCCCTAGAGATGACCAAGAGACTAAACGATTGCTGGCAGAGGGAGGGAAGAAGGCAGTTTTGGCATCTGAAACTGGGTGGTGGGCTCTCCCAGCTGTCCCCTACCAGTGAGCCTTCCAGGTTGAAGGTCTGGGCATTCTGACATAGCAGCATCACATCCTTCTCTAGATCATTGAGGCTGCGGTACTTGTGGTTGCGGATCCGTTCCTGGGAAAGAAGGGAGGGAGGAGGGACAGGGTCAGGTAGTATATGCAATAAATAGATCTATCTACAGAAAATCATGTCTTTTCCAAAGATTGTCCTGTATACAACTTACTCTATTAAAAAAGATAACTATCTTGTTGAAACAGTCATGCCGCTATTTTAAGGGCTTAAACTGGGTTTCATCCTAGCACTTTCCATACTAATATCTTTTACGTGACTGTCAGTCATGGGAAGAAACAAATCTATCCAGATCAGACCCATCTGGAGTCTTTGCCCATTAGGCTGGGGCTCCCCTGAAGTAACCTTGTATGACTCAAGAAATAAAGGTTTGATACTCAAATGAGCAGCACGAGCAAGACTAGGGGATAGGGAAAAGAATGATGTCCACACAGGGCATTCTTAAAATGTTTCATTAAAGTGACAGGCCTGAGGACTTCTAGCCCACATAGAAGAAATCTCTTTTCTTCAGCTTCGTCTAGAAGGCAATATTACCTTTATTTTCTTGAAGTCCACTGGTTTTCGGATGAGCTCGTAGTACTCTGGCAGCTCTTTGCGGGAAGGAAGCTGAATGAACACCTCGCTCAGCTGGCGTCCACTACTACTACAAAACAAGGGGACACACACCCACCAGGCATGAACTATCCACTCAGCCAGGCACCCACCCCAAAGCTGGCCTTCCCCCTCCCCACCAGAGCCCTCCTGGGGAACACAAGCTCCACAAAACAAACATAAGGATGACCACAACACCAGGGGTTTCACAGGTGCAGCCTATGTGAACTGGAAGGGGAGGAGACAGTTGGACCTGGGCTCAGTAAATAGCACTAAAGCAGGGAAGAGAATATGACAGAAACCTGATGCTGCTGGAGGAGAAATACAGCACATCCATATATTCTGAAGCCACTGGGGGCAGAGACGGTGGGAGAGGCCACAGGGTAGGAAAAGTGAGAATATGTACACTCAGGTATATTAACCCCCTCACAGATCTATGACTTTAAGACAATACAGGCAGAGTTCAATTTGCTCAAGTTTGGAATATTAAATAAACAGTATGTAGTTTATTCAGACAAAAATTACAAACTTAATAATTTGTTTAACTTTTGAACGTTTTTATTTTTTGTTACAAATGGAGGTACCAGTGGCTTGACTTCCACAGAATTGAGTATCTTGCAGTTTCTGCCAGTCAGGAGAAGCAGGCAAACAACAAAAAATGCAGGAGACTGTCAAAAGTAAAGCAAGGAAGTTTTGTGTTCTAAGGGCATTGGGTCCTGTCCAGCATCAGGCAGGTCACAGCAAGTGCTCAGTTCCACAAAAGGCATGGAGTATCTTAGTAACACTAACTTTCCAAACTCACTGATTGCACCCAGGCTCCTCAGAGTCATTTTATGAGATGTCAATATCAGCTACTTCTGAAGCTTTTCCCTGGACTTCCAGTAAATTGAAGGTATACCCAGATTGAGACAAATTCCTCTACTCTTTGGTGCTTTTATTTCTTGACTTAAGAGGAACTTACTTCCCAACACAGGCAAATTGCTTTCATTTGCTTCAGTAGCAGGTGAAAAACAAGAAGAATCAGAAGCTACAAGAAGTATAAAGGCCCTGCCCACACACACTATGCCAGGCAGTATTCCTGGGTCAACTACCTGAACAGGTATGGCTTTTTGCAAAATCTGTTAGCCTTTCCTAGACTCAGTTTCTCTTATCTGGGGTCCTTTCAATAATAGCAGCCATGCTTTAAGGTTCCTAAAGTGGTGTACATATTTTATCTCATTTCATTCTCACAACAACCATATGGGGCAAATACTATCTATCTCATTTTGAGATGGGAAAACTGAGGCTGAGAGCAGTTAAGTGACTTTTCCAGTGTCACATACCTGAACACAGGTTTTCCTGACTCAGTTTAGCTTCCTGGTCACTGTGCTAAGGCTTCCTTTCTTTAAGGCTTCAGGTGTGACTCCCACAACAGAGCAGAAAAAACACAGGAGAGGGCCTGGTTTACTGCTTTGACACTGACACACTTTATCCCTTCTCTGGGCCTCAGTTTCTTCCTCTGTGAAATGAGGAAGGTGGACTAAGTGATTTTTAAAGTCCTTCTGCAGTGATGATTTAAGTTAAATGTGCAGCCCACCCTTCCTTACTGCTTCCAAATCCTGGAAATGAGATTTACAGCAGCTTGTGTTCACAATAAAAATCTTTACATTTTTTCACAAAATCTTAAAAAAAAGTTTTTTGAGATGTAGTTTGTTTTTAATACAACAATCATTCCCCAGCAATAACCCTCCCTCCACGTAGAACCATCTCTTACAAAAGAGAGATTGAAAAAAACACAGCCAAACCAAACTGATCTAGTGACTGTGAGTGGCCAAGCATGTCCGGGCTGTGCTGGGACTGCACCATTTCTTAGCAGAAAGCAAGGGAACTCGAAGCTTGTGAGCCTCAGCCAGGAGGAATTGATGTGGGCCATCAATGCATGTGTTCTGCATTAGGATGCCTTCCGGAGTGGCCTTCATTGTCCACTTGACTGTAATCCCCACCTACACGGCTCTCCTGGGTCCACTCTCTTTACCACGAATCAGTTCACACAAATATTTCTGTGTTTCAATTACTCACATTCTTCATTACTTACAATGCAACTCTATTGTCCATTAAGTTCATATACCATTTACAGCAGCACGTTAATAAAATTCTTTTCATTTCGTAATAAATTCTTTCACGTGATTGTCTTTTGTACATAAACGGAAATAACTTACATTTCTATAATGCTTTAGGGTTCACACACCTACATTTTCTTGCATCTGATCTTCAGACCAAGGACGTTAAGGAGGGTGAGTCCCAGCCTGTCCACGCTGGGGCTGAAGGTCCTCATTTGTGAACTAAGGGGTCTGACAAGGGGATCTCTTCAGGTTCCCTTCTAGTTCTCAAGGTCTAGGAGCCTCTTCTCTTGATTAAACAGATGATAAAACTGGAGTTTGAAGAGTTCAGTGATGACCTTATTACACCATCATTAAGTTCAAGAACAGAATGTAAACCCAAGTCTTCTGGGGCCAAGTTCTCTCTTTTTCCTTCGGGTCATGCTGCCTTAAATTCTCAACAAGTAGTTGCTTTTGTCCGGGCTCTCTGAATAGAGGCCATCATCAAATTCAGAGGCAGCCCCTGCTTTAGACACTGCAGGGAATTCTGTGGCTGAACTTCCTGAGGTGTAGCATTCCTGAGGCTTTAGGATAGTTTAATATCCTCAACTAGTAACTGCTTCTTAAAGACACTGGTAAGCTTCCCCAGTGCCTCTCTGCCCTCCTGGGTTGTCCTGTCACCTGGGTGTCATGAGCTTGTTGTCTTTCCTTCTTCTGAGTTAGCAGCCACACAAAGAGCAGAGGCCTCCGCACTGACACATTCCTTGGCTTATCTGTCAAGTTTCCAACTCAAACGCCATGAGGGTATGTGCAGAGGCCACAATTGGCTTTCCTCCCACCAGGGATTCTGACTTGCTTTATATTTCCTCCATCTTCAGTTACCAAGGCCAGGGCTTCATCAGGCCTTGGGTCTAGTAGAAGACCTCGTGTTTTTCAGCTAGTATGTTCTGTAGTGATCAAAGCTCTTAAGAGAAAAAAGAAATGCTGGGGTGTTTCTGAAATGCTCTGGGGCTTCTTTATCCCAGGGTTGGTCCATGAGCAGTTTGCCGGTACTTCCTATTGTCTTAAGAACATTCATGCTTCCATCGGAAAGATATTTGATCAGAGACTGCCACCTTCTGGTCTCAGTCATTTAAAAACTATCTAGTTAAGCTGTATTTCCAGCTGCTGACAATGATTTGCTAGCAGACAATATGCAATTGCTCAGACCAAGGGCTGCTGGATCCCTGGGGAAGGGGGTAGGGGGATCCTGCTTTCAAAGGGGGCAGCTGCTACGATGCCTCATGACTGGTTGTAGCTGTTTGGCTGAAGATGATGCTGATGTCACAGGAGATGGAAGGAGAATTAGACCAGATTGAACTTCATTAAGGTCCTTTTCACTTTTGGCCAAGAAGGATTTTTTTTTTAAACGTTTGTAGAACATTTCTTAGAGATGAGGACAAGTCTGGCCAGTTTAACAATATGGTGCATTTGGAAATGGATCTTCCATAGTTCAACAGCTATAAGTCATGTTGTTTTGGGCTAGTGTGGAGAAGCTTCTACACATTACACACTGCTCGTCACTCTGCTGCAAGGAGAAATAAGAAACAAAAACAAAGAGCAGTTTAGTGGGCTGCTACCAAAACTACGCTACCTCAGAGACAATTGCTCAGAGACTGAAGAACTGCCCGGCAGGCCTGAGGCCCCAGCCTAGCCACAAAGGAGGCAGGCAGGTGGGCTGCAGAGGGAGGCAGCTTTGCTATAAAACATCAGATCAGCAGGAACAGGTTGTGGAAATGGGTTAAGATAGAATTGGATGGTTCTGAATTCAGATAAATGTAAAGTCTTACCTTCCAATAGCGAAGGGCGCTTTTCAGGATCTATGTGGATTTCCAGGTCACAGGCTCAGGAAGTAGCTGTTTTCAACTTCTTTTCAACTCTACCCCCTTAAGACTTGCTCTGATGCTTCTCTGTCCCGCATATTTTGTGCAGGGCAGGGCAGGGTAGTAAGCTCCTGGTTCCTAATCTCTATAGGAAACGCATGGAGGAATGGATGCTGATGCCAGCGTCCCCCACATTCAAAGGAGCTGCTCCAACCCTCCCTAGCTTTGGGACCAAGGGCAAGTCACTTCCTCTTCCTGAGCCTCAGTTTCAGCTGTAAAAATGGAGGTAATGACACTGGCTGCTGCTGCTGTCTGTCCGCAGGAACCCATCTCACAGTCAGTCCCTAACTCACAGGCAGGCCGATGAGGTCCGTGAGTCAACAAGGTGGACCACGGTGCCCCCTGGAGGTGAATGGGGCTTGTGCATGTTTGAGAGAGTACAATGTACTATTTGTTCTCAGTATACAGGAAAAGAAGATATGCTCTGAGACAAGAAAGAATCTTGCATTGAAACCTGCCAGCTGCACAAGTGTATGCCTGGCCTTTCCACACTCAAAATGATATCCCACAGTGATTTCATTTTAAAGGCTTTATTCATCATGGGTCAGAAGAAACAAACACTACGTATTTTCCCCCCTCTTCCTCTCTACTACCAAAGTGTAGATGGAAGACTGGATTCTCCAAGGCCAGGCAGGCAAGTCCTGCAGAGATAGCATGGGCTGGGTGATGGGCCATATGCTATCTGAGAACCAGTCTAGCTAAATGAAGAGAGGCTTGGAACCAGAGAGCTGGTCAGCATGTTGGACTTTTTTGGCCATGGTTAACTCAGTAAACCTTTTACTAAGGTGTGGAAGGGGATATCACCTGCCCCAGAAGCAGGACTATGCACAGGGAGGGAATCAGAGATCCTTCAAGTTGTCTCTTCCCCCTGCAGTCCTTGGGAACTTCACATCTATTTTATGCATGTAGGGAAACAACAGGACAGAGAATGAAGACATAAACCTGCCTAGAAACCAATCAACACTAGAACAGAAAGAACAAGGAGACTCCCAGAATTGCCAACCTAGGTTTCTTCCTCAGATGCTTCAGTGTGATGTCAAGGTTACTCTCTATTCCTCAAAGGTATACCCAACTGGGTACACAATAATACACCTAGCTGAAAAAGCCTTCAAGTAGAGGCCTTGAGACACATGGCTGCCTGAGGTCTACACTCACTAACTACAGAGCAGCTTGTTAGTAGGAGTTTGGCTCCCTTCTGCTTCAGCTATGACAGCAATAGGAAAGGGGGCAGACAGTGGTCAGAATCACAAAGGTTGTAAATCATCTAATAAACTTGAATCTAACCACTGAAACTTGTTTACTTTGTTTGATACTCAAAGTAGGTTCTTGGGACAGTGGATAAACTAACAGAGGAACTAAGCCACACCCATAGTGACATCTTTATAAGTTAAATTGGAAGATACAACCAGAAAAGGCAGTGAGATGGTCTTTTAGCAAGGATTGGACAGATGGCCAGCCCAAGTGCTACACTGGTATCTCGGAAATATCAGAAGAACCAGAGGAAGTAGATCCTCAATGAAGTAATTACACAAAGGTATGGATAAAAATCATACAGGATGAAGAGACATGGAAGTGTGGAGACCTATACCCTGGGAGGAAATGTCTACACAGATGGGCAAATGGAGCCATCAACATAAGTAATCCCTGAAATCCTTTCCCTAGCCCTGCGGAAAACTTTCAAAACCCATAAATCCATATGACCAAAAATTAGTGATTACCAGGTATTAGGTATACACACTACTAATCTTGCTAAGTGCCCCTCTGTCCAGGGCACTCTCTTCTCAAATATTTTTGATAGCTTCCCTGTCCCCATAGGATAAAGTACAAATTCATTAACCTGGCATTAAAGGACTCCCACAACCTGATCTGATCAGTGGGCAGAACCAGAGCCAGTATGTAGAAGATCAGGGATGTAGGTTTCAGCTTAACATAAGAAGGAATTTATCAAAAAATGAAATGGGAGGCCTAACATAGGCCAAATGATTAAGTGTGTGATGCGTAGTAGTAGTAGCAGTAACAAAAATAACATATATTATGTAATGAAATGGTGGCAACAATGTAACATCACTGCTGGCTGTAAAAATTTTGTACCTACTACACACAGGATACCTAGAAAACTGGACGTGGTGGCTAGAATACCAGAAGGTCTTAGGTGTACAGATGACAAATCTCCATAGTATAAACGTGGATCTCAAAATAACCTAGAGAACTCAATCAATACACTATATTGTGGACTATTATCAGAGATTGAACAATCACCTGGAGAGAACAGTTAAGGAACAATTTTTAAGATAGATGTCATCACACTGAATATTCAATCTCCAAGCTCTATAGAAGACAGGCAGGGAGATGAAAACCACATGGGAACAGGATAAGGTGTGTATCATCCTCACTGTCTTTTCTGCTACTGGTGCTATACTAAGGATGCTTTTACTAGGTCTACAGAAGATTAGCTTATATCCTACTACTTGTAACCAACTACAAAAAGTACATCTGAACAAAAGTTCAAAAGGATAACAATGGAACAGCAACTTGTCCCAGAACCATTTAAAAAAGAATTTCACCATAAAAGGTGAGAACAATAATAATAACTGAATACTACACATATTTACATAAATTATCCCAAGTAAGTCACATAACTCTAGATTTCCTTCAGAAAACATGGAGCCAACTTGAAACTCGAGAGTTCAGGTGACTGGCCCCTGGTCATGGTGGTAGAGGCTGGCTTTGACCCTCATCTCCCTAACTCCCCAGGTCCAGTGCTCGAACAACTATACCATCCTATGGGGATGTCACCTCCCCAGCATTCAGTGCATAGCCTTACACATAGGAGGCCCTTAGATGTTCGCTGAACTGAATTCTTGACACCAAATCCTAACCATCTTTTCAGATCTAACTTGAATCCCTCCTTCTTTGTGAAGGTATCTTAGACCCAAATGATTTCTGCCATTCATTCACTGGTGATGAAGGGATATTGTTTTACCATTCCCAGCACCAAGTGCCCCCTGCCTTTGTACCTCTTGCCCCATACACCAGGCAGTCCTACCAGTGCAGGGTTGCCTAGCACTTCAAAGGAAGTTCTTAGGAAATGAAACAAAACCATGATTAGTACTGAGACTTGTCTGCAAACCTCCCAAACTCCTCTCAGATGTCAGCGATATTCAAGTACTCTTACTGTGTGGACATTTCTCATGAAACTGAACAATATATTCTAAATACAGTCTTACTGTGGGGACTTAAATAACAGTAATGCAACTCCCTCATTTTACAGATGAAGCAAAGGCACCTAGAAAGGGGAAGGGCCTGAGGCTTCACAGAAAGTTAATGGAAGACCTGGGACTGAAACCAAGCCAACACGTGGCCCTTTACTGTTTACACATTCCTCACAAGCTGATGAGGAAAGGAATGCAAACATTGTCATCTCCACCACCACTGTAGATCGAGAGTGTAAAGTAAGCCATCTTCTCTTTGCAGATGATTCCTAGATCCAGCCCTCATATCCCTCTGCAGTTCCAGTCCTGCACTACTCACTGCAGGGCCCGAAGGCATCCGTTTCAAATTCAATGTGGGTCCAAAATGGAGCATGTTATCTTTTCCCCTAAGACATCCTATCTTCCCAACTTCCTGACATCTGCTTCCTTCTAGTCACCCTGGTTTACATAATAAAGAATGATCCTGGATTCTTTTCCTTCCTCAAATCCAATCAGGCAACAAAGTCTGGTCCATTCCACCACTACAACATTTCTTACATCTGTCTCCTTTTCTATGCTCACATGATCACTAGAGTTCAGGTATTTATCACTTCTTGGTTGGACTATTGCAAATGGCCAGAATTCTAATTGGTCTCCCTGCCTCCCACTCTCCCCTCTTTTATTTATCCTTGACAGCTGCCAAACTGACATTTTTAAAGTAAGGTATGATCATGTCACTCCACTGTGCACTCAGCTTCAGAAGGCTTCTTTCTGCTAGGAAGATAAACTCTGTTGTTTAAAACCCTTCACAATCTACTCTAGCCTGTGTTTCTAAGCTTCTCCTTCACTCACTTTATGTTCTAACCAGGCTAGCTCACTTGTGTTGCATCTCCCAACTCTGGATCTTTGCATATGCTCTCTGCCCCGCCCTCTCCCTCCATCCCTAGCATTTATTCCCTTATCTCTGACTCACATAATCCATTGGCTCAAGGGCCACTTCTCACAAGAAGTCTTTCCTAATTTTAAAGCCTTCTTTACCACATATGTATATACATGTATATGGATGTGCAAAAGCACACACCCACCCCTGCATATGTTCCATTTTTTTTAAATCCGTGCACATTGTCCATTCTACCCAATGGGTTCTTTGAAGATAGAAGTTTTTTTTTTGGTATTCCTAGCCAGCCCTAGCATGTACTTAATAAATGATGTTGAATGAATTAATGGATATATATTGGGGGGGGCGGTGTATCCCTTCCTCTGGCACAGTACAGACTGTACTCCTTCTGTACCTTCTCCTCCCTCGGGTTCTTTTCCTACAGAGGAGCTCCTGAATAGTCCAGACAATATCCTTTTGGCCTCCTTGCATTTTGAGGGCACCAGTACAGCACCGAGCTGTGCATGTTTGCTAAGTTTGCTATGAGAAGCCCTCACTTTCCTTCTCTTCTAATCATTCATTTCTAACACTTATTTTCCAATAATAACTCGTATGCCAATTCTTGACCCTTGATCATGATCCTACTGATGACCACCATATCTCTGCACTCACAAGGAAACTGAGGCTTAGAAAAGGGAAGGTGATTTGCCTAAGAATCTGCACCTTCCAACTCTCAGAGTATACATACCTGCTCCCACCACCCCAGGGGGACTCCCTTAGCACACACTCCCTGAAGTGATTATTTCTGATGAGCACATCCCACAAGGATAGGCACCATGTGGCATACCCATCAGTGTCCCAGGCCCCCAAAGCACATTTGGGTACATAGTAAGTGTTCTATCAATGGCTGCCAATTAAAATGATAGCTAATGGGGGAAAATGACAAGAAGAACCCAACACACCCAAAAATAATCTTGAAAGATAAGGATGAAATAGATTAGCTCAGTCATCAAAAGACCAATTCCTGCTAAGTCAATGGGCCTGAGGAGGCAGCATGGAGAGGAGAGATTACATGGGGCTGCTCCAGCCCAGGGAAGACTGTTTCTGTTCCATAATCACAGACTCTCTGAAATGGCTGAGATCTCAAAGTCTAGCCCAACCTATCCTGGAGCAGGAGTCTCCTCTACAGCTTCTCCTTGAAGAATTTTTTTAAGCGAAAGAATGTGATCTGGGAGGCAGCTCATTCCACCTGTGGTCAGCACTAATCATTGGGAAGTTTTTTCACACACTGAGCCAAAATCTGCTTCTCTGGAACATCTCCTATTGCTCTTAGTTCTACTCTGTTCATCATGTTATTGTAATTTTGACAATGAACTGAGACACTTAGAGATAATTAATAGGAGTATGGGAAAAGCACATTCAAGGTCACCTGCTCTAACCACCCACCCCACTCTCCTTAAGAACAGCTATTGCTCTGGTGACCACTTCTGAAGGAACCTGATGCCCACCCTAGAGTTGGCACTTGTGTTTTAGTGAGTTTTGAGTCTCAATGAAAAACATGCTCTAATATCATTCCCCTTTACTGTGTTTCTGCACAGCATCCTCTAGTTGGAGAAGGTGAGGTTCTGTCTCCAACCACAATCTGTAAACCTTTATCCCAGGGTTGCTTTTTGGATTTGCTGAATTTCAGACAGACACACAGGAGGCCAATTCTTCCACCCGATTCCACGGTCTTTTGAAAAAAGTCTCCAAAGGCACACTGTGAGCCTGACACTTTGAACATTCCCAGAAAGAGCCAAGACAATGGGCACAGCTTGGGAACAAGAAAAGCAGTAAGGCTCTCCCTCTCTCGCACTGCTCCTTTCCCTAGCAGAGATCCTTATATAGAACTGTTGACCTCACTGAATATAATCCCCCCGGAGAGGATAAAGGTATGGATGCAGAGAAGGTGTGGTATAGTAGAAAGCGCTGGATGTGGAGTTACAAAACCTGAGTCTAAATTAAGACTGGTGTGACCCTTAGCAAATCACTTCATCTCTGCAACCCTCAGTTTAGTTCTCTTTAAAGTGGTGACAATACTTACATTGTCTGATTTATAGGATTACTGTGAGAAAAGTGCTTTGCAAATTTTAAAGCCTTAAACAAATGCATACTATCACTATTATAGTTTCACCAAATATAAGTGTTCTGAGTAATATGCCCATTGTAAGATGGGCATATTCTTCCCACTAATAATATTCTGTAGTGCAATAATGTCTAGACCTCTGCAACTTTTCCTCACATACCAGATCTTCCTGAATCTGTTAAAAATTATGGAAGATAAACCCATATGAGAATTTATCAAATGACATTTTGTTTCAATAGGGTAGCATGAACCACGGACTGAGTCTATGGTATGTGTCTTACAGCTGTACATCCATCTGGCCAAAGGAAAGCAACAGAATATAAAATGCTAATCAATCAAGATCAAATGAGAGAACTTTGTCTCTGATCAAGAATAGAGCCTATTTAAACTATCCTTGCATATTATTATTATTTTTTTTTTACTTTTAAAGCTGCCATTTCTTGGGGCTAATCTCTGAGGCTTATTGCCTGCACGTTTTTAGCTATCATCTTCTTAACTCCCTTACTGGTGTCTGGGGCTCCTAAGTGGCGCTCAAGACATCAGGAAAAATCACTTCCTTCTGAAACTGCTGTGCTTGGCGAAGCAGCCAAACGGGGCTAAAGCAAGATAAGTTTTCCCTGCAGTACTTTCCAGTCTCACACAGAATCCTAAGCCCCTCCAAATGTAGATAGCTGCACCTCCTCTAATGCAAAGGCATGTTTCAACTGAAAATCCAAGGATACACCACACTACCCTACAAACAACTCAACGCAATGGGCCGCAAATGAAGAGCGCCTGTAACCACCTAGGGAGAACCTGAAACTGAAAGGCTGAGGATATGTAGCAAATCACAGCCTAATTGGTCCCCTGCCCCCCTCCACAAAGTTTGCCAGAAAACTTAAGGAGATAGCAAAGAGCTCTATACAAAAGGGAAAAGCTTGCCCTCAGCGTGCAGCACTGGGTACTTTTGGCAACCAGATGTGGGTGGGCAGATGTCTAGTAAACGGGTCTGTTGAAAGCTATAGCATTTAGAATCTGTGAGCCTGGGATCAAGATGGGGTAACTGATGTAGACTCTCTTGGCTGCTTTGCATCAATCTGAAGAGCTCTCTGGACATAGAGACTTTCCCTTATGGTCCATTTTTTTTGGTAATACCAAGGAAGCACAGAGAAAAAGATAGTTAACCAAATTCTCCGTCAGCACAACTGAAGACATCCAGTCTAGCTGTGATACCCACTGGGCTCAGGCTGTACCCCATCCTCCTGCTCACAGCCAAGCCATCAATCACGGAGTGAAGGGGCTGCTCTGTCCCTTTTTTCACTTACCTGTCTTTGTATTTGATCACAGCATCCACAATCTTCTTCATTTTCTTGGTGAGGTTTGGTGGGTTTGGGGAGAGCTTTTCAGCAGGGGGTCTGCCACGTTTCTTTTGCTTTTTGCTATCATCATCCTTGTCACGGCTGCGAGTACTGGTTGTTGGTGTTGAAGAGCCAGCATCGCTGTCCCGTTTGCGCTTCCGAGATGACTTCTTCTGTCGGACTTCTTCCTCGATTTCCTCCAGTGTACCTTCCTCTATGGCCTTCAAGGTCAGTGGTAGTAAAACAGAACAACCACCATCCAGATTATTTAGGGAGAGGAACACAACAGAAACAACTCATTCATACACAAAGCTAAGGGAAGGGTTGCTAACAGTAAGGGAAGGGAGGGTGAGCACTATGCCACATATCCCAAATCTGGCTCAGTTTGCTTGCTGTGCTATCTAAATATTGTTGCACTTATTCTGTTTAATTTAATGAGTGCTACAAATGAAAACATCCCATGGATAATTTCACCCTTGAAGAAAGAACACTAGACTACTAAAAGTCAGGAGACTGATCAAATCAGCTACCTGGGTCCAAGTTTTCTTATTGGTAAAATGAGGGGGTTGGAATAGATTAACTTTAAGGTCCCCTTCCAGCTCTAAGACTGTATGGTTTGGGGTATCTCTGTCAATTGACTTTTCCTGCCCAAGAAGATAGGGACTTCATGGCTGTCCAGCAGAGGCCTGTCCCCAAGGTGGTGGTCCACTTCCCCAGTATTTTTCTCTCATAAGACAGTCTCCTTGTTAGGAGCTGAATTTGTGTCTCAGACTTTGCCATTCCACCCAGTAAGACATGCAGCAGACCCCCAGCCCTGTCTACAGGAAACTGGTTTCTCTTTACTGTGACTTTCATCACGGCTCTAGGCCTCTTGAGGTCAGATGCTGCAGAGGCCCAAACTGCTTCACCTTCACTTCGCACCCACTGCCCTGACCTAACAGGCTTGTTTAATCCTTTTCCGCATTTAAAATCTTTTGCAAGCTACACATGTGAGTGTACACACTTCTGGAAAGCCTGTGAGATCTAAAGTAAGCAGACTGGCTTTACAGGCTGGTAGAGGAAAGCAACAGTCAACAACACTGAGAGTTACTTGGAAATAAAACTCAGCAAGGGTGTGGCCTGTGGTGGGACAGGTGAGGCTGGTCGGTTCCGTTATGTGATCACATCATCTGCCCCACCTCGCTCTCTGGAAACCAAGTTGAATATACTTCATGTATCTGTTTCCTCTGGTCTTTTTTTGGGACAATATATGGACAGAAATCAACAGCTGCAACATAGTGCTCTGTCAGCTCTTGGCTTTTAACAACATTTAAATGGAAATTATCAACGGAAAGAAATGAGAGTGGGCCACGCTCTGACCAGGAAGTTCCTGGTGGCTGACTTTATGGCCAAAGTAAGGCCAGGTTCTGATGCTGGATTTCTTTAAAAAAAAAAAAAAATTTTTATCGATCTTTTGGTTTTTACATCATCTCCAGTGTCCAATATTCCCTTTCGGCCTGCCCTCCCTAGTAAGTCATCCCTTTTAATAAAGAATAAAAGAGAAAGAAAAGTAGGTCAGTAAGACTAATCAACATGTCAACTGAATGTGAGAGTATGTGCAATTGTGTGTCCACACCACCCCCTAACACTGTAAAGAAGGGGAAGAGGAAAATTTTCTCATTTCTTTGGGTCACAGACTTAAGAGCTGGAAGGCACCATGGAGCCCACCAAATCCTCTAAGAGATGACAAAACTGGGGCTGAGAGAAGTTAAACTGTCTTGCCCAGGGCTACACAGCTAGGAAGCATCTTAGGCAGAACTTGAACTCAGGGCTTTCTGACTCCTAGCCCACTGCACAGGGCTGACATTAGAATCTAGCCTTATGGTCATAGTACAGACTTTAATTTATTAAACTCATTAGGTTATTTATTTTTTTAAAGCAGGATAAACTGTAAACCAGTTAACTGTCTCATACATAAGCCACTTTAATAACAGAAAAGTGGTATTCTGAATGAAATATGCATAGAAAAAAGGACAGAGCAAGAAAATAAATTTGTCAATTTTTCATTACTGTCCAGCTGAAGACACTTTTTCCTAGACAGAAATATACTTAGATAAACTCATTAGTTTTTACATTCTCAGAGGACACCTGTTAGGCAACACAAATCAAGGTGGAGCTCATGGAGAATATTATGGTCTGATATACTCAAGGGAACTTATTTCTCTTGTAAAGGAATTACATTTGTATTAATATCTGTGTTACTTAAGCCTCACTGACATTGAAATAAAAAATAACTTGAGTAAAGACTGCCGGAAGCCAGTCAGATTTCAAATAAAATTCCCCCTCAAGACTAACCCACTGGACAGAAGACTAGTTTCTGAGCACAGATTAAGGTCCCCAGGACACTAACAAGGGTAGTCTGAAAAAAAATCAGTGCAGAATGAAGCCATCACCTACAGTATATACCTTGAGCCACTGCTTCTCGGTCAGTGAGTCGCTGTAGTCAACTTCTTTACGGTGGCGGGAGCCTCGCCCAAACATCTTTTCTTCTTCTTCCTCACAGGTCAGCCTCTCAACTTCAGCATCATCCTTAATGATCCAAGATGGAAGCTCATCTTCTTCCATCAGGCGTGGCTTTCTTTTGGGGTTTCGAGCTTCCTCTCGCCTACGATCCAAATCCATGCGCTAGGACACAGTGAGAGGAAGTCAGGGGCCCGTGGGAAAATCAGGAACAATTATTAAGAGGGCCACTGACTATTTCCATTCCTGCTACAAAGTCCTTGGGTGACAGTGAGATAAATATGACATATGTATCATATTTGATATGCACGATAATCAGACACTTAAGTTGTATATTTAGCTGGAAAGGCTTTCCATAAGCACTAAAAGAGACTATAGCTCACAAAGTAGCTTTATCCCTATTCCAGCACAGAACACAGTCAAATCTAGAAATACAGCATAGTTCTCATTTTTCAGGTGCAGATGCTGTTGGACAGCCCTTATTCTAATGCACCAGTGTATTGCTATGCTCTAGAACAGCCTCTGGCTTGCTCCATGGATGCAAGGATACCAGGGCTTAAACCTTCCTTGAAGGAAGACGTCATTTTGCCCTCCCAGGGGCCAGGCTGACAAAGTGGCTCCTAGTTAAGGTTATATAGTCATCACTTCTGTTCTGAGAGAAGATGGAGTTAAGAAATCCATGACTACTGAAGCAGCAAACAAAGGTTATTTTACTATCTCTTCTTCAAACCCATTAGCCTTTGATGGACTGAATTCTCCCTTCAAGAGAGCCATTCAGATTCAGCAAGTCAACACATTGAAGTGAAGACCACAATTACTGCTCTGTTTACCACAAGACATACCCATGGGAGAGATGAGAGTTTAATTCTAGTTCACCCTTCAGACTCATATTCCTTATCAAGAATGATGGGGCTCATTCTCTCTCCAATCAAATCTTGGGGTCTGGTTAGTAATATTAGTGTTTTACTAAAAATTATCTGTTATGAAACAATCTTGTAGATGCATATGAACTGTTGTAAAAGCATCCCTTTAATATTTATATTCTCTGTCTCTCCTAATGAAGTTCCTCTCAGCAAGAAATACCACACTGCCTGTGGCCCTCTCTACTGACTGTAACTATCCCAGCCTTTGAAGCTCACCATGAAAAGATCAAACTCCTCTTCATGTCGGGCGATCATCTGATTGACAGTTTCATCATCTGGAACTTCATCTTCTTCCTAGAAGATTTTAAATACTTAATTCTACTGTGGAGACTCTAAAAGTAGCTGAAGTGAGTGGATTTCAACACCGACAGTCTTTACCACCTGACAGCTATTCGGTGGTCCATGGGAAATGAGGTTGAGGTCTCAGTCCAGTTTCCAGTGGACAAGTATCCACATGGCAACAGAAAGCACATACATACACACACACACACATTGTCAGATCTGGCCCTTTGCTGGCCACCTCAGCACAGAAGCCAAGGATTGAATGGGCATGGAGACTGAACTACCCCTCTCACCTTTAGAGGTGGTTCCTCCAAGTCAGGGTTGAGGCACATTGGCGGAGGGGCAGTGTGGGCGAAGCTTGCACTGCCGCTGCCCGTGCTGTGTCTGCTCTGTGGATAAATAGAGGACTTCAGTCTCCAGGGCTGTCAATCCGGCATCTTTCACCAGCACTAAAAGTCACTTTAAAGAAAAGCAAGTACTCATCCTCTTTCCTTTCAGCCCACACTCCCTTTATTCCAGGGATGTAAAAAACATAAGAGCAAAAAAAAAAAAAAAAGAAAAAAGAAAGAAAAAAGAAAAAAAAGAAAAAAAAAAGGAAAAAAATGGAAAAAAGGGAAAGGCACCCATGCATTCACCATTCACACTTGGAAAGAGAGAGGGCAGGGTCCGTCTTGGCCTCCTACCTCATCCTGTTCCTCATGCTCTAGGATCGCCTGGAGGAAAGCTCTTCTCTCGTGGCTGGAGGATTTCTGGTCAAACATACCAGCCTGGATCACCTTCTGATCAACATTTAGCTTGTATTTGGCTGCAGCCAAGATCTTCTCTTCCACACTATTAACTGTGCAAAGACGGAGGACCCGGACCTCATTTTGCTGCCCAATACGATGGGCACGGTCCTGTGCTTGTAAGTCCTGAAAGAGGAAATTGTTTGCTTGTCATTTCAATACAAATTTCTCTAGGAAAAAAATCAGGTTCTTTAAATGTCACTCAGAAGGTTGAGCCTTTGTCAAAAGACATGCCTGGTACATCTGATACTCCCAAAGCCAAGCATGGAGTTGCCTAAAAAGCTTCTATTAGAGGGAATAATACCTCTAGAGAGAGAAGCTCAATTAAAAGGTTAGTTTTGCTGATGGTTTTCACTAGAACAACTGAGAAAACCAGTTCATCTTTCTATGAATCATGGATGAACGAAGCCGCTGAGGCCAGGGCCATTACCACCTCTGGAAGGCGGCCTAGGAGGACCTGCCACTTCAGTTTTCCTTCGGAAGCTTTTACCTTCTTTGGGATTCAAGGCTACGGGAAGAAAGCTCAGCATTTACTACTTCATTCTTGGGAAGCTCTGTTTTTTGCCATACACACTCTCTTCCATGGCTGCCTCATGAATATAACAAAAGCAATAAATATTTACTGAGTGCTTCCCATGCGCACAGCACAATGTTAGGCACTTCTTTAGTACAAATGAGAGCACTGGCTTCTAGAGCTGGTGAACTACCAAGAGCACAAGACCCAGGATCATTTCTTGCTTACTCTTTTTTTTTTTTGTGTGCGAGGCCATCGGGGTTAAGTGACTTGCCCAGGGTCACACAGCTAGTAAGTGTCAAGTGTCTGGTCGGAGACTGGATTTGAACTCAAGTCCTCCTGACTCCAAGGCCGGTGCTCTATCCACTGCGCCACCTAGCTGCCCCTTTTCTCATTCTTTTTTTTTTTTTTTCTTTCTTGCTTAATCTGTCTCTGGGTTATATCTGGACACACGAGTAAGGAACAAAGTGAACAGAGACAGATAAATAGTCACCAACTAAATTAGAGGAGAAAAACAGTACTTAAGTCTCCACAAGGAGGGATACACACTTTGCATTCATATGTCCTTGGCAGGAAATACGAAGGGCAAGTCCCTCACAGTGACTTTTTTCTCTTTAGCTGAGTTAGTAATCTCTCACTTTGCACAAAATGAGAGCCTGAGAAAAACAGCTATTTTCAGGTGGAAAAGAGGGAGGCAACATGTCTCCTATCTCAGACTCTACACCTCAGTGCACTATGAATGAGCTATCCTTTGATTTACCTGTGAATATTGATATTATGTGTTCGTGCTTTTATAGAATTGAGTATAAGAAGGAATCTCAAGAGGCCATCCAGTTCAGCTACTTGTCTCTAAGTGAATTCACACTTACACCATCCAAAGCAGATGGTGAGAGGTTTTAATCATCTCGAGAGAAAGAGATTCTATAGGTCCTCTGCAGTTCATGTGTTAAACCACTCAGAATAACTGAGATAGGAAGGAAGCTAGTGTTTAAACTTAAGATGGAAGCATAACTGTGCCCCCTTTCTCATAAGGGGGGGGGAAGAAGGGAGAACAGCTTTTTTTTGCTTTTGGAATCTATCAAGAGTCCCTGCACTTAGCTCCATTTTTCTTTTACCTGGTGAGGATTCCAGTCACTGTCAAAAATTATCACAGTATCTGCAGACTGGAGGTTTAGCCCAAGACCCCCGGCCCGAGTACTCAGGAGAAAAATGAAATACTCAGAGCCTGGTTCGTTGAAGGTTTTCAGCAACATACCACGGTCTTCAGCTTTTGTGGTTCCTGATGGGCACCAAAGAAGGAAAGGGTTAGGAATCTGACATCATCCCATAGTTAGAAGTCTAAATAAAATGACCAACCCAGGAAGGAATAGGCACCTTACCCAGCTTTACACACAAATTTTGTAAAGTTCTTTATATAAATCAAGTCCCCTAATATGGCTATGGGGTCATTTTAATCTAAGGAAACATTTGGGGCAGCTAGGTGGCGCAGTGGATAGAGCACTGGCCCTGAAGTCAGGAGGACCTGAGTTCAAATCCGACCTCAGACCAAACACTTGACACTGAGTAGCTGTGTGACCCTGGGCAAGTCACTTAACCCCAACTGCCTAAGCAAAAAAAAAAAAAAAAAAAAAGTAAACATTTACTTAAGAAGATGTGAATATGTAAAGAATAAAACACTTTTAAATGTAGTTTATACCATGAACTAACTTTATTTTTCAACATATTTTTCACAAAAACAAAAAGCCCAAAATAAGTGCCTTAAGTGATTGGGCAAGAGTGTGACTAGAAATACTGCCCCCAGTATTCAGTGGTGGTGGAGGATGTAGGGGATGGTCCTTTGCACGAGGCATAGTAACTATGGGCAAGACCGACACTGCCCCTCCCCCCTCCAAAAAAAAGGATTCAGATACACACCCTACAAAAGAAGTATCAGTGACCAACCAGGCCCCCACAGTGTCAAGTGTGAATGGAGTATTGAATTACTGTTTTCACTAACTTGAGAAATAAAGGCAGGTAGTTTGGGCTGTGAAGTCCTATATTATTACTGAGGCAACTTCTTGCTTTGCAAAGAGGAACATTTCTAAGGGTAAGAACACAAAAATCATGTTTCTCTAGCCCCAATGAATAGCAAACCATCTACTTCCTAAGTAATCCTCTTGGACAGAAAGGAAAGACTCTCCAGACTGAGAAATGCAAGTTCTCTCACCAAGTAATGGCCATGGCCATTTCATTTCTTATATTCATGGGTAAGCAATCTGACTGCATTGTGGGAATAGGAGAGAGCTTTCCAGGCCTCTCTGGTCAATAACAACTGTGCTCAAAGGAGCTCCAAGCAAAATTCAGAGGTTATTTCAAGTCATCAAATGAAAATTAAACACTTCCTGTCAACCTTCTGGACGTAACAACATAGCCAGGATCCTTAACTACTAACTAAGCTTCAGCTCAGTCAATAAACAATGGCTAATCTGAACTGGTCCCAATAGGGAAGACGGCCAGTAGGCCCTCATCTCCACCCTGGCTCAAGCACCTGACAGGAAGGCAGCAGAATAGTGGGACCAGAGCTGGATCCTCGATCTAAAATATGTTTCTAATAAGAGATTAACTGAGGCCACAGTCAAACTCTTATGAAGCAGTTTCATCATCTATAAAGTGGAGAAATCATTCTTTGAAGTCTTTGCTTTCTTCACAGGGTTTTGTGAGGATTAATTAGGAAGCTGAGATGCTTTCAGTAGAGCTCAGGGAAAGGAATCACTCAACTATAAGACAGTTTTCAAATAAAAAGTTCTCTGTTAAACTCACCATCAAGCCTGAGGTATTTAAAGCCACGATATGCAAAGTAATCTTCCATGATGGTCATGAGAGAGGTCATCTGGCAGAAGAGCAGCACTTTATGATTGGTAGCTCGGAGCTTGGGAAGAATTCGATCCAGGAGTTCAAACTTTCCAGAGGCTCGGTATAAATCCAGGCTGGTGTACAAAAAAAAACAAAAAACACATAGCACATGAAAAAGAGGACATTGAGACAGGAAAAGGAGGGAGATTTTTATGACTCTATGCTTACTTTAACACTGAAGGGGTGGCGAGTAGGTCAAGGATGAGCAAAAAAGACTTGTATGTACAAGAACATTTAAAGGAGTGCTTCTTCACAGAAATGGGAAAAGGACCCACATGTACAAAAATATTTAAAGCAGCTCTTTTTGTGGTGGCAAAGGAACTGGAAATTGAGGGGATGCCCATGAGCTAGGGGAATGGCTGTACAAGTTGTGGTATATGAATGTAATGAAATACTATTGTACTATAAAAAATGATGAGCAGGTGGACTTCAGAAAAACCTGGGAAGACTTATATGAACTAATGCAGACTGAACTGAGCAGAATCAGAACATTGTACACAGTAACAGCCACATTGTGTGATGACTGACTTTGACAGACTTAGCTCTTCTCAGCAATGCAAGGATCTAAGACAACTCCAAAAGACTCATGATGGAAAATGCTATCTACATCCAGAAAAAGAACCATGGGGTCTGAATGCAGATTGAAGCATATTATTTGCTCTTGCTTTCTCTACTTTTATCGTTTCTTCTTTCTTGTGGTTTCTCCCATTGGTTCTAATTCTTCTTTACAACAAAACTAATGTGAAAATAATTTTAATATGAATGTATATGTTGAGCCTATATCACTTTAAATGTCATCGTGGGGTAGGGGAGAAAATTTGGAACTCAAAATCTTGTAAAAGTGAACACAGAAAACTAAAAATAAAAAAATTTGTAAAAAAAAAAAAAAAAAAGGAGCGCTTCATGTGGTGGCAAAGAACTGGAAACAAAATGGGTGGCCATCATTTGGGGAATGGGTAAACAAATAAAGTAATGGAATAGAATTTTATTGTGCTAAAAGAAAGGGATAATATTATGGATTCAGAGATATATCTACATGTGTGTGTCTATATATGTACATACAGATATGTAATACATACATATACTTATATGAAGTGATGAAGAGTAAAATGAACAAAACTAAGCAAATAATTTACACGATGATCACAATAAGGAGGGGAGAAACAACTCTGACATCAAACAACTGATGATGAAAGATTCTTCCTTCTACTTGGCAGAAAGTTGCTGGACTAAAGGTACAGAATTAGATATGACCAATGTATTAATTTGTTTTGCTTGCACACACATATTTGTTACAAGGCAGAGCTTCTACTCAAGACATACTGGTAGGCATGAAAAAAGAATATGAATAAAATATTTTAAATAATGAAGAGAAGAAAATGCCAAAAGGGGAACACAAATAGATCAACTTTGTTACTATCTTGTTTAAAGTTAATACATACATATATTTAAAAACCTCTATAACAAGTTCAGTTTCTTACACAATACTCTTCCCTGTTCTTTTCTGTATCATAAAATGTTTGTTTTTGTTGATGATTGTTAAGCTCACTATAAAACACATTAAAAAAACCTTCAAACCCCAAATCCAGACAAGAGGAGAGTAGGTTTCAAAATATTCATAAGAACATTTTTTTGTGGCAGCAAAGAATTGTAAACAAATTAAAGGCCCATTGATCAGGGAACAATTTGTTTAAATGGTGATTTGTGAAAGTAATAGAATATTATTCAGCTGCAAGAAATATGAATGGGGGAGGGGTGGTAGTGAAGGGTGGGCGGGTAGAGCCAAGATGGCAGAGTAAAAGCAGTGACTTGCTTAAGATCTCTCCCAAACCCCTCCAAATACCTGTAAAAAATGGCTCTAAACAAATTCTAAAGCAGCAGAACCCACAAAAAGACAGAGTGAAACAAATTTCTAGCCCAAGACAATCCGGATGGTTTATCAGAAAGGTATATCGTGCCGGGCGAGGAAAGGAATGTAACTCAGCACAGGCGCACAGGCAAAACAGGCTTCAGTGAACCTGGAGCAGCCCTCTGAAGACTGAATCGCAGGCAGCTGTGGCAGTTTCCAGACTTCTCAACCCATGAACGCCAAAGACAACTTAGAAGGTCAACAGGAAAAGTCTGTGACTATGGTGGTGAGAGAAAAACTTGGTCCCGGGACAGCTGCTGCTTCCATAGCTTCCAGCCCACAGACTGAGGGGGATTCGAGTGGCTGATCTGAGAGGGACTGCAGGGATCTCTTTGCTGGTGCAGGATTCTCTTGCTTTGCCTGTGCTTGGATCTGGGTCACATTTCTGGGGTGAGGAGGAATGCTGGCGTGGTGGTGGAGGAGAAATACTCCTCACAGTTCCAAGGCAGAAAAGCACTCAGAAAAGAGTGCTTGTGGTCACTCATAGACCAGAGTACAGGCCACAAAAGGAGTAAACACCTTGCCCCTTATCATACCATCTCGAAAGAACTGAAAATTTACAGGTCCTTAGAAGTACCTCTGAAAACAGCTGCACAAAACCCCTGAAGCTTGGGATGGTGCATTCTACACACTGGAAGCAGACTCCTACCTTAACAAAGAGTTAATTCAACTAATTGGCTGGGATCATGACCAAACCTTGCAAAAAAAGTCAGACCATAGAATCTTTCTTTGGTGACAAAGAAGAAGACAACAAAGTCAAAGCTCCTATATCCAAACCCTCCAAGAAAAATATGAATTGATCCCAGGCCATGGAAGAGCTCAAGAAGGATTTTGAGAAGCAAGTAAGAGAGGTAGAGGAAAAACTGGGAAGAGAAATGAGAGTGATTCAAGAAAATCATGAAAAACAAGTCAACAGCTTGCTAAAGGAGAACCAAAAAAATACTGAAGCATGAGCAAGCAGTGCAAAAAGGGTCAGACTGTATTATCTTACTTTGGTGACAAAGATCAAAACACACAACCAGAAGAAGACAACGAAGCCAAAGCTCCTACATCCAAAGCCTCCAAGAAAAAATATGAATTGGTCCCAGGCCATGGAAGAGCTCAAAAAAGATTCTGAGAAGCAAGTAAGAGAAGTAGAGGAAAAACAGAGAGTGATGCTAAAGGAGACCCCAAAAAAATAATGAAGAAAATAACACCTAAAAAAATAACCTAACCCAAATGGCAAAAGAGGTCCAAAAAGCCAATGAGGAGAAGAATGCCTTAAAAAGCAAAATTGGCCAAATGGAAAAGGAAGTCCAAAAGCTCACTGAAGAAAATACTTCCTTATAAATTAGAATGGAGCAATTGGAAGCTAGTGACTTTATGAGTAATTAAGACATTGTAAAACAAATCCAATGAAAAAATAGAAAACAATGTGAAATATCTCATTGGAAAAACAACTGACCTGGAAAACAGATCCAGGAGACAGAATTTAAAAATTATTGGACTATCTGAAAGCCATGATCAAAAAAAGAGCCTAGACATCATCTTTCAAGAAATTATCAAGGAAAACTGCCCTGCTATTTTAGAACCAGAGGGCAAAATAGAAATTGAAAGAATGCACCAATCACCTCCTGAAAGAGATACCCAAAGGAAAACTCCTAGGAATATTGTAGTCAAATTCCAGAGTCCCCAGGTCAAAGAGAAAATATTGCAAGCAGCCAGAAAGAAACAATTCAAGTATTGTGGAAGCACAATCAGGATAACACAAGATTTAGCAGCTTCTACATTAATGGACTGGAGGGCTTGAATGGAATATTCCAGAGGGCAAAGGAGATAGGATTATAACCCAGAATCATCTACCCAACAAAACTGAGTATAATCCTTCAGGGGAAAAAATGGTCATTCAGTGAAATAGAGGACTTTCAAACATTCTTGATGAAAAGACCAGAGCTGAATAGAAAATTTGACTTTCAAAAACAAGACTCAAGAGAAACATGAAGAGGTAAACAGTAAAGAGAAATCATAAGGGACTTATTAAGGTTGAACTGGTTACATTTCTGCATGGAAAAATGATATGTGTAAGTCATGAGACCTTGATCAGTGTTAGGGTAGTGGGAGGGAAAAAATTATATATATGTACATATATAGATAGATAGATAAATAGAGGGCATAGGATGAGTTGAAGATGAAGGGGTGGAAAATAAAATTAAGGGGTGAGAGAGGACTATACTTGGAGAAGGAGAAAGGGAGAGGTAGAATGGGGTAAACTATCAAACATAAAACAGACAAGAAAAAGTTTTTACAGTGGAGGGGAAACGGGAAGGTGAGAAGAAATGAGTGAATCTTATTCTCATAGGATTTGGCTTTCTAAAGGAGGGAATAACATATACACTCAATTGGGTATGGAAATCTATCTACAAGAAAATAGGGAGGGAAGGGGACAAGAGAGCAGGGGGATGATAGAGGAGAGGGCAGATTGGGGGAGGGGATAATCAGAAGCAAATGCTTCTAAGGAGGGATAGGGTCAAAAGAGAGAATAGTATAAATGGAGGATGGGATAGGATTAAGGGAAATATACTTAGTTTTTGACAACATGACTACTATGGAAGTGTTTTGCATGACTACACATGTATAATCTGTATCGAGTTGCTTGCCTTCTCAATGAGGGTGGGTGGGGAGGGAGGAAGGGAGAAAATTTGGAGCCCAACGTTTTAAAAACAAACGGCAAAAATTGTTTTTACATGCAACTGGGAAATATGATATACAGGCAATGGGATATAGAAATCTATCCTGACCTACAGGAAAATTGAAAGCAAAGGGGATAAGAGAAGGGGGGGAGATAGAAGGAAGGGCAGATTAGGGGAAGGGGTATTCAGAATGCATGCCATCTCGGGGTGGGGGGAGGGACGAGATGGGGAGAAAATCTGGAACTCAAAATCTTGTGGAAGTGAATGTTGAAAACTAAAAATAAATAAATAAATTTAAAAAAAAAATAGAAATATGAACTGATTTAACCCAAAGTAAGCAGAACCAGAAAAATAATATATCCAATAACAACTATGTAAATGGGAAAGTACAAAAAAAAGAAATGCGGTGATCTGTGTAATTATAATGATGACCTAGCTTGGTTGCAGAAATGAGAAAATGCATCTCTATCCGTTCTCTGCAAGGGTAGGGTACTATGGGTGTGGAATACTGTATATCCTATGACATTTGGATGATTTAGTGGTTGGTTTTGTTAAGCTGTTTCTTTCTTCTTTAATCTGCTACAAGGGTGACTTGCGAGGTAGAGGAAGTGAAAGGATATATTCAGAAATAAAAGTGAGGTTAAAAACAAAAGACAATAAAATTAAAATGTATACCTAGTGGTAGATTATACTGATAACAATAAAGCCCAAATCAAGTAAAATCGTATGTATTTTGTTCTACTATGTTAAGATCAGAGCTTTTTAATCAAAGGCACATTATAAAAAGCCCATCTCCATCTGGATACTCAAAATGGGAAATCTCAAGTAAATGCTGCTCTTACCCTTGGACAATGCCTCCAGTAAATCCCAAATGCTCAGAAAATGACTCCTGCAAACAAAACAGGACAATTATTTATGCCCAACAGAGATTTAGAAGTTCTAAATCAGTGGGGTCAAATTTAATATAAAATGGATCCTTGTAGGCCAAGAACTTCAAAAACCACAAATTAACATTATCTACACTGTACCGTATTTTTATTTTGTTAAACATTTCCCAATTATAGTTTAGTCTGGTTGGGGCTTCACTGAGTTCTGGAGTATTCAGCCCCAAGTCGAACATTTCTGCTTCACTTTACAATCCATAACTGTTCCTGGGATGTGAAAGCCCAGAGATTGGCTATTTAATCAAAGTTTTGCAACGGTGAAAATTAATAATCTTTTTGATAACCCCAGATGGGAAATAGCTTAAAAATTAACAGGACTTGGTGGCTTTTGTCTTTTTAACAGGACTCGTACATCTCTGTGAAAAGACGAGAAGGCACATTTGGGCAACAAAGGAATAGTTACTTTTTTGTTTGCACCAAATACCCAGGGGTTCATCATTTTGACCTGATGAGATCATGAAGACCCATGCCTGAGTCCATGCTGAATACTAAGAAAAAACTTTTCTAAACCAGAAGTCGAGTTCTGTTGTAACCCAGTAATGTATACTCCCTGTGACAGGACTCCTTGGCACCTGCCTTACCTCTATGTGCTGGAACATGTAAGGATGGTTGCAGATCTTCCTTAGCTGCATGATGGTGTTCATCAGTGTCTTGGTGCCACCCTTGCCCTATGAAAACAGTTTTCCCAGTCAGAACCCAGACCTAAGCAGAAAGATCAGCTCAGAGAGAATCCTGGGAAGAGTGACCCACAAGCTCTCCTCATTAACTGACAAATGACTAATTCACTCTGAATACCAAGGTATTACAAAAGGCTATTTTTCACTTTAGGAAAAAATTTATTTTTCACATGGAAAAAAAAGTTCTCACATACTCCATTGATAAGGATTTAAGGATTTGTTTGAGCTCTCTCGAAATCATTTTCAGATAACACAAGTGAGGAGACACAATTTCTCAATTCTGAAAGATAGGCTGGCAAGGCAAAGTCCACAAAGTCTTCAAAACGCAGGAAGACATGACTGAGGAAATACTCGACAACCTTGCAGACAAATGCTCCCAAGGAGTTTAGAAGGGGAGCTATGTTCAAACACAGGATCAGCACATGCTGGGGAAGACTAATTAGTGCAAAGTGCCATGAACTCTCATGTACTGAACCATGCTGGTCATTATCACAATGATTAATTTTAAAATGATGGGTGGACACCAATTTAATGCCCCCAGAACCAAGCCAAGCAATAGTTAAAATGGCCAGGAAATCTGCCAGTTAAAGTGACAATAATGTTACATGCTAAATAAAACCAAAAGCAAGCAAGGGGAATGAATCCCTATCAACTTTCAGGCTCTTAAGTCTCTGAAGCCCTGGCAGGGAGTGAAGAAGGATGGACGAGGATCTATGCCAGACCTTCTTGTCCTTCTCTGACCCATCCGTCAAGAGCACGCCCTTGGCCTGCATGTGCCGGTAGAGGACTCGCTGCAGTGCAGACATATCGCACTTGATCACATACTCCACCTGGAAAGCCACAAAAGATACCACTTATGGAAAGGAGTTCTTTTGATAAGCCAGCAAGGCCTAAATATTCTGTATGAGGTATCCACCAGCCCCCTTCTCATGGCAGGGCATAGTAAGGACGGCAGTGGGATAAAAATGTAGACTGAAGTTAAGGGTCTGGCTGGAAAGAGAACCTGATGGGCCTGAGACCTCTAGCACCCTTAGCACGTCACCAATGTCTTGTTTTCTAGAAGGGTTATCATGCAAGAAAAAGAAAATTCAGTTTTTAAGTACCTACTATGTAGCAGATACTATGCTAGGTGCTTGGGAGATAATGCTGAAAAATGATAGTCCCTGACCTTAAAGAACTTATAATTCAATTGGGTTATGGGGGGTAAGGTGGGGGAATGGACAGCTAGGGGAGATAATATTCACAAGTAAACATAAGATAAAATATGACTGGAGTAAAGGAGACATTCTGGTCAAATGCTTTAGAAAATGTGGAGGAGGTGATTACTTTTAGGTATTAGAGGGGAGGGGAGAGAATACTGGAAAAAAGAGAACCAGGGAAGGCTTAATGGAGAAAATAGCACCTGAACTGGGCCTTGAACAAATCAATCAAAAATTAACAAGTCTTTATTAAATGGCTACTATGTGCCAGGCACTGTGATAGGTACTGGGCATATTAAAGACAAGGCGCTTATTTATGTTCTATTGGAAGAAACAATGTATATACATATAAATACGAAATAATAGGAGTGGGGTGGGTGGGAGTGTATATGATTAGAAGCTGAGGGGCAACAGAAAAAGTCTTGTGTAGGAGGCAGCCCTTGAGCTGAGCTTTGGAGGAGGCTAAGGATTCTGAGGGGTGAAGGTGAGGATGGAGTGAAGGATTTCAAAAAGCAGAGATGAGGAGGGAGAATGGCATATTCTAAATACTAATTCATGCACTAAGAAATGGAGGCAGGAGAGACCTGGAGGAGACTGGGGAATAGACAGTAGTCAATTGGCAAGGATCACAAGCGTGTGAAGTAAGTCTGGAAAGGTGGGTCTGAAATCAATTGGTGGAGTCCAAGGGTCAGTGTTTTACCATGGTGGCTATGGGGAAACCCTGACGGTTTCCGACCAAGGAGTTACATGGTCAGCCCTATGCCTCATGAATTTTGACAGAGGTGGGTAGGATGAATTAACAAAGGGAGAGCCTAGAAACAAGGTGACCAGTGAGAAGGTTATTTCAATTGTTCAGGGAGAAGTGACGAGCGCCTGAACAACGGAGGAGCTGTGTGAGTGGAAAGGGGACCAATGTCAGAGATGCAAAGTTATGACCTGGACTTGGTGACTGATTGGTTGTGGAGCATAAGGGAAGAGTTAAAAATGATTCTGGAAGTTGAGTGGGAGGCAAGCTCAAAAGAACATGTCAAATTTCGCTTTGGACACACTGAATCTGAGATACAAGTAGGATACTCAGGCAAATGGCAAGATTAGGGTGGGGTCAAGGGAGACACTGACAGGGTGGGCTCAAAATACCTGACGATACCTGATACACACCTTTTCAGGTAATTGGGCTTCAACTTCTTTCTTTAACCGTCTGAGCAGGAAAGGACGTAGCACTTTGTGTAAACGTCGGATAATCAGAATAGTTTCTTCTTCATTCAGGTCTACCTGTTTTTCACCAATTAACACAAGAAAAACAAAACTATTATCTCTGAGAAGACAGGAATCTGCTAAAATGCAAACACAGAAATAAATTAATCAGCATGTCAGGTAGTGTGCTTGACGTTGGGAATAAAAAGACAAAAGCTTTTGCTTTTGTCCTTAAGGAGTTCACATTCCTATAGGAGCACACAGCATGCACACAAATGGGTACCAACTAACTTGGCAGAGAGGCACCAGAAGCTTAGGGGGACAGGAAGAGAGGCTTAAGTAAATGGGGAACTAACTGAAGGAAGTGATCCTAAGAGATGGAAATGAGGAATATATTCCAAGTATGGGGCAGACACAACACAAAGAAGGGCATGGGGATAGGCAGTGGAATGCTGTGTGGGAGGAACAGTAACAAGGCTAGTTTGGCTGTTTGGACTAGTGTATAATATACCCGGAAAGAAAGGTTGGTTGTGGAGGGGCTTAAACAGCCAACAGAGGGGTCTGAATTCGATCCTAGAGGGCCCTTGGAGTTTATTGAGCAGCTCAGTGACATGGCTAGACCTCTGCTTTAAGAATATCATTCTGATAGCTATGTGCAGATGGACCGGAAAAGGGAGAGCCTGGAGGCAGGAAGACCAATTAGGAGACTATTGCAATAACTGTCCAGTCAAGAGGTGAGGTGGTTCTGCTAAACAGATAGGGGTTTTAGAAGTGGAGAAGGGAATAGATTTGAAGACTGTTGTAGAAGTGGAATCAATAAGATTTGGCAAGTGACTGGAGATGTGGGGTGAGGGAGAGAGGAGAGCTGAGGAGACTCCAAGGTTATGATCCTATGTGACTAGAAGGATAGTGGTGCCCTTAAAAGAAATTAGTTTGAAGAGGGTTGAGTTTTAAGGGAAAGATAATAAGTTTCTGCTTTAGACACCTTGAGTTTAAGACCTCCATGGAACTAGAATTCAGAAGAGAGACTAGGACAGGATAGAGAGACTTGGGAGTCAACTGCATGATATTTGAAACCATAGGAGCCGATAAAGTCACCAAGAAAGTATAGTGAGAAGAGAAGGTGATTCAGTGCAGCCTGCCCTAAGAAAAATAATATTTATTCAGTGGTCACATATAAGATCACTTGTCATAGCTGTTGATCCTTTAAAACTACTGATTAAGAAAAATAATTCATCACTAGAGGCAGAGTGGTAACGAACAAATCGGGAGATTTGGGTTCAAATTCTGCCTACATTACTGATTAGCTATATGACAAGTCATTTAACCTTTCTAAGTATCATGTTTCTTATCTATGAAATGGGTATAGTACCCACTTCACAGGATTGTGAGGACAAAATGAAATAATGTATATCATTCATTTGGCAAAACACAAAGTAATAACACGTCAGCCATTGTTAATATTATTATTATTGTAGAATTTGTATCATTCACCTTTTATGAGTACTTGCAATAAAGCATCTCTCCTCATATTCTGAGAGGTAGCTGGCACAGAAAGCCAGTCTCCAAGTCAGCAAATAGTGGCTATGTGACCCTTGGCAAGCTCCTTACCATCTCAGACATTACTGAGGCCCTCCCTTCGCAAAGAGTTTTTGTTTTAACGTGGATGATATATGCCATATGGCAACTGACATTTGCCATTTGAAGAGTCAAGAGTCTCAGCAGTATTATAAAAAGTTTTTCCCCTGTTAAGCCCCTGGCAGGATCTAATTCTTAGCCCACAACTAAGAATCTTTGCTCTATACTTGACTCGACTATGCTATCAAGCTCCACTCCGCACATTCAGGATTTTATCTACTTATTAACACAATAACCCTCCTCCTTCCTAGTAGCTTATGTTATGTCTCTTGATAAACTGACAGACTCTGCTCTGAACTGGCCATTTTTGTCTTCTTTCCCCGATGACTTCAAGGAGTTCCCGCCTCGTAGCAGCGGATCTCCACGTACAGGCAGCATGTGACTCCTGGCTTGGGTACACTTACTTTTTCTCCTGTCATGGCAAAGGGAGCATTGAACCATTGCTCAAAGGTGCTGCAGCTCTTGAAGATGGTTGGAAGGAGGAAATTGAGCAGCGCCCATAGCTCAGGTAGTTTGTTCTGCAGGGGTGTCCCTGTCAGCAGCAGGCGCCGTGGAGCTACGTAGTGTGTGTTTAGAACCTGTGTTAGTTTACAGTGGTGATTCTTCATCCTGTGACCTTCATCTACAATCATGTACTTCCAGCGAATCTGCAGATGAGACAGCAAACCAAATAACCATGGAAATTTGGGAAATGTCCTTTGGAGAGATAGTTTTATCCTGCAGATGCAAGTGAACTTTTTCTATGCTAAATTTCATTCAACTATAACCAGTTCCCACAGAGGAATGCATTTTTTCCTCACTTCTTACCATGGCAAGACAACCAGTGCAAGGCAGCAAACACTCACTCTGCCTAGACCTATCCTTGACTCCCTAGACCCCTTTCAATCAGATTTATTAGCATGGTATCAATCGTCACTCCCAAATGGGAGTCCTGTGTCTCCAAGCTTGTCCTTCGCTGTGTGCCCTAGACCTGTGCATCTGGCTGGCAGTTCATACTCAGCTCATGTGAAACTCAACACACCCCCCTTTCCCCAAATCTGGTTCTCCTACCAACTTCACAGATGTTTCTATCTGTGGCACCACCACTGACTCTGCCTCACATTTTCACAATCTTGGGGTTATCTTTGACATTTTTCTAAACATGGTTTCCACCCTCTGACTCTTCCTCTTATACCCAATGAAGCACACCAAGATGTTTTTTTTTTTTTTTGTTTGGTCTCTGTATCTTCAATAGCTAGCATAGCACCATACACACAGTAGACACTTAATGAATGCTTGCTATATTGGACTGGCAACTCCCTTACCCTTTACTCACTGCCACCAACCCATCTCTAGTTACAGGGTCTTATGGGTCTTCTCACTTCTGCTCTCCCCTATCCTCCAATCTCATCTGCAAACTGCTGCCACAACAATTTCTGATGCACAGATCTGTTAATGTCATGCATATGCGCAAAAATCTTAAGTCCTTCCTATGGCCCACTAGTAGCTTTCTCTCCCTGAGAGAAACCTCCATCCTGCAGCCCGCTCATGGGGACAGCTCTTCTGATCTCTGTGGCCCTGGGCTGAGTCATCATTTCATGAGGGACCCAAGCCAGACTCACTTCACTCCCACCCGTACTTTGCATTCTCTAGACTTGGCCTTCTCCACCCCCTTTTCCAGCTCTCTTTGATTATTCAAATGCCAAATGTAGGCTTGCCATACTATTTTATGGAGAACTCACACAAGGCAAGTGCTCACATGGTGGTCAGAAGAAGCAACACAAGATTTTAAGGCTTCTCTTAAGAACTTTGGAAATGACTGTGTGATACGGGAGAAGCTGGCACAGGACCGCTCAGCATGGCGTGCCCTCATCAGAGAAGGTGCTGTCCTCTATGAGCAAAGCAGAATTGAAACAGCTCAAAGGAAATGCAGGATATGCAAATTTAGAGAACGTATCCCAAATGTTCACATGGACTATTTGTGCCCAACTTGTGGTAGAGCATTCCAAGCTCATAATAGTTTGATCAACCAGTCGGATGCATCGTAACTTAACTCTAACATAGTGATGTCATTTTGGTCCTCTTCAAGAATGCAACAACGACCAATTATTATTACTGTTTTCCCCAATTAGAAAGAAAACTCCTTGAGGGTAGGGATTTCTTCGCCTTTGCCTGTACTATTACCCTACTTTTTCTCTTTCTCAACTAAATTCCTAATAACCCCTTAGAACCCAAAACTGCACAGTACACTGTACACAGGTGGTGCTCAATAAGCACTTGATATATTGTCTCAGGTCTAGCCATACACACACAGAGCAGGAGAGCACCTATGCGGTGATCTGAAGGAACCAAGAAGACATCACGCCCTTTGCTTCTCTCAGACATCATCTTGGGTGAAGTCACTGATATCTGCAAATGATGCCAGAGTTACATTTACAACCAGCATCATTCAGAAGGGACACATGACTTCTTTAATGGCCCACAAGGTGTTCAATATTCTGACACACACTGCACTTCTCAACAACTTAACAGATATCTGAGAACTTTTGTGGAGGAGAAAGACTCTAAATTCAGGAAGAGTTTGTGGACAACAAACATCCTGACCCGATTCTGTCACTCAAACAGGTCCATTTTGCTTCCTTCCACTCAGGATCATAGGATTTAGATATGGGGGTGGAAAGAACCTTAGATACCATCTATTCGAATCCCCTACTCCATAGTATGGTTTATGAGAAAAAATTATAATACTTTAAGATATGGAAGAATCAAGTCACACCCCACCCCAGGGCTAGATCAGCCTCACATGAAGGATGGATATCCTCTTTCATTACACTAATACTCTGGAAATGACTAACCATTACTATCTCCTGGAGCATTAATTAGATTTTTTTTTTTTTGTTGAGAGGTAGGAGGTGCTGAGAGGGAAGACTAAAAAGCTCCAATTTTTCTAATGTTTTAAAGTTTACAAAGTACTTTTCCTTTAACTTCCTATTGAGGACAAATATTATCCTCCTTTTACATAGGAGCAGTCCAGGCCTCTTACAACAATGCCATGCTACCTCCTTTGACACAGTCACAATTTTCCTGAGGATTTGCTTAAGATCTCATAAGAAGGTGAAATACAGGTTAAAAAATCATAGTATTAGATCTACAACTAGATGGACCTCAGAAATCATCTAGTCTAACCCATTTATTTTAAAATTAAGAAATTAAGGCTGACTGACTACCAAGCTAGTGGTCTTTCCATTGTACCATGCTGGGGACATTAGGAGAAAGCAGAGAGTGAAGAAAGTTTCTGAAAGCTAAACAATGGGGTAGGTCCAACTCTTCTGGCTTCTCTGTTTTTTTCCCTTATGTGTAATCACAGAAGGGGCCAGAATGACAGCATGAGGACATGGAGCCAGGAAAGGGCTTGAAATCTGAGCTCTAATCACACCATGGCTACTTACTTGTTGTGTGACCTTAACAACATTATTATTTCTCTTACGCAAAGCAGTTTCCAAGCTTGTGACCTTGGTAAAGTATGCTTTAAAATAATTTCTTTGGAAAAAAAACAAACAAAAAAAACATAAAATAATTTCTTGGGGCAGCTAGGTGGCACAGTGGATAGAGCACCAGTCCTGAAGTTAGGAGGACCTGAGCTCAAATCCGGCCTCAGACCAAACACTTCACACTTACTAACTGTGTGACCCTGGGCAAGTCACTTAACCTCAACTGCCTAAAAAAATAAAAAATTCTTAGGAAATACTTGGAAATAAGAGAATGATCAGCATATTAACATTTTGCCAGTTATTTCACTACTAGTCATGGACATCTTGGGCTTGCTGTTGAAGAAATACAATGACAAAACCTTACCTTGGCAAGAATGTGCTTATCTTTTATAATATATTCATAAGTAGTTAGCAAGACATTGAATTTCCCACTCCGAAGCTGAGGTACAAAAGCTCGTCTTGCTGCTGGAGAGCCCTAGGGAGAGGAAAGCAGCATCTGCTTATTGGGGTGCACAGAAGAACCAGCAGGGTAATTCTAACCAACAAGGGGAGTAAGGACTTAAGATTCAACAGGTGTCAGCTGTACTGTCTTGATAAAGAATAAAACACAGACTCTCCAAACAAATACACACTTGCTGGGGTACCTGACTTTGAAAGGAGAAGCTCTTACTGAATAACTTCCCTCCAGCCTGAGCTTCCCACACAAGCTGGTCCAGGGCCAGAGCTCAAGGCCATGCCCCTGCCCCAGGAGGCCTTTGGGCACGTGAAGGACCAGCCTGAAAGGCTGGTGAACTTCAGGCCAGTGATGCTGGGTATGCAAATAACCAACCTGAAATGCTGAAGGACTTGAAGGGAAAGCAATGATTTCGAAAATGTTTCCATTTTGTTTCTTCCTACTCAGCATCATAACATTTACACTCAGCAGGAAGAAATCACAGACATCACATAATTCAATCTCCTCATTTTGAAGAAAAGGAAAGTATAGTGCTGAGGGTGAGTGGCTTCCTCAAGGCCACAGGACGCAGCTTGTAGAGCCAAGATCTGACCCCACAGCACCAGATACCAAATCTAGGGTTCAATTCCACCAGACTCTGCTGACAGTTCTTGGCTCCTAACATATCTATACCTATCTATAGATAAATAGATGGACAGATACATATATCTATATCTATATAAATATGAACATATAAAGACTTTTCATTCCTTTACCTTTAAGTATTTTATGAGCAGTAAAAACTTTTGAAGGGGAAAGCTATAACTTACCTTGTAGGAGACCTTCACCACAGAAGGAGCCCATTTATCAAATTCATATGCCCAATTTGACAGAGTTCTAGGAGAAAAAAAGGAAAAGAACTATCAAATCACACTTCTCTAATAAATGATCAAAATCTACAAAATATTCAGAGCAGTATGCCCAGACCTGTGCTAGGTGCTATGAGGAAGGACATACAATACAGACAGGCCATTACAGTTTCCAAGCAGTTCGGAGTCCAGTTGGAGAGGCACAACTAACAGACACATCAAACAATGGCAAAAATAGTTCATGCCAGCAGATAGTTAAGTGCTGGACTGCAATAGAGGAATTCAAGGGAGAGGGAGATCAATGAGGACTGGAACAGTGAAGAAAGGATTCCCAAGAAGATATGGGACTCGAGCAGGGTCTTATTTGAGATGGGGCATTTGGACAGGCAAAAATGAAGGTACAGTCATGAAGGAATGTGGCATGCTTACTGTCTGTGAGAAGACTGGCCTGATTATCTTGACAGAAGAGATGTTTTGAGGGAATAGTGAGAAATAAGGATGGAAGGGCAAAGGAGCACCAGAGCATGGTAGGTAATCAAAAGCTGGGCGGAGGAACTGAAGGCTTGACTATCTGGCAGCAGTTCCCAGGATGAATTAGAATGATTAAAGCCTAAAGTATGGGAAGACAGGAAGCTTATACAGTAAACCAGGTTAGAAGTGATACTTTTTCTTTTACTTTATGCCTGGACTACAACAGTAAGGGCAAGAAAAACCACAGACAAGACAGGTTTTGAAAGAAGAACTGACAGGACTTAGTGACTAACGGGATATCAAGGAAGAGGGAAAAACAAGGCAAGAATGACAAGTTTGGTGACTAAGAGTATGTTGGGAGAAAAAGCAGGTTTTGGAAAAGACAAGTTTCTTATTGGACCTATATAATTTCTCCTTCTAGCTCACCTCCCAGGAACAGTAAACTAGACACCTCATCTGTCCTGCTACTTCCCTCTGTAATCTCAATGATATTTGTTGATAACATTTACTGATAACAACAGTATTTGCTTGGCTGCTGCACCATAAGGACCAAGGACCTTTCCATCTGATTTGCAGCTGAATCCTCCTACATGTTATCTCTTTCCATTAGAATGCAAGCTCTTTCAGAGCGGGGACTCTCTTGGATTCCTATTTATAGCATAGCACTTTGTGCACAATAAACACTTAACAAATACTTTTTATTTTTCATTCATTTGTTCATCCGTGATCACCACCCCCCTTAGTCCCTAGTCTACAGTCTACCTAGACCCTACTCCCTTCTACTGTGCCCAATTCTCTTAAAATAAGAGGCCATATTGGATAGCACCCTTTACGGTTTCCAAAAGCTTTCCTCAAAACAATCCTGTGTAGTAGGCAGTAACGAGAATTATTTCCATTTTGCAGTTAAGAAAACTGGGGCTGAGAGTTAAGCAACTTGCCCAAGGTCACACAGCTAGTAAATATCAGAGCCTGAACTTGAACTCTGGTTTCCTGGCCTTAAATCTAGTGGTCTTTCCATTTGACCTCGTTTCTTTCATTAACAAACTCATCCTGGATTTCTTTCTTAAATAACAAAAATGTCTATTAAGAATTTTACATGTTATCTCATTTGATCTCTCACAACAATCCTGTAATGTATGTTCTGTTATTTGACTTATTATAGAGATGGGGAAACTGCAGCTAAGAGACTTGCCAAGGATCAAACACTAGGTATCTGAAAAGACATTTGAACCTAGGTCTTCCTGAATCAAAGCCCATTATATGACACTTTTTGTAACAGCAAAGAACTGAACAAAGTGTTGGTAGATAAATGTTAAAGAAGATTACTGTGCTATAAAAAACAATGAATATGATAAATTCAGAAAGGCATGGTAAGAAAATCACAAATTGACAAAGAGTTTGTACTTGTATTTATTTTGTTAAATATTTCCCAATTACATTTTAATATGTTTTAATATGGACTCCTGAGTTTTGCTGCAAATTTCAAAACCCTGATCAACAATACTCCTTTCCTAGTCCCTCTCTGCAGAGGACCTTGACTGTGGATGCTAAAAGGTGGGGGTAAGGAGGGAGTGTATTCCACATATAATGGAATAGCTTATACAAAAGCAAGCAGATGGGAGAAGGAGTGTTATGTGTGAAGAACAGCAAGGGTACACGAAAGGAACTAATATGTACTTTGTGAAGAAAACTAAGCCACACACAAGGAAGGCCATCCTTTTGAGCTCATATAAAGGTTCAAGCTGTATGATCAAGAATGCTGGCATTCCTTTCAGGCCACATACCCTCTTATTCATCCATCTCTCCCTTGACCTCACTCATCCTAAATGTTTTCTTTCTCCCTTTCCTGACCAACTGTTCTTCTATTCCTCCCAGCTTTCCTAGTAAATCACTCCTGCTCTGGTCTTACTTTACTCCCATTAAAAGTTTGACCCTATAATTAACCGGTTCAACTTTACACTGTCCTCTACCTTTGAATCCCTTGCCCTGCTGTGCTGTTATAACACATTTCTTTCCAAATTTTCACCTGCTTCTTCTCCATTTCTACTACTACTGAATGCTGGAGGAAGTCATGCAAATATACTTACCTGGTCCACTACTACAAATTTGAAGGCTGCATGGAAATCCTTTTATTCTTTCCTGATCAAAGTCACCTTCCCCAAAGCACCAATTGCAAACCTTCCAATCCCACCTAAAGCTTTCCCCTGCCACAGAGACCTCCACCTCAATTTTATAGAGGAAAAAAGAGACCCTCGGTCTAGATTTTGAGCTTCTTCTTTGCCCCAATTCAAATCTCTTCAACTTCCCTCCCCATTCAGTCTACTTTTGCTCCAGGGAATGGGGAAGGTCAATCCCTGTATATGGGCCCATCATAACATCTCTTCCCATTTCCCCTTCAATCATTCTTAATATTTTCCCAACCCCAACCTCCTCCTACTCACCAATCTCTTTTTATCTACTGTGTCCTTTCTGGATACTTATAAACATGCTACCATCCTATGCCTCCTCTCCCTTCCATAATCTAAATCCTAACCCCATGAACGAGCTGCCCTTTACCTCTTGCTCACCACTCAGCAATCTGGATTATGATTCTACAACTCAACTGTGACCAGTGAACTCTTAACTGCTAAATACAATGGCCTTCTCTCAGTCCTGCTTCTTGAGCTCTTTGCACTGTTCTACAATTCCAACCCCCCTCTCCTCTTGGATATTCTCTGTCTTCACACCATTTCTCACATGTCCCCTTCTAATTCAAGTCCTTACTACCACCTGCCTGGATTATTACAATGATGCTGATGATGATGCTGATGATGCTGATAAAAACAACAGCTAACAAAGAACGTGAAGGTTTGCAAATTTCCTTAACACATTTCATCTGATCTTCACAATAACCCTGTGAGGTAGGTGCTTTGACTACTCCCATTTTGCAGATGAGGAAACTGAGACTGAAAGGGGTTAAGTGACTTCTTTACACATTATTCCTAGTCATACATTCTTTTATCTTGTGATACTGGCCTCCTTGCTGTTCCATGAACAAGACCTTCTGACTATCTGCCATGCCTGGAATGCTCTCCCTCCTCATCGCCACATACTGCCCTCCCTAGCTTCCTCAAAGTTCCAACTAAAATCTCATCTTCTACGGGAAGCCTTTCCCAACCTCTCTTAATTCTAATGCCTTCCCATTTATCCTCCAGGGCTCTCTACACAGACAATGAAGTTGATGCTCGCATTGCCAGAGCTAGATCAGCTTTTGGGAGGCTCCAAAAGAAGAGTGTGGGAGAGTAGGTATCAGGCTGATTACCAAACTGAAGGCCTACAAAACTGCCATGCTAACTACACTGTTTTAAGCCTGTGAAACCTAGATGTGCCAGAAAACTGAACCGCTTCCACTTGGATTATTTCAGGAAGATCCTAAAGATTACCTGCCATGATAAGATACTGGACACAGAGGTCCTCTCTAGAGCTAAACTGCCAAGCATTCAAACTCTACTGCAGAAAGTGCAACTTCAGATGGGCTGGCCACATAGTTCTAATGCCAAACACATGCTTATCCAAAAGACTATTTTATGGAGAACTCACACAGTGATCAGAAGAAGTGGTATATGGACACTCTCAAGGTATCTCTGAGGAACTTTAGTATTGACTGTGAGACATGGGAAATGCTAGCACAGGACCATCCAGCATGGGGTGCCTGGTGTATTCCATGAGCAAAGTAGAATTGTAGAAGGACAAAGGAAATGTGAGCTGCGGAAATCCAGAACCACTTCCACTCTAAACATTCTAACAGCTCACTTGCACCTGATCTGTGGTAGTTAGTGCCTTCCAAACTCTAACTGGTCTAATCAGCAACAGATGAACACACCATACCGAGACCTCAACACTGTGATCTCATTGGTCTTCTTTGGAAATGAAGGATGAACAACAACAGCTTGTTCAGACTGTGAGCTCTTTCAGGGCAGGGGCTCTTTTGCCTCTTTTTGTATCCCTGGCATTTGGCACCTAGTAGGCACTTAATAAATGTTTAATGGTTGACTGACTTGCCTAGGTTCACCCAGCTAGTAAGTGTCTAAGGCTAGATTTGAAATCAGGTCTTCCTGACTTCAAGTCCAGGGGTCAATCTCATTTTACCAGTAAACAGCTTTCTAACTGGTCGCCCTGTCTCAAGTCTATCCACGCTCCATCTACAAAGCTTTCAAAATGATATTCATTAAAGCAGTAATCTGATTATGTCATTCTGCTTAATACATGATATTGGCTCCCTATTATTTCTACGGTTAAACGCAAATGGCTTTGGCATTTAAAGATCTTAACAATCTACCGCCAACCTACCTTATTATATACTAGTAATTATTTTTATCAAGTCTCATTATGCATTATTTTTCATCATGCACTGTAAAATTTAGTCACATTGACTTCCTAGTTGTTTCTCACAGAGAATGCATGCCTACAATTCACTCTTCTTGCCTTCTGTCTTGTTACTGTCTCTAATCCATCTTACCCACAGCTGTAAAATTCTCATGCCTAAAGCCCACGTTTGACCACTGAGTTCCTTGCTCCAGAAACTTAATAGGCTCTCTTTTGCCTCTAGCATAAAACAGAACCTACTCCCTTTGGCACTGAAAGCCCTTCACAGTCTGACTCTAATCTATCTTTTCCTAATACTCCTGGCACATATTCAACATTCTAGTCAAAATGCCCTCCCCTTGACCTCTTCCTAGCCAGGGACTCAACCTCCCCTTCTGGCACCTCTGCCTTGGTTACCGTTCATGCCTGGAAGGTTCTGTCCCCCTGCCTGGCCTCTTGCATGCCCCACCCCTAGATAAAGCCCAGCTCTAGAGCTCTTTCCTATTCCTTGTGATCAGGGAATCCTTTGTGATTCCCTCCCACCAAATGGCTTTATATTTACTTTACACAGATTTTGTATTGATTTGTGTATTTAATATTTGTTCACATTGAATGTAGGCTACTTGAAGGGAATGACGATTTCTTTTAATGTCTGGCACAGAACAGATATTTGACGAGGTCTTGTTGAAGTAAACTGAGGAAAGAAAATGTGAAAGCCCAGGCCATGTGCTCTGATATTCACACTGAAGTAGGAAGTATCTCTGTTGAGACAGAAGATGGGGCTTGGGATACACAATACAGAAATACAGTCCTTTGTTAGTAGAAATTAATTGAAACTGATACTCAACATTGCAAAATGAATCTATTTTTATACTACCATATGGACTCTACAGATGAAGGAAAAAACAAACATCTATAAAAAATTCTACAAAATAAACTTAGAATTAAAGAGGTAATAAAGTATCTATTTTATCCCCATAATTCATCTTCAAGTGATAAATACCAGTATTTCCCAGCTTTAATATGACCTGTTTCCTACAAGTTCATAAATTGCTTGAAATTTGAAGTATGCGCTCCCAAAGTAATAAAATTAGAGATTAGCAAATACCTAAGCTAGCCTAAAAAAAGCCCATTTTATCATGTATGTGTGTATGTATGTACGTATGTGTATATGTATGTATATATGTGAAATAATATTTACAGTAGCCTCAAGCCCTAGGCTCTGGCCTTTCAAACTTGACAACCATAACCCATTCTGATGACTCAAGTAGAGAAAAATGTCCAGCCAAAAGAAATCTAAAAAGCACTGCTGGAAGAACCTTGGTCAAAATGGCTTTAAAGTGGAAAATGGAGGGTGAGGGAGAAAACAGCTGTTAAACAGACCAACACAGATACCACAATGAGTAATGATACAGGAAAAAAAAGTATCAGTAGAGAGGACCAGTGAGTCACACAGGAAATAACATCCAAGATGAGAAACAGTAATAAACCTATGGTCTCAGATGTCCATTCATGAATGTAAAAAGTGTGGGCCAATTAAAAAAAGTAAACTACAGTTCTAAATATGAGAAGAGAAATTTGACTTCATAGACATCACTGAAACTTGTTAGGAAGTAGACTAATGAATGGAATATGGACATGAAAGAATGAGTCTTGCTCAAAAGAATGAGAAAAAGTTGTGTGTAAGTCAAATCGTTTCTCATGTAGCAGCCCTCAGCCAGTTTCCAATCCACGTTTCTCCGAGTCCTTGCCTTCAGTGGCCTCAGTGTTGCAAAGACCACTCATGCTTTAGTGTGAGATGGAACTGCAGAGTTGTCCTAATCTCCATTTCTTGTAATTCTCCTCTTGAACCATTTTAAAATGTTTTTTGGTTGACATTTGTAATTTGATAACTTCAATAACTTCCAGAAATAATTCTTTCATTTGAAAACCTGCATTCCCCGGACTAAGTGCTTGTCTTTCAAACTTTCTTTCCACAACAACTGCTTTCATACCATGGAACTTCACTATCTAGTTCCTTAATTTACCTGGTCCCCATGATCTACTTCTCCACTCTACTCCAATTACACAAAGTGGTAGCCATACCTTTGATCTTGACATCACTCGCAACTCACAATGAACTTTCATGTTCATTATCTGATCATATTGTTTTTTTATCATTCCACCTTTCCTTGTGTCTCATAGCCCTTTCCTTGTGACCCCAAAACCTCCATCCTTCAGTTTTCTCTGGCCATCATTGTTGAACTGGCTACACTCTTGTTTTCCCCATCTCAGGGAACCAGTTCAGCTCCATCTACACTTCCCTATGCTCTTGATCCCACTTCCCTTTGTGCTATTGTCAGTGATGCTGAACCAAAAAACCAATCCTGGACTATTCTCGTTATTCTCTTCCCCTGCTCCCATTCAAATGCTGCTGAAGAGAGGTGGAGAAAATTACAAAATCATGCTCAGAGAGTCCACTACAAATTTATGTTACATAATTTCAACTGGGCACTCAATGATGCAAGGTAATCCTTTTATATCTTCCTATTGGTTCATTTTCTCACTAATCACAGCAGGTATTCCAAACCCTTTCATTCCTTCTCAAGTCTCCATCGCCCTCCTCCCTCCATTCTCTCAGGTAAAGATCTTGCCTCATACTTCAATGAAATTCAGTGAGAGCTCTTTCCCCCTATATTCTTCATCTCACATCGCTCAATCTTCCCCAACTATCCTCACTTTCAAAGGCAGCTAGGTGGCACAGGAGATGGCACACAGGGTCTGGAGTCAGAAAGGTCTGAATTCAAATACAGCTTACTATTTGTGTGATCTTGGGCAAGTCATTTATTTGCCTCAGTTTCCTCAACTGTAAAATGGGGATAACAGAATCTGCCTCACAGGGTTGTTGAGAGGACCAAATGAGGTAATATTTGTAAACTTCTCAGCAAAGTACCTAGAACACAGTAGTTGTGATATAAATGCTTATTTCCTCCTTCCCTTTCCCTGCCTCCTCTGTCTGAAGAGGTAGATTTTCTCCTTGCCACAGCCAACTCCTGTACATGCACTCTAGATTCAATCCCCTCTCATCTTGTCTAGAAGATTGCCCTCATTAAAATCCCCACTCTTGGTAAGAGCAATGACTTTCTTGAGCCCTCCCCCAAATCTCTCCAAATACCTGTAAAAAATGGCTCTACACAAATCCGAGAGCAGAACCCATAAAAAGACAGAGTGAAACAAATTTCTAGCTCAAGACAATATGAATGGTTGATTTAAAAGGTTTGTTGCACTAGGCTGGAAGAGGAATGCAGTCCAGCAGCACAGGCAAAGACCAGGCCTCAACTGAACCTGGAGCATGCCTCAGGGGACTGAATCAAGGGGAACTGTGGCATCTTCCAGACTTCTTAACCCACAAACACCAAAGACAACTTAGAAGGTCAGTAGGAAAGGTCTGTCCCACAGTAAGAGAGCTCAGGCCGGCACCAGTCCTGGAATAACACTGGGGCGGTGGCTGCTTCTAGGTCTCGGCCCATAGATGGAGGGGGGATCAAGTGGCTGATCAGAGGGGGATTACAGGATCTCTTTGCTGGCACTGAGGCAGGATTCTCTTGCTTTGCCTGTGCTTGGATCTGGGTTGCAGTTCCGGGTGGCAGTCCTGGGGAGAGGAGGAATGCTGGTGTGTTGGAGCTCGTAGCGGTGGTAGAGAGGGAATCCTCCTCACAGTTACAAGGAAGAAAAGAGTGCTTGTGGTCACTCACAGACCAGAGCCCAGGCCAGGAAAGGAGGTAAACACCTCGCCTTTGATCATACCACCTTGGAAGAACTGAAAATTTACAGGTCCCTAGAAGATCTCTGAAAACAGCTGCACAAAACTCCTGAAGCTTAGGACATCTTCCCCACACTGGAAGCAGACCCCTACCTTAACAAACAGTTTAATGGTCAAGTAATTGGCTGAGTTCACGAACAAACTGTGCAAAAAAACCTCGGAACCATAGAATCTTTCTTTGATGACAAAGAAGATCAAAACATACAACCAGAAGAAGATAACAAAGTCAAAGCTCCTACATCCAAAGGCTCTAAGAAAAATGTGACTTGATCCCAGGCCATGGAAGAGCTCAAAAAATGATTTTGAGAAGAGAATTAGAGGAAAACAAACTGTCCTGATATTCTAGAACCAGAGGGTAAAACAGAAATTAAAAGAATCCACCAATCACCTACTGAAAGAGATTCCCAAAGGAAAACTCCTAAGAATATTATAGCCAAATTCCAGAGTTTCCAGATCAAGGAGAAAATATTACAAGCAGCCAGAAAGAAACAATTCAAATATTGTGGAAACACAACCAGGATAACACAAGATTTAGCAGCTTCTACATTAAAGGATTGGAGGGCTTGGAATATGATATTTTGGAGGTCAAAGGAACTAGGATTACAATCAAGAATCACCTACCCAGCAAAACTGAGTATAATCCTTCAGGGGAAAAAATGGACATTAAGTGAAACAGAGCACTTTCAAGCATTCTTGACGAAAAGACCAAAGCTGTATAGAAAATCTGACTTTTAAATACACGACTCAAGAGAAGCATGAAACAGGAAAGAGAAATCATAAGAGACTTATTAAAGCTGAACTGTTTATATGCCTACATGGAAAGATGATATTAAGGGCAGCTAGGTGGCGCAGCGGATAGAGCACCAGCCTGGATTCAAGAGGACCTGAGTTCAAAATCCAGGCTCAAACACATAACACTAGCTGTGTGACCCTGGGCAAGTCACTCAACCCCACTGCCTAGCCCCCCCCCCCCAAAAAAGGAAGCTCAGAAAGGGGCACCAACACCCAGGGCAGCTTTGTGCCTACTGAGTTCGAGGCACTTTTTAAGGGGCAGTTAGGTAGAGCTGTGGATAGAGCACCAGCCCTGAAGTCAGGAGGACCTGAGTTCAAATACGGCCTCAGACCAAACACTTGACACTTACTAGCTGTGTGACCTTGGGCAAGTCACTTAACCCCAATGGCCTAAAAAATAAAAAATAAATAAATAAAAGAAAGAAAGATGATATTTGTAATTTCACGAGACCATTCTCAGTATTAGGGTAGTAGGAGGGAATATATATAGACAGAAGCTCACAGGGTGAGTTGAATATGAAGGGATGATATTTAAAAAACAAAATTAAGGGGTCAGGACTGTACAGGAGAAGGAGAAAGGGAGAGGTAGAATGGGGTAAATTATCTCACATAAAACAGACGCGAAAAAGCTTTTACAGTGGAGGGGAGAGGGAATGAATGAATCTTACTCTCATTGGGTTTGACTTAAGGCGTAAATAACATACACACTCAATTGGGTATGGAAATAAATCTGTCTTACCCTACAGGAAAATGGAGGGGAAGGGAATGGCGGGGGGGTGGGGGGGGTGTGATAGATAGAAAGGAGGGCAAATTGGGGGAGAGGGTAATCAGAAGCAAACACTTTTGAAGAGGGATAGGGTCAAAGGAGAGAACAGAATAAATGGGAGGTGAGATAGGATGAAGGGAAATACAGTTAGTTTTTCACAACATGGCTATTATGAAAGTGTAACTTGTATCGAGTTGCTTGCCTTCTCAATGAGGGTGGGTGGGGAGCGAGGAAGGGAGAGAATTTGGAATCCAAAGTTTTAAAAACAAATGTTAAAAATTGTTTTTATATGCAACTGAGAAATAAGATATACAGGCAATGGGGTACAGAAATCTATCCTGCCCTATAGGAAAACAGAAAGGGGGGGAGGGGAGAAATGGGGAGAAAATTTGGAACTCAAGATCTTGTGGAAGTGAATGTTGAAAACTAAAAATAAATTAATTAAAAAAAAATCCCCACCTTCTCACTAATCTTCAATCTCTCCCTACTTTCTGCCTAAGGATGACTCCCATCATCCTTAAAAAAAAAAAAAAAAAAAAAAAAACACCTTCACCATTCCTATTAGTTACCATTGATATTTCTTTCCCTTCTAGGCTAGATTCCTTGGAAAAGACAACAACAGGTACCTCCATTTTCTCTCTTATTTCTTTGCCATGTGGCTTCTGACCCCATGATTCAACAAGTCACCAATGACTCTCAATTGCCAAATTTAATGGCCTTTTCTCAAATCTCATGCTTCTTGATCACTCTGAAACTTCTGACACTACTGATCACCCTTTTCCAGGGAACTCTCTTCTCTTCAGGTTTTCATAACACTGTTCTCTCCTGGTTCTTCTACTTGTTATGAGTACTTTTCAATAACCTTCCCTGGATCTTTGTTTAGATCGAGTTGAGGAACCTGCAGCCTTGAGGCCACATATAGCCCTCTCAGTCCTCAAGTGTGGCCCTTTGACTAAATCCAAACTTCACAGAATAAATCCTCTTAATAAAAGCATTTGTTCTGTAAAACACGGACTCAGTCAAACCGCCACACCTGAGGATCTAGAAGGCCACATGTGGCCTCGAGGCCGTATGTTCTCCACTCCTGATCTAGATCATACACACACACTCAGGAACCAAGGATATCTCCCAAAGCTCTGTCTTGGATCTTCTCTCTTTCTTCTATACTATCTTATTTAGTGATCTTGTCAGTTCCCAAGGATTCAATTATTATTTCTATGCAGATACTTCTAAGATCTACATATCCAGATCTATTCTCTTTTTATTACTATATCACCAAATTCTTTTTTAGACTTCTTGAACTATATAGGCACCTCAAACTCAACAGGTCCAAAACAAATCTTATCTTTTCCTCTAAATTCTTTCCTCTTCCCAATTTTCCTTTTACAATAGAGGGGAATATAATCCTCCCAATCACCCACTAGAAAAACCCCTCAGTTATCAACCTAACCACACATTACAACATCTCTCCTCTAAGTCCCTTTCTTTCCACTCTCACAGCCAACAAAACCTTGGTATAGGCCCTCATCACCTCAAGCCTCAACTACTGCAATATTCTTCTGATTGATCCCCCTGCCCCAAGTCTCTCCTCATTCCTTTCCAAGCAGCCATCAAAGGAACCTTCCTAAAGTACAGGTCTGACCATGCTAGCCTCATCATAAACATTAATGGCACCCTATTACTTCTAGGATCTAATATCACCTTCAATACCCCAGCCTTGTCCTACCTTCCAGGCTTCTTAAATTTTATTCCGCTGCATGAATTCTATGATTCACCTGTAACAGCCTACTTGCTAGTCTCTGAACATAATACTCCATCTCTCAACTGTGTGCTTTAGCATTGGCTGATTTTTCCTGGTCTGTCCCTCCCAACCACCCCCAGCTATTAGAGCATTTGCTCTGAAACTACCTTCCATTTACTCTGTATAGAACTTGTATATACATGATGTCTATATGAGCTCCCTGAGGACAAGGTCAATGTTTTTTTCCCTCATTTTATCTGTAGCACTTAGAACAACGAGGGCTGCCTTAGTCAGACCACATTCAGTGTACTATGTTCAGTTTGGGATGTTATAATTTACTAATTAGACAACAGGCTAATTAGTAATTTAGTAATTAGCAAATATATAGTAATTAGTTGGAACAGATCCAGAGAAGGTAAGCAGGGCTATGAGGGCTCTGGTGTGAGGCCATGACACATAAAGGTTAGTTGAAAGAACTAGGAATGGTTAGCTTGGAGAAGAGACCTTACAGAAGGAGCCCAGATGGGAGGTAAAGAAAATAGAAGACGATTGTCTTCATGTATTTGAAAGACTACTAATAAGGCTCCACTGGTTTGTTTTAGTGGACGAAAGTTGTGAATGACCATTAACTAAATAGTAGGTTTCTCTTTTCTTCTTAGGTCTATTTTGCAGGACAGTCACTAGGATTTATATGAGCTGCTTGTTAATAACAAACTACCTTTTTTATACTGTAAAGGTGTTAATGATATACCTGGAGTTATCTTTCCTATAATGTTGACGGATTTACACCAATCCATCTATACCCTCTCACTAGGACGCTGGTAAGCAATGGAATGGATGTCTGTGAATACCAGCCATATAACTAGTATATAGTTAAAGAACAATAGGTTTCCACCCCTTGAAACTAATCTGGCTTTGCCTTATTGTCATTGTATTATGGCCACTAAGCTAAGTACAATCCCAGGTAGCTTTTACTTTTGCAAACTTACGAAAGAGGTACTATGATGAGGAAAGGTCCGTTGATACGCTTGTGTTCCATGAGGTATGTAATTAAAGCAATTGTCTGGATAGTTTTGCCAAGGCCCATTTCATCTGCCAGGATCCCATTCAGATTATTATTATACAAGGACACCAGCCACTCCAAACCCTTAATCTAAAAAGGATAAAAACGCAAACATAGGTAAGTAACATTAAATTGGTTAAAGAGAAAAATATACTTTGAAAAGTATCTCAAATGACAGAGTCTCTTTTTTAAAAGTATATCACTGAAGTAGGAATTGGTGATGAATTGGCCAAATAATAAGGAATCACTTTCCAACTTATTCAATATAGACTAACACATAACTCTAGAGATTCTGGGAATTTAAAAAAAGGTACAAAAAAGTATAATTATTTTTAAGTGGAATATGATATTTTTCTCATGAAAATTTGGGATCTCAGAACAGAAGCAATAAAACTCACTGACCTAGCCAAGTTCTAATTTTTTCAATTCCATCTTGCTTCTAGAAATTTTCATGGGATAAAGGCTTCTTTCTGTGAAACCTCGTATCTGCACTGAGCCAAGACTTTGTGGGGTAGGCCTCAACAAGTGGTTAGCAATAAAAAGGAGTCATGTCCAAACAGAGAAACAATGAGACATACTACTTGAATTAATTGCTCGAGTTCTTTTTACAAACACTCTATTTCTTCCGATGCTATAAAAAAGTCAGTTATTTTGCCCATTCATTCAACCAAATTCAGCACCTATTGCACACAAGGCATTGGGGATAAAAATAAAAAACAAAAAATAATTCCTGGAACTTACATTCTATGGGGAGGAATACAACATTTACACATCTAAGTGAAAGATAATTTGAGGTGAAGGAGAATACTAACAATTATCAGGTTCAAGAGAAACTTTCTGTAGGAGGCAAGACCTCAAGAAATATAGGGTTATAAGTAGGAGAAATGAGAAAGTGTATGGCAGACATGGGAGACACAGTGCCTTTGAAGAGGAACAGACAGACTCCCTCTACCCCTCAGCAAACTACCCCTTGTAATGAATAAAGCGAACTTAGCCTACAACCAATCTAACAAGAGGCACGTACAACATAAAGTGCCTACTGTTCTCTGTTTCTCTATTGGGAGAAAAAAACATGTTTTATCATATGTGCACCAGGTCAGTGCATTTCACTTATAACTACTCTGTTTTAGCAGCTTAAAAAGTAAACATGGTATTCTTGGCCATAAAGAAAAATGATTTGTATTAACATCTATCTGGGAGATGAAGATAAGTATGGCATTCTTCAACTGCTATAATGAACCCACTTTAAGGACATATATTAGAAGAGCAAAAGCTCCACCTGACTGATGCTTGGAAAAGTGTGTTCCCATTCTCTCTCTTACCTGGTATTGTTTGAGTACACCATTCACCATAAGTGTAGACTGTTTGTCCACCCTTTCAGTGACTGCATGGGCCACAGCATAATAAGACTGCAGACCTCGAGCAAGGGCCTGGGAGACACCATACTCATCATCAACATCTTGCTTGGCATTCCTACAGTTTGATAAAATAAGAGTCAGGGAACAGATGCGTGATCTTTGTAATAAATATTCTACCAAAACAAATTTCTTTGGCCATGGTAATACTAGACTACTCCACTGCTTTGTAATGTGGAAAATAGATACCACAATATGGCACTGTGGGAAGAGCTAATGGGCTAGAAGCCAGAACACCTGAGTTCCTACTCTACTACTTACTGTGTCTCCTGGAGCAAAGCACTTTATCTCCAGTTTGCTCAACTGTTACACAAAGAAGGTTTGGATGAGGAGATCACTAAGTCCATTTTAGCTCTAAAGCCTCTAATCTAACTATGCTTTGTAAATTCTTGGGTTCTCAGGTTTTTGAAATATGATGCAGCAGGTTGAGGACAAACCTGAAGTAAGCTTGAGACCTAATTCCACTAACTGCTACTGGCTCACCTGGGCATAATTATCCCTCAGTTCCTCCATTTGCACAACAGTGACTCATGAGGATAAAGACACAAACTAAATATGGAAAATAGCCAAATGTCTCTAATTAAAAAAAAAATTAACTTTTAGGCAGAAGAAGCAAAAGAAAGGTGAGTTCTTTCATGTAAAAGGAAATGAATCTATAATGAAAAATTTCTGGAAAAAAAATCTCTACAGAAACGACTGGATCTGACTTTGGTTTGCACGTAAAATTTTCCAGAGGACTGTTACCTGAAATTTTACTTGGGTCCTGTAATGGAAGGTCAGAAATAGCTGGGTTTCCCTACCTATTTTCTAGTGTCTGGTACAAGTTAGCTATGAATCCAATAAGGTGACTTATTAGGTAAGACCTCCATTCTCACTTATATTATGCTTCTTAGAGGGTGGTAAAGGGTTCCTCTTACTCAATAATATGTCTGGCATCCACTTCAGAGACATCGTCACTGTCTGGATCTGGGATCTTTTTCTTTTCATCCACAGGGAGGGTAGGCTGTGCTGGCTGTGGCTGCTCTTCCTCTTCTTCCTACCAATTCAACAAAAGCCCTTGTTAGTGAGAACCCATTCACGGAATATGCATATGGAGTATTAAGACATTAAAAATTCACCATGATTTCTGTAATGGGCAGCTCTACAAAAAGGAATTCTCTAAGAGATTTGTGCTCTGGGGCACAAGAGGTGTGAACTACAATTCTCAATACTCAGTGAGTATTCTTCAGTGAGAATTCTGTCACTCAAAAACTTACAAAACCACTTTAAAGTGGTAGTGAACTTGTCTGGAAGATGAACTGAACACTGGATTGTGTCCTTTTTTCCTTCTGAATAATCTTAAATTTGGTGTTATTCTGAACTTGATAAACACGAGCAAATATGAGTGTTTATTCCCATATACAAAGAAAAACAAAGATGACGTAAATGAAATTGCAAATTTTATCATCTACAGTTTTTTATGTATGATAAATTCAACAATTTAAGTTTTAAAGCTGTCCTGTTTATCTTTGTGACTTTCTGGACTTCTTTCTATACACTACCAAGAATAAAAAAAGCTCCAGTGATCCCCTTTTCTTTCTTTAAATTTGGCATCACTATCATTAGTCTCCTTTTCCTCAACAAATTCCAATCTTGTGACAAAACACCCTTGTAACAAAGAAGCACAGTTTGATAAAAAAAACGAACCCATGGCTTGGCCATGTCTTAAGATTTAGACCTCATCATTCTGCATCTTGAAGCCACCACCTACTTCTAGGTCAGGAAAATATATTTTTTTCCATATGGCTACTGATAGCTAAGATTTCTTCGTCTGAGGACTGCTCATTCTTAGGCTTTGAATTTTTGCCTATTAGGAAATGTTCTTATATATACTTGAACTGGTTCTTTAAATATCTTGAGTATTATATCAGAAAAACTTTCTGCAAAGACTTTTTCCTTAGTTAACTGTTTTCCTTCTAATTTTAAATATTCTAATTTTGTCTATATAGACTTTCTATTTTATGTAAACACAACTATTGATTTGATGTCCTACGAATGTCTTTCTTCTTTGTTTGATCAAAGACTCTTTCCTTATCCATGGTTGTGAAAGGAATCTCTTTCTTTCCCTCTTCCTCTAATTTGCTAATGATGTGATCTTTTACATCCAGGTAAATGGAAACAACATGAAATGCTGGTGAAAACCGAATTTCTGCCAGACCACTGACCAGTTTTCTCATCAGTTTTTGCTAAATACTGAATCCTTACTTTAGTAAATGGGGTCTTTGGAGTTAACACTTGTAACAGGTTCATTTGCTTTTGGATTTGTGTACCAAATCTACTACAGTAATAACTTTTCCTACTACTTAAGCAAAATAGTTTGTAATTATTTCCTTTATTCTTCATTTGTTGAGAATTCTACTACAAATCTACTACAGTAATAACTTTTCCTACTACTTAAACAATACCAAGCAGTTCTGATGATTATGACTTTGTATATGGGAAAGACACCTCACAGGTGTCCTTCCTTCACATTTCTTTTCATTTTCGAGATTTTTAATCTTTTGTTACTTTAGAAGTCACGATTTTTTCTAGTTCCAGACAGTAATATTTTGATAGTTTGATTGGTTTGGCACTCAATAACTAAGTTAGTTTGAGTAATATTGTGATATTACTATATTGGCATGGATCACTCATCAGCAGTTATTTTTTAAAGTTATTTATGTTTTTTTTATTTTTGTCACAAATGTCTTATTAGTTGTATTCATATAGTCCCTTTGTGTGTTATGGCATGTAGATGCTCAAATATTTTATAATTCTGTAATTATTGTGAATAAATTTCTTTTTATATTTTTCCTGCTAGGTTTAGTTGGTAATTTACAGAAACACCAATGCATTATGTGAATTTTATAATCTGCTACTGGGTTAATGTTTCAATTAATGTTTAAGTTGAATTTCTAAGGTCATCTAAGCAAACTATCATATACCAAAGGCAATACTTTTTTTTTCTCTTTGCTTATGCTTATTTTTTTGAAGGGGTGGGAGCTTGCTATATTCAACAAGTATTTCAAGCATTATATTAAATAATAGTGCTGAATTAATATCCTTATTTTACCCCTAATGTTACTGGAAATGCCTCCTGCATTTCTCTATTCCATAGATATTCCTTACTATATTAAGTAAAAGTCCATTTATTCTAGACTTTTTAGTGTTTTTAACAGAAATGGATACTGTATTTTTGCCAAACACCTTTTCTACATCTACTGAAATAAACATACAATTTTTATTGTTGTAATTAATATAGTCCCTTATGTTTACAGTTTTCCTGACACTGAACCAAGCCTGGCTCTCTAGTACAAACTCAACTTGGTCACACTGTTATAATCTTTTTAATATGATGCTGAGGCCTCTCTGCTAATAGATTAATATTTTGTGTGTGTTGATCTTCATTAGGAATACTAATCAATGGTTTTCTTTCTCCATTTTTTCCCCTCTATGGTTTAAGTACTGAGTCCATATTTGGGCTGGGCAGGTAGGTGATGCAATGGATAGAGTGCCAAGTGTGGAGTCAGGGAGACTCATCTTCCCGAGTTCCAATCTGGTCTTAACTGTGTGACCCTGGACAAGTCACTTAACTCCATTTGCCTCAGTCTCCTCATCTGTAAGATGACCTAGAGAAGGAAATAGTAAACTACTCTGGTATCTTTGCCAAGAAAATCCCAAATAGGGACACAAAGAGTCGGACATGAATGAAATAACCAAACAACCACCACTCTATTTGCGTCAAAGAAAGAAACTGGAAGGATCCTTTCTTTTGCCATTTTTGCAAACAATATATATAATTTTCTTTGTTTAATTTCTTGCTGTTCAGTTGTTTTACAGTCATGTCTGACTCTTCGTGACCCTGTCAGGGGTTTTCTTGGCAAAGGTAATAGAATAGTTTGTCATTTCTATCTCCAGTTGATTTTACAGATAAGGAACTGAAGCAAACAGGGTTAAGTGACTTGCCCAGGGTCACACAAATGGTGTTTGAGTCTGGATTTGACCACAGGAAGATGAGTTTTCTTGACTCCAGGCCTGGCACTTTATCTACTGCACCACATAGTTGTCCTATTTGACAAAATACATTTATAAATCCATTTGTTTTTTAATTTGAGACTTATTCAATTTATTTTTTGAGACTTATTTAAATTCTTTACTTTTTGCTCTGTTAATCTGGGCACATTACATTATTATGAAATTTTAAATGTTTTGTTGGCACACAGTGAGGCAAAACAGTTTCTAATTATTTCCTTTATTCTTCATTTGTTGAGAATTCTACTTTTTTAAATTATTGATACTGGCAACTGTAATTTCTTCTCCTCAAAAGTCAACTAGCTAACAGGTTGTCTTTATTGGTTTTTGTTTTTGTTTTTTAAATTTAGGGAGGAAAAAAACCCCAAGTTCCTTGCATTCCTTTGTTAAACTCTTCGAGTTTCAGAATTTCTACTTTGATGCTTATAGTTGTGGTTTTCACAATTTTTTTTTTCTTTCATAGTTTTCTTAGTTGCTTATCTAATTCACCAATTTGTTCTTTCTCAATTTTTCAGAATTTGTGAAGTATGAACAGCATATGGTGGTTCCACGTTCTCAAATTGCACAGGGTCCTCTGTGTCATTTTCCTTCATTTTCTACTATTTATGCACAGATGCCTGAATTTGTTTATTAGCTACAGGGCATATTTCTTTCTGTTGTTACCATTTTTCCTGCTGATTTATCTGTGTTCAAGATTTTTGAGTTTTCTTCTTCCTGAAATCACCAGTTCTTTCAAACTCCTCTCCCCACAACTTATTTTCCTTATCATTCACTTCCTGATGCCCTCCTCTCTGATTGTGGTTTTCTTGGTGGCTGGATCTCAAAAGTATCTCAGCTTCTTCCCATACTGGGTAATTCACCAGCCTATGTCTCTGTCCCAACTGACTTCTAGATAGTCAGAAATGACCCCACCTGAATCCTGTGCTCTTTCCCTCAGGCTTGGTAGAGTGCTGCACAGACCCCTACACAGGTCATGCTGTTCTGATAACCTATTCCACTGTCTTTTTTCCTTAGTTTTCCAGGCCAACACTGGCAGTTCAGAACCTACTTTCCCTAGAACCAGCAGTCCAGAACTATTAAATGCTGATGCTTCCAGGATGCAGCCCCCAGCAGGCTTTCACTTCTAAAAGGATATGGTCAACTATCAGATTGGCTAATATGACAGAAAAGATAAATGACAAATGTTGAAGGTGATGTGGGAAAATTAGGACACAAATGCGTTGCTGGAGGAATTGTGAACTGATCCAATCACTCTGGAGAACAATTTGGAACCTTGCCCAAAAGGCTATAAAACTGTGCATATCCTTTGATCCAGCAGTATTATTAGGTCTGAATCCCAAAGAGATTTAAAAAAAAAAAAAAAGACAAAGGAAAAGGACCTATATGTACTTACACAAAAAACTTATAAGAGCTCTTTTTGTCATGGCAAAGAATTGGAAATGGAGGGGGATGCCCATCAACAGGGGAATACTTTTGGTATATAATTGTGATAGAATACTACTGTGCTATAAGAAATAACAAGCGGGATGCTTTCAGAAAAACGTGTAAAAATTTTATATGAAATGATACAAAGTGAAGGGAGCAGAACCAGGAGAAAACTGTACGCAGTTAACAGCAATATTATACGATGATCATCTGTGAATGATTTAGCTATTCTCAGCAATACAGTGATCCAAGACAATTCAAAAAGGCTATCTGCTTCCATTCACTCTCTCCACATCTCTATTTCTTTTCTGAGCTTCACATATTTCCTCACCAAGTTGTGCGCATGTGTTTTCAACCCCCCTTCCCTCTTCTGTCTGGTTTAGAGATATTCATGTTGGTGCCCACTTACATTATCATTTCCTCTGTGTTTGTATTCTCTTCTTGCTTACTTCAATTATAAGAAAATAGTAAATTCCACTTTCTCAGTGCATTTTTTTCCCTTTTCTTTCTTTTCAAGACCATCACAACAGTACAAATACACCAAGTCCTCTGTTAATCTTATTTCTCTTTATAACCTTTGAAGACATTAAAGTTCTGAAAAGATACTGTTTCTTCTTCTGCTATTAAAATATAAGCAGTTCATATTTCTCTTGATTTCTCATTTCAAAGTTTCTGCTCTGCTGTTTTTTTTTTTTTCCATTAGGAGTGCTTAAATGTCCTCAACTCCATTACAGATTCTTTTTTTCTCTCTATAGGATTATTGTCAGGTTAAGTTATTTTTCACTGTAAGCCTTTATCTTTTGCTTTTAGAATATCATATCACAAGATATGGTCTCCTCTGCAGTAGTAGATTTCAATTCTAATATGATCCTGACTGCTATTCCTTGGTACTTAAACTCTTTCATTATGGAAGCTTGAAATAGTTTTTCTTTGACCTAGAACCTCTGAACTTTATTTTCATTTAGTTTCTTTCAGGAGGCATTCTGTTATAACGGATCTGGACAGTTTTCATTTCTCATTTCTTTAAAATGGTATTATACCTTTTTTTTGGTCTTGGTTCTCAGGGACTCCAATGATTTTTGGAGTCTTTGACCTAAAGATGACTTCCATTTTCTTCTTTTTCCTGCTTCTGATTTAGTTCTATGATTTCTCGTCTCATGGAGTCACTGATTTGTTTGGTCCATTTTAATTTTTAAGGAGTCCATTATTTGGGTAAAGTTTTTCACCTTTCTGCTGTAAACTGTTTACTTCTCCTTATAATTTTTTTTTTATTCCAGAGCTCTTGATTAATTTATAATTCATGTTTATAATTCCTTGCTTCATTTCATCTACGTATTCTTACAGTTCTTGTGGTCAAGCCATTTCTTCCTCTGAGAGACTCTGTTTCTATTTGTTGAGGAGTTATTCTCTTTAGGGTTGGACTTCTGGTTGTCTTGAGATGCACAAAATTTCTTTATCACAGCTGCTATCTTGTTTTGTCCAGCCTCAGTTCCTGAACTAGGATTTTGGGTCAGGGCCAGGGGTCTCTCCCCTCCCCAACTTTGGGTGGGGTAGTTGGGCTCTGATGAGTCCAGTTCTCTGTTACCCAGGCCTGCTCCCTTAACATTCAATCTACCTCATATCTACCCTCTTCAGTACTGAAAAATTTCAGGCACCCCAGAACAGTTCAAGTTGAGATAACTGGATGTTTAGGGACTTCTGGAGAGTCACAGGCCATGTTACGGACTTCTTGAGCCTCATACACAGTGTTACGGTATGGGCACTGACAGCTCCCAGCCCATATCTGTAATCTGAGTACTGTGGGTTTTCAATTGTCTTGGAGCTTTCTTGTCTAAGCCTTTTGGTCTTCCTGCCCCTGAGTAAAGAGTACTGAGTAAAGACCAAGATTTAGGTGTTCCTGGAACATCTCTGATCTATACTAGCACACTTCCATCTTGTATGACTGTATTCACAATTGTCTCTTCTGGACCACTTTTCTACAGCTTCTGATTATCTTTTTGTATAATCCTAGGCCAGATAAAGATACTTACTATAGCTTCTCCTTGGATTTCTTGATCATTATTTGGTCTGGTACTATTTCTAGGTCTTTGCTGTAGTAAATGTATAAGAGTTAGGCTTTTTTGTGACCACTTACTCAGCCATCTTAAACTGAAGTTCAATGTACTGAACTTTAGAGCCTAATCTCTCCACAAAAGAAAAAAAGCAGACTCCAGCTTCCTATAATTTTTCCCCCAAAATTTTTTATATTTTGCTTAAATGTTACTTTCTTTTTTTTTCTTTAAAGGATCTTTCTATTCCTATGCTTATTACTGTTTTTGTGCTTTTTGGTGAGGCAACTGGGGTTAAGTGACTTGCCCAGAGTGACACAGCTAGTAAGTGTCAAGTGTCTGAGGCCACATTTGAACTCAGGTCCTCCTGATTCCAAGGCCAGAGCTTTATTCACTGTGCTACCAGCTGTACCTTAAATGTTACTTTCTAGAAAATACTGTGGCTTCAATTCTATACTCTTAATGCTGATCACAGTTATTACAACCTTCCTCAATTTACTGACTGAATGTAGCAAAGAATGGTGGCCAATTCTCTGGTGATAACATCCTTCAAAATTTCAGAGAGAGTCTGGTCCTCAAATGCCAGGCACTGTCTGTTAACAAGCCAGTACTTACTTTTTCCTGTTTGACCTGCTATAGCTGCCACTCCCTACTGGCAAAGTCTCTGAAACCTAGAGACCCCTCATTATCAAAATGAAGTAGTGGGGAAGAACTTTTGAAATGTCAGTTCTTCAATCCAACAATTATTTTAAAGTGTCAACAGGTTTAAGTTTTAAGGAACTTCTCACCTCTTCCTCCTCTTCTGAACCACTCTCTTCACTATCAGATCTTGGTGCTACTTCATATCTAAATAGCGAAAATGTTCATGTTATTATACATAGATACAGATACATATCTTACTATAAATATTAAGATAAATTGCTTCAGGTACTTATGGTGTTTATGAATGTGAACAAAATATATTATTAGAGTAAGAGTGATACAACAACTCAAAGACTAGCCAGTGCTAGAGAGAACTGGCTTACATACCCTGGATTCATCTCAAGCCATGCTTCCAATTGTCCTGCTTTGGGGGCATCTGTGCCAGTGAGGATTTTCCCACTTTCTACATGGATCACTTTCACAGGGAGATCACTCATCTGACTGGTTTCATCCAAAGGCTTGAAAAAAACAAAGCATAAAATTTTAAGTTTTCACACACACTTTAAAGTTACCTTAAATACCCAAAATTGACAAACTGAACTTCAGTCAATTTATTCTGAAGTATTCTTTCCACATCCAACTTTCTAACAAATATTTTGTTCTTAATTTTCTATTAATTATATTCTATTATTATTAAAATACAAATAAAGTATATTTATAAAACTTCCCATCACCTACAGCCTATTCAGTTTCTAAAATACTATTGCCAAATTTCCTGAAATTGCACTTATTTCCAAGAAATATCTATGTGTCCTCACTACTTACTGCAGAGCCAGCCTTCATGAGAAGACAAGACAAGGGTGCAATTCCGAAAAGGGAGCCACAATTACCCACCCTTTGAGCTGGCCCTAAGTGCTCTCCAGGATTAACAAAATCCATAATAGTCACTTTACTAAGTGTTTAATTTATTACTATTGTTAAAGTATGAAAAACAACTATTTATTTAACTTACTAATTTCTCTTGATTATATTTACCCTAGTCACTATTTACAGCATTTCCCTCCAGCCCCCCCCCAAAAAAAACAGAAAAGAAGAATTTTTTTCTACTGTACTGAAATGCTGACAAATAGTTTTCTAATGCAAAATTTAATATAATTATATATGTTTAACAAAATATATTATTTCATTAAAGTATGAGGCTAGGTCAAGCTATTTTTTGTAAGAATAAAATAGACCAAACTTTCCAATGTTGGATGACATTTCAATTTTGTAAAAATTTGTTTCCTAACCTCGCCATCTGGTCCAATTGCAGGTGTCTGCCCTTCTGCATTCTCTGCCTTCTGGAATGAAAATAATAAAATTGATTATATAGCACTGCTGAGCATTCAGGGAAATCAAATGCCTGAAAATAAAATATAACCAAAATAACAAACAGAAAAATTGATACAAGTCTATTTTACCTTCTTTTTCTTTTTCTTCTTTTTTTCCTTAGCAACCTGTGCAGCCTTGTGTTGTCGGACCAGTTCTGTAAGATTAGCCACATATTCATCTGTCTGCTGAAGGAGGTATGCTAGGCGCTTATCTTTTTTCTGGTCAATAAGTTTCCTATATCCTTCTTCATCTTCAGCCTACAGAAATTATAAGTTACCTATTCTGAGCATCATTTGCAAAAAGAAAGACTCTACTATGACTGAAAAAGTTAACATAAGATGGACAGTCAGACTCCATCCCCACCCCCAAGACAGTGCTTCCAAGACTTTTACCATCAGTCTCCGCATCCTCTCTTTCTCAATTCGTTCATTTTCTTTCTTCTGCTCCCGCTCAGTATTGGCGTGGTACGTAGCCACTGCTTTTGTAAGTTTTTGGATTTTGCCAGTGACAGATCGATGGTATTCTTTGAAATCCTTGGCATGTTGAAGAATGCTATTGAGGTATTCCTGAAATATGAGACCAGGATATTTAAAATTCTACAGAAATTCTTAGATTATGACTTATTCAAGTTAGGCAAAGAATAAAACAATGATAACTAACATAGGGTAAGTGGGGCTTTGCCACCAGATGACAGTATCTGGGGAGTGTGCCTCTCATTCCCAGGGCACTGATGCTGGGAGTGTGTGGGTGAAGAAGAAGTTGTGTGCAGAAAGAGCAGGGGGGAAAGCACCTATCACATCCCATTGCCTGACCTCAGGCCATCATCTTCCAAGAGTCCACTGATGTTATATCCTTCTCTTTCCTATGACCACACCTGAATGGGGTAAGTTGGCTGTCTTGAGGATCCACACCACAGAGAATCCAGTAATTTATAGTGATGATTATAAACACAAACTGATGTTTCCTTTACAGGGCAGTTTATTTAAAAGTTTTTATTTCTCTGAGTAAGTTTCAATAACTGCCAAGATGCTTTACTAGGACACATACAGCAGCGGTTAATCCAAGGAAACACATATGAGGAGATACTGGATCGTTTGTAAGATTCACCTGGTGCTTTTGCCGGCGTTTCCGCTCTTGTTCGATCTTTTGCTGCTTCTCCAGTTTCTCTGTTATTCTGGCCTCACGAAGGGACTGCCGCTTACTACGTTTGTAAGCCTTGGCATTCAGTGCAGTTTCCAGGGCCGTGTCTCTTCTCATGCATACCACAACTTCCTGACGCAGCTTTTAAATAAGTTCCCATTTTTAAAAAATTAGATACAATATGTAATTACGTAATACTCATAATTACACATTACATAATAGTCATAAAGCCATCAAAAACCAGAAATAGTATTTTCTTCACTGCCTAAAGCATCAAATCTAAGTTTAGACAGAAACCCTGGTAAATAACTAAAAAGATTACGAATACAAATTGGGGGCGTGGCATGTGTACTCAAATGAGAGAACAATCTTATTCAATTAGAACGCCAGTTTATTTCTAGCCAGTTTGTTTTATTACTTATATCACATTTCTGAAATACCATAAAAAAAAAGTGAAATATAGAAGCCATTCTTAGACTTAATCTCAGTCCTAAACCTGATGTCACAGGGGAAATGGTGTAACTGTTCTTCATGAATATAGATTATATGGAGAGTGAATGATAAAAGAAGGGGAGTCAGTACAGCTAACAGTTGAGCATGTGTGTTGAGTTTTGAAAGGATAATTAATTATGTTTTATTTCACTATATTGACAATTGTCTTTTTTTTTTTTTTGGGGTGAGGCAATTAGGGTTAAGTGACTTGTCCACAGTCACACAGCTAGCTAGTGTCAAGTGTCTGAGGCCGAATTTGAACTCAGGTCCTAACTCCAAGGCTGGTGCTCTATCCACTTCACCACCTACCTGCCCCAATTGACAATTATCTAAATGCAGCTACTGTCTTCACTTGCAACATGGATTGAGGTTTTTTTGTTTTTTATTGGAAGGGGATTTAGAGGAAGAAGGAAGGTAGGCACAGTGTTGAGCCACTGCCGCCACCACCACCCCGAAGAAAAGAAAGAAAAGAGGGTCACTGAATCTTTTTTTAAATGCACAAAAGAGAATGGAAGGAAATTCATGAGGAAACAGAGAAGCAGGACAGTTTTGAAAGTAACATGATTAATTTATTAAATACTTAAAAAAAAATTAAATGTAATAGAGATTCATGATTTCACATACATAATCTCTTTTCTGTTCTACTTTGTATATGGAAATATTCTTTTGGAAGGAGTTTGTTGAATTCAGTATTTTAAAAAAGTTTTATGCAATATCCTACCCACTTTCCTCCTTCCCACCTAAATTAAGGTTCACCCAACACTGGCACAATGGTTCAGTCTCAGGAATGTTTCGGTTCTGGTCTGACCCTACCTGTCTCTGGAAGTTTAGCAGTCTGAGTGCTTTGAGTTCAATGGTTGCTTTTGTTCTCAAGTCTCCAGCCAGGGACCCAGGAAGGTTTTCAAGTTCCTGAATTCGATGGGCAATCCGGGCCTGCAATCTGTTGAGGAGAAACCAACCCATTTACATAAGGAGAAGATATAAAAATGATTTTTGCTTACAACGTTTACTCTTGCGCAGATCTAAAAAAAGGACTTTCCAAAAATATAGCTCCTTAAATTGTGCCCTTACTCAGGGTAAAAAATGCTTTAGAAAAACATGTTGTACTATGAATGGACTGGTACAACACAGTTCATCTTAAAAGGACTCAAACATATCATCAACTTATGGCTTTGGAAACAAAATTACATATAGCAAGAGCCTTATATATTACAGCATAGTGAGCTCATAAGATGGTTATATAAGACTAGTTATGACGAATTTCTTACAGATGGTACTTTAATACTGAGGTGTTCAATGCTTTAACATTAAAACTTTTCTGACTGCAAAAAGCACAGATTTCCTAAGAGAATACCACTGCAAAATGCAGTAGTGTGTAATATAATAGTATTAAATAATAATAATAATGTTAAAGACATTCAGAAATTAACATCTTCATAGCTTAGAAAAGATAAATACAACCTTGAGAATGGAAACCTAAGGCTTACCTATACTCTCTCTCTTGCAAAATTTCTACTGGATCAAGTCCTCTTGGCTTCTGAATTGGAGTGATTCGATTCTGTTTCTGATGGAGTTGAACCATGGGGGCAGGTTGGGCTGGCTGCCCAGGGGACTGTGTCTGTGGTGGCATGACAGGAGAAGCTGCAGGAGGTACTGCAGGGGGTGCTGGTGAAGGACGCCCAGTTGGCTGGGGAGGAATCAGTTTCTGAGGTGTGCTAGTGGGGGCTGCAGCATTTGCCATGGGTCCTATTTAAGAATCAAAATAGAAAAAATAAATCGTGACTACTTTCATAACCTTAAAACCTTTAAAGGCAACTAAAAAAAAAAATATGATTGAAAAACCCAAACAGACAAAATCTAAATTTATACTGAGGAAAAAAAATATAAATTGTAACAAAACAGTAACAAATTTATTTTAATAAATTTCTAATCTCTTTTCTGTATTATTTTGTATTTTTATTATGATACCTCAATGGATCTGTGTGGTCTGAAGTGGGTACTAACAATACTGACTACAACCCTCCCATGGCACAGTTTCTCATTTTGTGAACTCTTTGTCTATAACTTCACGGAATCCTGTTCAAAAGCGTCATCCAACACATTTGGGCTTTGCTGTAGTTGTTTTTCCCCTTTATTAGCAGAACTGCATTTTCAGCAATCAATTTGGCAAGCCACTCACTTAGATCCAAACCTACAATGGCTGAGCTCCTCAAACACGGAAAGAGAATGCATGAAGTTAACATCAATAGTCACAAGCTCCCAATAAAATGGAAGGAGAGGAATGATCTCTTCAGTAAAATAAGCTGAGGGTCAAGAGGTAGTTTCCAACTGTACTTTGGATCAGCTATAATTACCCCGTCCCCTCCCTGCTCCCCAACCACTGTGGCTAAGATGGCTCTTGTTTATGCAGTACCAAATGCTTGCAGAATGTTTTACATGAGAAAATGCTATCCACATCCAGAGAAAGAACCATGGAGTTTGAATGCAGATTGAAGAATACTATTTGCTCTTTTTTCTTCTTCTGTTTCCTCTTTCTTGTGGTTCCTCTTATAGGTTCTAATTCTTCCTTACAACATGACTAATGTGAAAATATGTTTAATAGGAATGTATACGTAGAGCCTACATCAGATTGCGCACTGTCTTGGGAAGAGAGGTGGGGAGAAAGGGAGAGAAAAATTTAAAACTCAAACGCTTATGGAAGTGATTGTTGAAAACTAAAAATAAATTAATAAAAAATATTTTTTTATATCATCTCATTTGGTTCCTATGACAACCCTTTAAGGTAGGTATTTCATACTATATTTCACATAGTAGGGAACAGATTCAGAGAGGTTAATGTCACATCGCTCAGGGTCACGTAACTAGTATTAGAGGTAGGATATACAGAATATGGATCTTCTTGACTCCAAGACCACACTTTATTCATCAGAGACACTGCCTCTTATAGTATAATCTCGAATAAATAATTATTACACAGGAATGCAGAGGCAGTAGTTTAAAACATCACATACATATTTACTGAACCAATCAACTCAATCTATGAAAACAAAAAGATCAGAGCAGGGTCTTTAACAGTAACAACAATAAGAGGTTTTTTGTTTTTTTTTTTTAAATGCCTGTACCTTAGAAGAAGTTTCCAAAATGGGAGGGTAGTGGCATTCACTCCTTATCATGGGCAGTGGCTCAGTAAAGTGTGTGCAGACATGATAGAGAATAAGCCTGTACATTATCAAGCTATCAGTTCTTTATAAACCTAACTTGGGCCATCCTCTTGGAATTGCACCCTGTCTTATTGTCTGTCTTCATGCAGATTCTGTAAGGAATGAGACAATTTTACTTCTGTTTCTTTGAAACATCTTGAGTCGGAAAGCGTTGTGGGAACACATAGTGAAGTCACCATCATGCATGTAACACAACAGTAGGATGAACAAAAAAAGGGTTCCTTCCTCTAGTTCTCTTGCCAGTGTGGAGATCCAGAGGGGCATGTGAGCTATACAGTTGGTATATCTCATATTCAACACAAGACCAGCTTATTTTATGTTCGAGGCATACATCTCTCTTTTTGCCACTTTTTTGTGCAATTTTTGGTTGATGATAGATTCTAATTATGACCAAAAAAGCAGTAGCAACAATGTTTTATTCTAATCCGGCTACCGTGGCTCTACCTTACTATCCACATTTCTATGTATTTTTTATACTTGCCATTTTTTACAATGTTAATATCTCATTTTTCTCAGTTACTGGACATGTAGATTGTTTTCAATTTTTCACTACTTCAACTAGATATGAATATTTTTGTATTTTTTTTTAAAAGCCAGGGCTTTCTCCCATTCTGCCCTTTGTACCACTTAAAAATATTTTTAGGATATAGTCCAGGAGAGGGATCTTTCTAAAAGGGAACAATCAATTTTGTAGCTTAATCTAAACAGAGGTAATGAGGTAGCCTATTGGACAGATGCTGGATTAGGATTCAGCAAGATGCGAATTTCCCTTTTGCCTGAGACAGTTGTATCACTGGGAACACTTCAGTTTTCTCATCTGTAAAATGGGGATTGTAACAACATCTACATCATGGGGACGTTGCAAGGGTGAAACAGAATAATACATGTAAAGAGCTATGTAAATTTTAAAGTACTATATAACATGGCTTTTATTATTATTGTTGTTATGTTGCCAGAGTAATGTGTGAAAAAGTAGAAAGGCAGATTTAGATTTGATATAAAGAGAAAAACTTTTTAACAAGAGCTATCCTAAAGTAAAACAGCTGCCTCATGAGGTAATGAGTTGCCCTCACCAGAGGTCTTTAACCAAAGACTACACAACTATCTGTCTGGCATGCAGTTTAAGGGGGATCAATTCTTCTTCTTGCACAGTTTGGACTGTATGGACTTCTAACGGTCCATTCAAGTGGTTTCTACTCTATTGGTTCACATGAAATAGACAAAAACTTTGTCAAAGGCCTTTAGCTCACTGGCAAAAAGACAGAAAAGAACTGTTGACAAGAAGGCATGGAAGGGCTCTGAGATACATCAAATCGAGGGAGGACCTATGCTGATAAAGTCATGGATCCATTGTGCTGTTATTATTCATTATGATACTACTCTCCAAAATGCTTAGATCATTTATTTACAAGCCAAGAAATCATATTGTAGAGTGCCTGATATCCCATAGGCTATCAACAAAGAATTCTATCATTATTAATTACTTTTGCAAACTTAGCCAATTAATCAAGATTTCTCTAATTACTGGTGAGTGTGAACAATTTTAACAATTTTTCAAATGGTAATGAACAACTTAAGCTTTCTCCTTTGAAAGCAAGAAATTTTGTGTCAAACATCTCCAATAATCTCTCAGATATATCTCTATATTGAAGATATATAGGCAATAAACACAAAATATAAGACCAAGAGCCATTCTCCAACAGATAAATGGACAAAATACATGAACAAACAAGTCACAAAGGAAGAACTACAGACTATTTTAATAATTATATGAAAGACTACTCCAAATCACAAACAATAAAAGGAATGCAAATCAAAATAATTCTGAGACTCCACCTCACATCTAGCAAACTTACAAAAGATGACAAAGATCAACAATCAATTTTGGAGGGGTGGTGAAAAGACAAGCACATTAATTTCCATTGCTGATGGAGCTATGATTTGGTCCAACCATTCTTGAAAACAGTTTAGAATTATGCCAAGAAAGTGATCAAAATGTGTATATCCTTTGACCCCAAATACTACTGCTAGGTATATAACCCAAGAAAGTTGAAGACAGAAACAAAGGTCTGATACATAATTAAGTATTTATAACATCAATTACTGAAGTAGAAAATAAGTGGAAACAAAAGAAATACCTGTCAAGTGGGGAATGGTTAAACAAATTGAAGTCCACGACTATAATGGACTATTACTTTGCCATAAGAAATTAACAAAGTAGCAAGAAACCAATATGTATATTGGGATTAGATATTGTGTACAAAGACTAAAATAATTTAAATGAATAGACAATAAAAAAACCTTCCAGTTTCTGTGATCCTATGAACGCTGGGTCATTATAAGGAACAACACAGACCTAGAAGAACAAAAAAATGCATCTTCTTCCCTCCTTTGCAGAGGTGGAGAACTATGCTGTAGAACACTGCAAATACTATGAGAATTTGTTGATTGTGTTGGTTGTTTTATTTTTTTCATCTTGTTTATCCTTTGTTATGAAGGATGGCACTCTGATTAGGGGAGGGATACATGTGAAAATGAAGGTATTGGCTGAGCAATAAAGATGACAATTCTACCTAAATCAATTTACTTATTCAGTGCCACACCAAACTACTAAAAAAGTATTTTATAGAGCTAGAAAAAATAATAACAAAATTCATCTAGAACAACAAAAGGTCAAGAATATCAAGGGAATTAATGAAAAGAAATGCAAAGGAAGGTGGCCTAGCCATATCAAATCTAAAACTATATTATAAAGCAGCAATCATCAAAACTATTGGGTACTGGCTAAGAAGTAGAGAGGTGGCTCAGTGGAATAGGCTACGTACACAAGACACAGTAGTCAATGACTACAGTAATCTATTGTTTGATAAACCCACAGACTCCAGTTTCTGCAATAAGAACTCACTATTTGACAAAAACTGCTGGGAAAAGTGGAAAACAGTATGGCAGAAACTAGGCACAGACCAACATCTTACACTGTATATCAAGATAAGGTCAAAATGGGTACATGATTTAGACATAAAGGGTGATGGCATAATCAAATTAGGAGAGCAAGGAATAGTTTGTCAGATCTATGGAGAAGGGAAGAATTTAGGACCAAATAAGAGACAGAGTACATTAAAAAATGCAAAATGGATAATTCTGATTACTTTAAAAAGTTTTTGCACAGAGCCAAACGAAAAAAGAAAATGAAGGTGATATAAAAACAAAGCTATCAATAAATAAAATTTAGATTAAAAAAGAAAATTATTCATATCTTTTGCAGAGTAGATAATTATCCTTATAGATAAATTTTGTATCAGTTTCTTAGAGTCCAGATGTCAGATCTACATCAGATACAGTAATTACAGAAACTTTTTTTTTCCACTTCAGAAACATGGCATTCTGTAACATAAGATTCTTTTATTTTTTGGATAATAAATCTATCAATTCTGTCTCCAACAATTTCTTCCATTTGTTTAAAAGATACATTTTTCTGCTCTCCCCACAATGAAGGTGAAGATATATTATTATTTTTTCTTATTATAAATGAATTTTAAAAACACCAGTCTCATTGGAGCTTAGAATATTATCTGGATCAAACATGTTATTATACTGATAGCCAATTTTCCCAATAATTTATATGGAAGCGATCCTTTAGCAAATGCTCTTTAATCTGAGTGTATCAAATACTGGATACTATTTCTGACTTCATTATCAGCTCTTAGCAGAGCAGTATGCTGGAATGAGTACCAGATGAAGTCTGGAATACCTGGGTTCAATTTCGACCTCTTGACACCTAATAGCTATGTGACCATAGGCAACTCAACCTTTTCCCTTAGCCTCAGTTTCTTCACCTATAAGACAGTAATAAAAATAACTGGATTATGTACCTCGCAAGGCCACTGTGAGGCACAAGTGAGATTATATATATGTAAGTGTTTTCTGAAACTTATTAAAGCACTATAAATATCAGTTTACTACTACTGTTGTGATTTTTTAATGATCTCTTTATTTTTTATCTCATACCAGATAATTGCTATTTTTTAATAGTTTATTTTGAAATCTGGCAGGGAGATTTTCTCTTCAAAATTTTTCCATAAGTCTTCTTGATATTCTTCCTCATCTATTTAAAATGATGTTCACCTGCTGCTGAATGAAGTGAACAGAACCAGGAGAACACTGTACACAGTAACAGCAACACTGTGCAATGACCAACTATAATAGATTTAGCTTTTCTCAGCAATACAAGGATCTAAGACAACTCCAAAAGACTCACGATAGAAAATGCTATCCACATCCAAAGAAAGAACTACGGAATCTGAATGCAGATCAAAGCATACTAGTTTTGGGACAACTAGATGGCACAGTGGATAGAGCACCGGCCCTGGATTCAGGAGGACCTGAGTTCAAATCTGACCTCACACACAACACTAGCAGTGTGACCCTGGGCAAGCACTTAATCCCATTGCCTAGTGCCCCCCCCCACAAAAGAGAAGGAAAAAAGCATACTAGTTTCACGTTTTTTGATTGTTTTTTTTTCCCTATGATTTTCCCCTTTTGTTCTGATTCTTCTTTCATAACATGACTAATGTAGAAATATATTTAATATGATTGTATGTGTATAACTTGTATCAAATTGCCTGCTGTCTTGGGGAGAGAAGTGGGGAGGGAGAGAGGGAGAAAAATTTGGAAATCAAAATCTTATAAAAATGAATGTTGAAAACTATCTTTACATGTAACTGGAAAAACTATTAAGGGAAAATGTAATTGGGAAATGTTTCACAAAACAAATACAAATAAAATAAAATGATGTTCACTAATCTTTTCTGTCTTTATATTGGTGATTTCTGGATAGAATTCCCAACAACTCTCCCTCTCCCATCTCCCCCCAACCCAAATGAGCCCTGACTTGGAAAAATATAAGACAAAACTAAATGACACAGAGACTACATTATAAAGCATAGACAGCACTTCACAACCAGTTTCCTAAGTTTTAACCAAAAGGGGAGAGGTTCTTTCTCATCTCTTCTCCATTTTTCATCATTTTATAAATTTTTCTGTTTTACACACCATGCCAGTATAAAATGTCTGAACACACACTCCTAATGTATGTATATTTATAAATTGTATAATGCACTATTGTACTAATAATTGTGTTACACAATTTACACAAAAATAAATTTTAAAAGGATGAAATAAAGTTGAAATAATATTTCACCAGAGAGTTAACATTTGACCAACAGACTTAATATGGATGCTATAAGTTATTAAGTAAAGCAGTGACATGGTTAGACCTATGCTTCAGGAAAATTGCTTTGGCAATTGTGTAAAAGATGGATTGGAGAATCAAGTTAAGAAGCATTTTAACTAATAAGCACCTACAATATGCTAGGCACTGTGATAAGCACCAAGCACACAAAGAAAGGCAAAAAATAAACAGCCCTTTTGCTCAAGGAGCTAATGGTCTAACTGGAAAAAACAACATGCAAACAACTATGCACAAACAAGATTATACATACATACATAAAAAATAAACTGGAAAGAATGTCAGTAGGAAGGCACTCTTAAGTGGGGCAGTAGAGTAGTCAGGAAATTGCAGAAGGTAGGAATCAAAGTAAGACAGAGAAGTCAGGAAGCAATGATGAGAAGGGAGCGTCCTGGGGAAAGGCAAGAACAGAGAAAATGCCTGGAAGATGGGAGATGGAGCATCATGTATGAGGAACCAACAGCACAAGAAGTCAATGTCACTGGATTGTGAAGTATGTGGAGGGGAGTAAGATGAAAGAAGATAGGAAAGGTAGCAAGATTATGAAGGGCTTTAAAACAAAGGATTCTATATCTAATTCTGGAGGTAATAGGGAGCCACTGAGGTTTACTGAATTGGGGGTAGGGAGATGGGGAGATTACAAACATAGCCAAACCTCAACTTTATGAAAATCACTTTGAGAACTTAATGGAGGATGTACTAGAGTGGAGAGAACCTTGAGGGAGGGAGATCCTCAAGAAGCCTACTGCAATAGTCTAGGTGTAAGGTGACAAGGACTTGCACCAACGTGGTGGTAGTGTCAAAGGAGGGGTCATGGTGGAGGGACGTATATAAGAGATCTGGCCAAGGCAGAACCAGCAGAATTTGGCAATACACTAGACATAGGGGGTGAGAGAATGAGGACTTGAGGATGACACCTGGGTTTCAAGCCTGGGTGAGTTGGAAGGATGGTGGTACCCCTCTTTCCAATTACTACTCATGACTTGCCAAACTCCAACCCAGGATTACATCCACTATCCGCCTCCTATGCTTCTACATTCATGTTGTACTGAATGAAGATGGAAGAAGTGATATAACTGTGTTAACTGAGTCCACCACAAATTTATGTTGTCTAATGTCAACTGGTCCTTCACTACAGCAAGACACATTTTTTAACTCCTTTGACCTTGAACTCTTACTACATTCTTCACAAAGGTTGTTTCAACCTTCTCAAGGCTCCTACACTATTGCCCCCACCCCTAAGAGAGGAACTCATTTCCCATTTTTAAAAAAAATTTATTTAGTATTTTATTTTCCCCCAGTTACATGTAAAAACAATTTTTGACATTCGTTTTTAAAACTTTTGCGTTCCAAATTCTCTCCCTTCCACCCTCTCCTCAACCCCCTCATTGAGAAGGCAAACAATTCAATGTATGTTATACACATGCGGCCATGCAAAAATTACCATGTTAGTCACACTGTAAGAGAAAACACAGACAAAAAAAGCCAAGAAAAAAGAAAGTTAAAAAAAAGTATGTTTCAATCTGTATTTAGATACCATCAGTTCTTTCTTTGGGGATGGATAGCATTTTATTTCCCATTTTAATGAGAAAATAGAAGCCAGCAGAAGTGAACTCCCTCTTCCTCTCTGTATCTTAAAATCCCTTGACACCAATTCCCATTCTTTAATTTACCCCAGTCTCTGATAAAACAGTCATCCTTATCTCACTGACAAGGCCAACTCTAATTGTAGCCTTGATCCAGTGGATTGTTTCTATGACCTATCCCTCATCTCTGCCTCTTGGCTTCCTTCAAATCCCAGCTAAAATCCTATCATCTACAAGAAGGCTTTCCCCATCTCATTTAAAGCTAGTGCCTTCCTTCTATTAATTATCTCCAATTTATCCTGCATATGTCTTGTTCATACGTAAGTATTTGCATGTGGTCTCCTCCATTAAACTGTGAGCTCCCTGACTTAATGAATGCCTTTTCTAACTAACCTGGATTATTGGAATAGCCACTGAATTCACCTTCCCTTTCATCCTTCATATAATAATAGCTAGCATTTATATGGCGTTTTAAGATTTACAAAGCACTTTATATATATTATCTCGTTTCATTCCGGTAACAACCCTGGGAAGAAGATGCTATTATTATCACCCCCATTTTAAAGATGAGAAAACTGAGGCAGACTGCACTTAAGTAACTTGTCCAAGGCCTCACAGTAAAAAGCAATCTGAGGCAAGATTTGAACTCAGATTTTCCTGACTCCTGGTCCAGCACTCTATCCACTGTGCCACCTAGATGCCTCTTTACATATACCTGCCAAATTGCTTTTACTAAAACAAAAGTATGCCCATGAAACTTTTCTTCTAAATAAGGTCAAGTGGCTTGCAATTACCTAAAAAATCCAAGCATTTCTTTGTCGTGTAAATCCCTTTACAACCTGAATTTGGCCTACCTTTCTAGGCTTATTATCCATTATTCCTCTGCAGAACAACCAAACTGGCCTCCTTACTACTACATGCATGATATTCCATTTTCTAGCTGTAGGCCTGCACAGAATGTTCCTCATGCTTAGAATATACTCTCCTTCCCTTTCTTAACCAAACTTCTTGATCGGATGTGAGATGATCAAGAGGAAAGAATTGAGGATGATATAAGAGGATGTTAACTTGAATGACTGGGAAGACAATAGTATACTGAAAGGCAAAATGGTAATACCCTTAACAAAAATAGAGATGGTTGATGGAACTTGAGAAGACACAACAAAAATAGCTAATAGAGTTAAGCAGGGAGGTAGAAAGTACACTTAGATATTCCCAATGAGTTTAAATCACCAGGCCTGGATAAACTACAGACTTGGCTATTAGAACTGGCAGACAAGAGTACTAAGTCATTGTCTGTGACATCTGAAAGATCATAGAAAACTGAAGAGAAGCTAAAGGTTTGGAAAAAGACATGTCCTAATTTTTTTTTTTAAAGGCAATTGGGGTTAAGTGACTTGCTCAGGCTCACACAGCTAGTAAGTGTCAAATGTTTGGTCTGAGGCCGGATTCAAACTGAGGTCCTAAAAAATCCAAGCGTTTCTTTGTCGTGCTTCAAGGTTGATGCTCTATCCACTGCACCACCCAGCTGCCCCTAAAGTTTATTTATTTTGGGGGTCAGTTAGGCAATGGGGTTAAGTGACTTGCCTAGGGTCACACAGCTAGTAAGTGTTATGTGTCTGAGACTGGATTTGAACTCAGGTCCTCCTGAATCCAGGGCCAGTGCACTATCCACTGCGCCACCTAGCTGCCCCACCCTAATTTTCAAGAAAAGGAAGAGAATGGAGCCTACAGACTATGAGTTAGTGATCCTGACTTCAATTCCTGGAAAAATTCAAGGGTGTGTTATTAAAATGATAATTAATGATTCTATGTTATTAGCTTTTCTAGCTCTAGCCCAATCCTAAGCAGAACAAACCTTAAGGATGTACAAAAATATTTATAGCTCTTCAAGAGGTAGCAAAGTATGAGAATCTGAGGGAGCACTCATCAATTACAGAATGACTGAACAAGTTAAGAAATGATTAAGCAGATAGTTTCTGAGAAACCTAGTAAGACTTATATGAAGTGATGCAGAGTGAAGTGACTAGAACCAGGAAAACAATTTATACAAAGACAACAATATGGAAAGACAAATAAAACTGAACAAATTAGGAAATTGGATGAGTGTAATGACCAACCACAATCTCAGAAAACTAATGAAGAAACAGGCTACCACCTCCTGAAAGACAGGTGAAGGACTTAAGAGTGTAAAATGATATATTTTTTTTTTTACATAACTAATGAGAAAATTTGTTTTACCTGACTATACATGTTTGTAAGAAAGGCTATGTTTTTCCTTTGTTCTCAATGGTATATGTGTATGGGGGGGGGGGTGTTGGGAGAAGTGAAATTTTGCTGACTGTAAAGATAGTTTTAAGAAAAAATATGGTATGTAAATATGTAGAATACTATTATGCCATAAACAAAATAACAAACAGTACTATTTCAAAGAAATCTATGAAGGAGTAAATGAGCAGAATCAATTTATACAGTAACAACATAATAAAAACAAACAAGTCTAAAAGACTTATAACATCTGATCAATGCAATGAATGACTATTTTTGCAGAAGACTAATAATTTGTTTTTCTTGATCATGCATATTTGTTATAAAGGTTTTGTTTTCCTTTTTTTTTTAAACAGAAATAGGAGAGAAGATAAATGTTTATAAACAGCATCTGGCAAATTTTCGTGCTATTCTTATAGAACAGGAGGGAAGCAACATGATACAGTGGACAGAGTGATAGTTTTGTGGTCAGGAAGACCTGGGCTCAGGTCCTATCTCTGACATACACTAATTGAGCAAGTCATGATCTCTCAGTTCCCCAGAGAACTCTGTAAGACTAAGCAGGAGAGCAGGTATTAATCTACATTGGTAAGTGGAAGCTTCTATACTAGTAGCTCCCTATGCAATAAGACGGCAAGTTAAGTTATCCTCCCCTCCCCAAAAAAAGGCAATGACAATGAATAGGTGAATAACTGCCATAGGCTATGGTGGGGGAAAGTGTGTTCACTGCCTGATATATAGTAGGTACTTAAGAAATGCTTACTGATTTACTGACTTCCTGATTAAACACATTTCATCAATGAATGATTGTTAGCAAGCTTTTCCTTATATGATGCCTAAGTCTGTCTCTCTGAAACTTGAACCCATTTCTCCTAGTTCTGGCCCCTAGGGCCAAGGAGCAGTAAGAGTCTAATCCCTCTTCCACATGAAAACCCTTTAAGTACTTATCCTGTCTCCCTGCCTATTCTCTTCTGGCTAACTCTCCCCAATTATTTCAGATCCTTATATGGCCTGATCCCATCTTTTCCCTACTCTGGTTACCCTCTGCTGCTTTGATAAACTTTAGTCCTTCCTAAAATGTGGTGCTCAGATCCAACAACAGTAACAACATCACATCTCTGTAACACTTTAGATGCAACCAGCATCCAAGGGCCTGTGAGCACTGTGCTAGGCAGGTCTGAGGGTGTGAAGATGAAAACAAAATAGTGCTTGACTCCCAAGCATTCACTTGCATTCTACTGGGGGTAAATGACTCGGACCTGGACGAGACAAGGTAAAGTAATATAATACAATATGTAATCCACTAAACCCAAAGCAGAGGTGGGGGCTTTAATGGGGCAATCAAGAAGGGTCTCAGAAGGAGGTAGCCCTTGACATGATCCTTGAAGGAGACCAGGGCTACAAGAACCAGGCAAGAAGGGGGTGTACACCACGAAAAGGGGGGGTAGATACACAAACTATGAAAAGGCATCAAAAACAAATGGAATATTAAATATGGGGAACTTCCAATAGGCCACTTTGGCTGAAACACAGAATGCATGAGGGAGAATAACATGCAACTGACCTAGAAATGGGATGGAGCCAGACTGTGATTATATGCCAACCATAGGGGTTCGCAATCTTTCATTTATTTATTTATTTATTTACTTATTCATTCATTCATTTATTTATTTATGGCAGTTGTGGTTAAGTGACTTGCCCAGGGTCACACACCTAGTAAGTGTCAAGTGTTTGGTCTGAGGCCAGATTTGAACTCAGGTCCTCCTGACTCCAAGGCCGGTGCTCTATCCACTGTGCCACCTAGTTGCCCCAGGGGGTTTGCATTCTTGCTAGAGGATATAGGGAACCAATGATGCTTCTCAAGCAGAGAAATGATACAGTTAGACTTATACATTAAGAATACCACTATGCTTCAGTAGGCAGTGGCAATCAGGCACCTGTACTAAGTTAGGCATAAAGATAGTGAGCCTCGGGGACCAAGGGAGGATGGTGGCAAAATGGCTCAGGCCAGAAATGAAGTGAATCAAAGTTCAGGAGCAGGACAGGAAGTAAAGCTCCTTTACTTCCAGCCTCAATGAGATGGAGAGACTCAGTCTTTAAATATTTTTTTTTCCCTTTAAATTAAATCTGGCAGCTACATGGAAGATGGATTAAGATTTTGAGGTGCTTTCCTCACAACGATTAGGGTGTGCCAGTATTGCTATTCCCATTTTATAGACAAGAAAATTGAGGCCCTAATAGGTTCAATGATTTGCCCAAGATCACAAACCTATTAAATGCCTGATGGAGGATCTGAATTCAGATCTTCCTGACTCCAAGTGCAGCCTTATCTAATATGCTCTATTGCACATCAATGTCCCAAATGTAGACCCTCAGGGCAGAGGAAAGTGAACCACTCCAGTCCCTTGACAGCTCTTTACTGCAGCTGAGAACAGCATTAGTTCTTCTGGCTACCAATCTTTTACAAAGTAACTGTTCTGAACCCTAAGGCAAACTTTTCATCTAGCTCTACAGACTTTGGTTGCCCTAGATTTCTCTCATTGTTCTAGCCTGACAAGATTTTTTTAATTCTGCCATTCACCACTATTTCTCCAACCAAGCTTCCTTTTATCTGCAAATTTAGTGGTTTCTTCCAAGTTACTGATAAAAATGTTGACTAGCACAGGGGGCCAAAGAAAGATTTGCCCCTAGAATTCTCTTTCCAGGTTGAAATTGGTCCACTGTTAAATTGTTTTCAGTTGTGTCTGACTCTTCCTCACCCCATCTGGGGTTTTCTTGGTAAAGATATTGAAGTGGTTTGCCATTCCTCCTCTAACTCATTTGACAGGTGAGGAAACAGAGGTAAAGAGGGTTAAGTAACTTGCCCATAGTCACACAGCAAGTAAGTGTCTGAGGCTGGATTTGAACTCAGGTATTCCTGACCCCAGCACCAGCACTCTATCCACTGTGCCACCTTGCTGCCCCACTGACCCATTAATAGCTTTTTAAATCTAATTATTCTACCAGTTCCTAATTTAACTATACTTTCGTGTAGCTCACAGCTGTCTATCTTACCCATAATGATGATAAAAGTTTTTGTCAAGTGCCTTGTTGAAACTCAAATACAATAGGTCTACAGGATTTTATTTTGATGCTAACATTATTTGATTTTTTGGAGCCATGTTTTCTTTAACTTCTTGTCATGAACTGACAAGGACAAAATATTGGCTTCTTAGCAGCTTATTTACTGTCATAATTTCAGTTGCAAGTCCTTGTGAAGATATGACACTGAATGTAAAGCTGTCCAGGATTTGTCTACAAATGACACCCTTCTTAAAGAAGAACAAAAGAGATCTATCCTCATTCAGTTTATGGTATAAGCAGCAGCTGCAGCAATAAAACAAAGTGCCTTCAAAGACCTCTTGCAATTTATTCTATTGCTCAGAATCTCTAAACTCAGATATAGCCACCATAACTTTTGTATGTAACCCCATAAGCTACTGACCTTTATATCTATTACGGTGCAAGTAGACCCAAACAGTGACCATTATTAGTTTAAAAAAAAAAAGTTTTCCTAAGTAATTCCCTAGAAAGATTAAGGACTTGCCTATGTAACCCTTTTCAGAAGTATTTTTAAATATACAAAATAAAATGCATAGGATCACAATGGAAATCAATTATATCAGAAAAAAACAACAACAAAGTTTATGGACCCTAGGTTAAGAACTCTTGTTCTAGAAGGAAATCTTACAATATCCTTTTTAGGATAATGTCTCCTTACCTAAGTTGCAAGGGAGAGAGAGTTTTTGGAGAATCCAAGGGACCAGAAACTTCCAATGATATCAAAAAAAAAAAAACAAAAAACCAAACAACAGAATGCAAATTCAAGGTCTTTTAGAAACTGCAAAGGCTTAAGTACTGGAGAAACTAGCAACATAAAAAAATTTCAATTGAGACTGACTGTACTCTTACCACCATTTTCTGCTCTATCCAGTCTGCATGCCTCCATGATGTTTATTCTTGCAGCAAAAAATCACAATACAAAGGCTTTGTCCAAAAAAAGAACATAAGTGTTACCTTCAGGCCAGGGCTTTGGGGGTCCACCAGGAGGCTGTCCAGGCATTCCTGGGGGAACTCCTGAGGGTCCAGGAGGGGGCATGTTTGGCCCTCCCATACCTGTGAGTAGTGGGAAGCAAAGAATTTATTTTAAAACTCTTTTGTATAGGTAAAGTGGAGGGCAGCTTTGTTTCCAAATGTATACGTGGGCAGATGAAAAAGTAATGAATGCAGTAGAGTCACAATTCCTTTAACTTCGTGCTGACAAAGCTACGAAAGGCAAGTGAACAAGCACACTTTAATGAAGTCCACTGTAGGGCACCATTAAAAGGTTGGACTAGGGGTGAATGGATGACTAAACAAACAGTAATATACAGACAGACAGAAGCCCTTTTGTTTATTAACTGCCCCCCTTCCCCTGCCGTAGGCTGTTCTAGGCTATATTACAAATAACAGAAGCAATACAGGCAGTCAACACTCACCATGAGGTCTGTTATAATTTGGAGGTGCGGGTCCTGGACCAGGCCCAGGTCCAGGTCCTGGTCCTTGTCCTGGTCCTGTCCCAGATACAGAGGGTGGAGGTAGTGTTGGCATTTGCTGCTGCATTCCTGGCATTGGTCTTTTTCCCTGCACTGCCATCTGCAGGTGATCTGGTAAAGGTTGCCCTCTGGCCAGCATTTTATAAGCCATAATTTGAGCTCTGAGCTGATGCAGCTGGTTTTGATTAAAAGGCGTTGGGCCACGGTTTTGTTGTCCTAATGCTTGTGGGTCACTACCATCTAATGGTACCCCACCAGGACCAGATGACATCTGGGGGGCTGAAGATGGGCCATTAGCCGGAACAGGACTTGAGGCATGCTCAGAGCCACCCAGAGGAGAGGGATAACCTATGGAGAAATGAAATGCTAAATAGTCACACTACATATTTCTCATGATTTTTAAGAAAAACAGTATTTTCTCTAAAATCCTAAAGTATAGCTCCTATACTGAAAGTGGGGAACGAACTTAGTCACCTTTGACAGTTCGTCCAAGACCTTTAATGCTATATGCATAAGGATAATATCAGAGACAGGATATTGTTAAATAACATGAAAAAGGTCATTTTACAGACTTATAATTAGTAATGTTACAATGAGGAGAAATAAAACTCTAAATAGCTGTTGCTCAAAACAACTTTGGGTATGGCTATTAAAACCTATATCCAGAAGGAAAATGACAAACTGAAAAATCTCTGCCATATAAAGTGTTCAGAGAGATCCCGGAGATGTGTGCACACAGCTTTACTACTGCAAATATATAAACACTGATGTGGGAAAAGGTGGAGGGAAAGGGCCTTATGAGAAAAACAGTACCTTGAGAATGCTGATCCATTGGGCTTGGAGGAGGCCCCATCCCTGCATGTCCCCCAGACCTCATTCCCATCCCTTTCATCTGGTTATATCGAGGATCATCCGACATTCCCTTCTCATGCATGGAATCCATTGGCTACAATTTTAAAAAGCAACAAAGCAGCATTTTTGTCAGATAAGTCACTTGCTGTGAAATTGAAACATTATTACCAACCCATACTTCTGGAAGGGCACGATGTAACAGACTGTGCATGCAAAGTTATGTTATGGGTCCCAACCACAACAGACTTAATAACTATTTGAAAAAGCATACTATACATCTAATGCGGTAAATAATACAAAGCAATATATGTTAAACACCAAATTAGTGGCACAGATAATAAAGGCTAGCTTAGAAGAAGACAAGATTAATGAGAACTGAGGTAATCGGCAAAGGGTTAAAAGAGAAAGTGGGAGCTGAAAGAGGTCTTGAAGGCAGAGACTAGAAAAGGTATTCCTTCCTAGAAGGGAAAATGGTATAAGGAAGCAGAAAGGTTCAAAGGGGCAAGACTACAGGAGAATAACCAAGATCCAACCTCAAACATTTACTGATATGTGCGGAGCCTCATATTTCTAACATATAAAATGGGAATGATACCTATGCTCTTAAAGAACTGTGAAGAATGAGCTTTGTGAAAACTTTAAAGTCCTCTCTGATGTGAACTACTAGGCAGGTATGGTACAAATTATGATGGGCACCAATGTCCGGCTGAGAAATGTGGATTATTCCACTGGCATGTGGAACTACTAAAGGTTTCTTGGGGAAAAGGAAAAGAGGGCAATGGGAGTAGATTAATGGTAACATCTACAAACAAAGCAATATTTGAGAAGATAAATATGGCAGCTGTGTGTAGGATGTTTTGGAGGAGGGAAAGAATGGAGGCAGAAAGACTAGTTAGACGGTTATTAGAAGAACAGTTGTATAAAATAATAAGGACATTGACTAGGATGGTAGACTTGAGGTCATAAAAGAAGATATAGCTTCAACAAATATGATGGCAGAAGACAAAAATGAATACAACTGGAATTAAACTAAAAGGGAAGACAAAGGAGAAAATAGTTTTAAGCATGACTGTTAAACCAGATACCACATAGGATAGGAAATATGACATAAAAAGAAAGTATCAGATATTCAGTAATTTGGGGGAGAAAATAATAGGGAAAAGGGGCAGAAATGATACTTACGGGTTGGATGTGTATATACCAATACACAGAATAAAGATAATGAGAAAGTGATCTGGAAATTGTAACTTGGGGTGACTTACAGATATCACAGACTTGAAGGGATACAATTCATAACTAGAACAAGGTAATGGAACAGTATACATTGTTTAAGAAGATGATATAAGGTAGAAGGGAGGAAAAGTGATTACACACTAAGATTATATTTATAAATGATTGTTAATCGAAAAAATAAAGCTTAAAAAGAGGATATTCACCTGAGGAAATTCATGAAGTTGTGGGGAAGCCTAGCGTGAACATATGATAGCCAAAAGAAGAAGAAACAAAGATCTTATACAGTACTGGAAGTATATACTACAGGCCACTAGACCAGATGAAAGAATTGAATGATACATTCTTTACACTATTTACTACCTAAGTTCCAAATGGTTACATAACTTGAATGTTAAAAGATCACAGATTTTAAAAGTCTGAAGAGAATCAGATTAGGGAAATTTCATAGCTATCAATAAGAGGAGAGCTCTTTTCTTTTTTAAATTCATTTTTTCTCAACCACATGTAAAAAAATTTTTTTAAACGTTCATTTATTAAAATTTTGAATTTCAAAATTTCTGCCTCCTCCCCTTGAGAAGGCAAGCAATTTGATATAGATTGTAAGCTATGCAAGACATATTTCCATATCAGCAATGTTATGAAATACACCAAAAAAGAAAAACAAAAAACCCCAAGAAAATAAAAGTAAAAAAATGCTTTGAAATGCATTTGAACTCTCTGAAGGTGAACAGCATTTTTCATCCCAAGTCTTTTAGAACTGTCTTAGATCACTGTATTGCTCAGAATAGCTAAGTCATTCACTGCCGATCACTGTACAATATTAATATTACTGTGTATAATGTTCTCCTGGTTCTTATCTCACTTTGTGTCAGTTCATAAGTCTTCCCAGGTTTTCCTGAAACCTTCCTTCTAGAATAGTATTCCATCACAATCACACACAAACTTGTTCAGTCATTTCCCAATTGATAGATACATCCTCTATCTCCAATTCTTTGCCATTGCTATAAATATTTTTGTACATATAAGTCCTTTTCCTTTGATCTCTTTGGGATATAGACCTAGTAGTGGTATTGCTGGATCAAAGGGTATGAACAATTTTATAGCCTTTTGGGCATAGTTCTAAATTATTCTCCAGAATGGCTGGTTCAGTTCAAAACCCCACCAACAATGCATTAGTGTCCCAATCTTCTCACATCCCCTCCAGCATTGATCATTTTCTTTTTCTGCCATATCTGATAGGTGTGAGATGGTACCTCAAAGTTGCTTTAATTTGCATTTCTCTAATCAGTAGTGATTTAGAACATTTTTTCATGTGACTATAGCTTTAATTTCTTCTTCTGAAAACTGCCTGTTCGTATCCTTTGACCATTTATCAATGGAGAAAGGAGAGAGTTCTTAACTAAAGAAATGTTAGAAGTAATCACAAAAAGTAAAATAGATAACTTTGGTTATCGAAAAGTCCTGGTACACAGTAACAACAAAATTATAATAATGATCAACTGTGAATGACTTGGCTACTCTGAAGTTTAATTTTTTCACTTTATTTTTCTTGTTTTTTTGGGGGCCAACATAGCTAATATGGAAATGTAACTGATACATTGCTTGCCTTCTCAATGGGAAAGTGTTGGGAAGGAAAGAATTTAGAATTAAAAAATTTTTTAAGTGTTAATAAATAATTTTTTGAAAAAGAAATGCAAAAAAAGGGGGAGAAGGTCTTGGTAATATTTAAAACAAAACATCTAGGAAGGAAAAGAAGTTGTCAAATGGGAAAATTTTTGCATCAAATTTCTCTGATAAGGGTTGGCCATTCAGGATACACACACACACACACACACACACACACACACACACACACACACACAGAACTAACTTATATATGAGACCAAGAGTTGTCCCTCAATGAATAAGTGAGCAAAGGATGTGAAAACAGTTCTCTAAAAAACTGCAAATTATTAACAACCATATGAAAGAATATTCCTAGTTACTATTAAGAGAAACATAAATCAAAACAACTTTTAAGTTTTACCTCACACCCAGCAAATGAGCAAAAATTACAAAAGATGGGAGCAGTTAATACTGGGGGCGGGGAATATGGAAAGATGGAGACACTAATACATTGTTGGTAAACTGATCCAAATATTCTGGAAAGCAAGTTGAAACTATCTGAAAAGAATGATTAGAATGTCCATACCCTTTAAACTCAGAAGTTTTACAGTTAAGTATATACCACTCAAAGAAGTCAATAACAAAAAGAAAGACCCCATAAACACCAAAATATTTAAAGAGGGACTTCTCAAGTGGCAAAGAACTAGAAATAACATAGATGTCTATCAGCTTCTGACTGGCTAAACAAACTGTGGCACTTGACTAAAATGGAATATTACTGTGCTATAAAAAAATGATAAATGTGATGAATACAATAGGAAGACACATGAACAATTTGACGTAACCAAAATCAAGAAAACAAGAAGTACAATGACAACAACATAAATGATATGAAAAACAACAAAAAAAATCAAAATGGAATACTGTAAAATATAATGACCAAGTCTGCTCCCAAGTAGAGTTATAAGGTGCCTATTCCCTATATTTTTGTAGTGTGGGGGACTGTGAGGATAGAATACAACCCAGGCTTTTTTGATATGTTGGTTAATTTTGCTATACTTTTCTTTATCATAAGACTCTTTGGGAGTGGGTGGGAAGAAAAGATACAGTGGGAGAAATGTAGGTGAGATAAAAATATTTCAATGAAAAGTTTGTTTTAAAAATATGAAAAATAGCTCCAAATCACTAAGAAGAGAAATGAAAAATCAAAACTCTTGAGGTTTCATCTTACAACCAAGCAAATCAGCAAAGTTGACAAAAAATTAGAATATTCAAGGGCAGAGGGGCTGTGAAAAGACAGGCCCACTATAACTCACATAGCATTATTGATGGGGTTGTGAATTGTGGTTCAACCATAGTGGAAAATCTAACTCATATCCAACTTAGAAATAACTGTAGCATTTCATGTAGCCCTGTTGCTCTGGAAAGTAATTTGGAATCATGCAACTTCCTCCTCTAGGAGGTCAAAGACACAAAGAAAGGTCCCATTTACACCAAAATAATTATTGCAGCATGTTTTGTGGTAACAAAGAACTTGAAACAAAATAAATGCCCATCGACTGGGAATAGTTAAACAAAATGTGGTACATGGATGTAACTAATTGAAGGTAACAAAAATTCAGTAAAGCACAGGAAAACACATGAACACATAAAATTGAAGTGAGCTGAACCAGGAAAATAATACACAATTACTACAACAACAGAAATGAAAAGAAAAAAAAAAAGACAAATGAATGCTGTATAACTATGACTATACTTAACTTGAAGAAGGGATGAAAAAATTTACCTCCCTCCCTTCTTTAGAGGCACAGGCAATTTGTGTGGAACACTGCCTGTACTATCAGATCCAGTAGATGGGTTGGTTACTTTTGCTGAACTATTTTTTTATATCTTTTTTTACCCTTTCATACAAGAAAAGGCTTGCTAGATAGTGGAGAACAAAAGGATATGTTCCAAAATGAATGTGATGGAAAAAAACGTATCAATCTTAAAACAAGAAGTTTTTCCAGAAGGACTAAAAGCCTTTTAGCTAAGGCGTATAATTACCCATTTTGCTTGTTTAGCAATGTTGAGTTGAGGGGAAGATTAAGGATAAGGATCCTCCTACTTGATGAGAACTGAAAGATGACAGGCAATGCAGAGAAGGTGGAACTACTTAATCTTTATCTTGTTTCTTTAACCTAGCTTGGAAAACTATTTTCTGTAGCACCAAAAGAACTTGCAAACATGACTACTGAACCCAATGATGGCTACTTTTGAGGAACTGTGGAAAATGGGCAAGGTGGAGAAGGGTAAATGTGGTCTTGATTTTCAAAAAGGTAAGGCCTAGTGATTTTTGAGGAAGTGGACCAAACAGGAGAGGTGCTGTGTTACTGAGTTTGGTTAAGTTTAGTAAGGCAGGGCAGAAAGGTGGTGCAGTAGATAAGAATGCCAAGCCTGAAGTCAGGAGGACCTGAGTTCAAATCTGGCCTCAGACACTTACCAGCTGTGTGACCCTAGGCAAGTCACTTAACCCTGTTTGCCTCAGTTTCCTCATCTGTAAAATGAACCGGAGAAGGAAATCTTTGCCAAGAAAACCCAAATGGAGTTACAAACAGTCAGATGCAACTGACTAGTAAGTAACATACATTTCTGACAACACAATGCTAGGATAGATCATTGAAAGAATGGTTTACAGATATTTGAAAAGGAAAGAGGTGATCACTACAGGCTAATATGATTTCATTAAGAGTAAGCTGTATCAGATTAACCCCATTTCCTTTTACGACAAGTTAGTTAAACTAGTAAAAGTTGCCAGAATTTCAGAGAAATATTTTCAAAAGTCTCTCACAACCTGGATTCAAAGAATGCTAATGCTCTGATGTTAGGAGAGTGAGAGGGAGAGAGAGGGAAGGAGGAAGGGGGGAGGGAGAGGGGGAGGGGAGAGGGGGAGGGGGGGGGGGGAGAGGGGGGGGGAGAGAGAGAGAGAGAGAGTGTGTGTGTGTGTGTGTGTGTGTGTGTGTGTGTGTGTGTGTTAATGCCAGAGTTCCATCCTTTGCCCAGGGCTGTTTTACATTTTTGTCAGTGATGTGGATAAAGAAATAGGTGACAAGCTTATCCCATCTACTGATAACATGCAACAGAGATAAACAGATAATAAAACAGGTATGCATAAAACAGGAATAATGGACCAGATTTAAGGGATGAAATTTAATAGGGATAAAGTATAAAATTCTGTGCATAAGAATTGTAGGTTTTTTTCTTTTAATTGACTGCAAAAGTCCAAGATTGGGGCTACAAAAACAGAAGACAGAAAGTAATTCATGTGAAAAGCACCTATGACTTCTGGTGAACATTAAGACAATATGTCAGCTGTGCAATGCTGCAAATTAAAAGGCCAGAAAGAGACCTAAATAATGACTGAATAAAGGACGTGATATCCCATCATTCTGCCCTGGTCAGAACATATCTGGAGTACTGTGTCTAATACCAGGTACCAAAGCTTTTAGAAGAGACCAGCTTAAGCTTGTGAAGAGGAAGGTAACAAAAATTACAAGGGGCTGGAAACCATAGCCTATGAGAATAAGTTGAAAGAACCAGAAATGCTTAGCTTAGAGAAAAGTCATCAAGGAGAGGGAAAGGGAGATATTTATAATAGCAGTCTTTAAATTCAGAAGGACTATAATGTGAAAGAAGGATTAGTTTATCTTTTATTTTGAAGTGGAGGACAGAATTAGGAGCAATAAATGGGTGGATATTACAGTAAGGCAGGCTACAGCTCAACATAAGGGAAAAAAATGTCCATTCCAGCTATCCAAACAAAAAGGGGGAGGGGGGAAATCGGCAGTCTTAGGGCACAGGGAGTTTCCCCCCATCATGTCTTCAACACATGCATGATAATAAATTGTCAGGAAGTTGTGAAGAGAATTACGGGTCAAATACGAATCCATATAACCACAGGACACACATCTAGAGTCTGAAGGGCCCCAAGAGGCCATCTAGTCCAATTCTCTCACTTTATGAATCCTTTAAGTTAAGTGCCTTGACAAAAATCACAGAGGCATTAAGTGTCAGAGGTGGAATTTGAAGCCTGGTCTTTTTGACTCCAGAAACAATGGTCTTTCCACTTTACAAACCGGAGGTTTCGTACAACTCCAGAGGCTGTACAATTCTCAGTGCTATTAGGTTTCTATATGTAAAGACTTTCTTTTTTGGAGAGAAGATAAATCAGAGAGTTAAAATACAGATTCTTCTTTGAAAGATAATCGATTCTGAGAGGACTGGAGACCACCCCAGACAATGATCAGTTGAAGGAAGTGGGAATATTTTATTCAGAAGGAAAAGAGCCTTGACTTTAAATACCAGGCCTATCACATGTAGAAGAAAGATTAAATTTATTCTGTTTGGTCCCAGAGATTAAAATTAGGAGTAACAGGTAAATTCCTTGAAAAGAAGCAGATTGAGGTTCACTGTGAAGCCTCTTTACCCAAAAGCGAAAAAAAGGATGTCCCAGGAAGTAGTTGGGTTGGAGACCTCAATTTGAGATTTTCAAGTGGGACAATATTTGTTAGGGATACTGTACAAGAAAAGTCCTGTTCATTGGGACTAAATATCCCTTTCAAGATACTTTCAGCTCTACAAATTTGATTTTTACTATACTTGGCACAAGAAAGTCTAAGATCTCTACGATCTGGACCTTGAAGAAGATGCCTAGGCGCCAAAATGATTAGGTTCTGAAAAAACTGAGACCTCAGGCAAAGGCTTAATGCTACCTTTAGCAATGGGCTTCCTCAAACATCAAACCTAATAAAGAGCCAAGAACATGTTCCTCATGGGGGATATCTTTGGAATATATTCCTCCTGCTCCCCTCATCCCTGTGATTCAAAGTTGTTTTCTCTTGAAATCAACCCTTCCCAATCACAGGATGGTTACACCAAAAGTTATCAAACATATGGCCCACAACACTTCTGAGTGTGGCCTGAACAAGATGAAAATATAGTTCCTATCTGATTTTAAGGTGTGATAAGTTTTACACACACACACCACACGGTTTTATAAGTCAGTATGCGGCCCACAGGGATCCTTAGGGACAGTTTACTGGCTCCCATTTCCATCAGATTTTGATATCATTACACATACACCCTCAAGACTTTCTCCTAACGAAGCTTAATTAGCACAGTGAAGTACTTGACAACCTGGAGGATGATCTTGACCACCAAAGATCCACTGTGTTTAAAAACACTGTGTCCTAATAAAAAACCCAGGGCTCAACTTTTCATCTTTGACAGCATTCTGGAAGTCCAGGGGAGAGGTGGTTTATTTGAAAAGTAATCACAGAGGAATTCTGACAATATACCTAATAGAGAGGTCATGTCTAAGCCTAGCTCCTCTTCACCTCAAAACACTAAGAAATGGGCCAAATTTAAAAAAAAAAAAAGTTAGGAACTGAAAATTCATCAAAAGAAATGCCTTTCCTCTGTTCCTTTTCCTCATGATCTCAGACCCATTCAGGCTCAAACCTACCTCTCTCCAGTTCCTTTCCTCCTCTACCCTCTCTTCTTTCCACTGTATTCTCTGTAACCCAACTTCTACTGTTAACAAATGCCCTTCATTTTATATTGCTTCATTCTCTTGGCTCTTTAACAGAAGGCACTAAATTGCTGTACCTCCTTTCCAGTGCTGTTAATTGTCACATCCCTGAATACATAGGTCCACAAGCAAGAGATACATACAGCTTTTCTGAGATCCTCCTGCCATCATTGTTCAGCAACATCTCTTCCTCTGAGCTTCACTGTATCAGTCTGTATCATCCATTTCATATATCATTCTTGCCACAATATGCCTCTCCCCTCTTTACAAGTGAGTTCAGTACCTGGCTCTGTCTTCCTCTCCACCTCATCCTGATTTCATACTTGGAGATTTCCATAATCCTGCTGACAAACACTCACAGAAGCACAGAGTTGGAAGTGAGCTCAAAGAACCTAGTCTAAGATCTGAATACAGTCTAAGATCTGAATACAAATCCTCTCTAGAAGATACCTGATGAACAGTCATCTAGATTCTGCCTGAAGACCTCTGTTAAAGAGAAATCTCCTCCCTCCTGTCCCATTCCACTTTGGGAGAGCACTAATTCTAAAGAGTTTTTCCTTATATATTAAACCTAAATCTAACTTTCTCAAACTTCCATCCAATGTTCTAGCATCATCAGCAAGCAAGGAATGTGTCAGAAAAGAAAATAGCATGATGACTTGTTCTTGACAAATCCATCCTGGCTCTTGGGGATCACTGCCTTCTTTTATACATGTTTACTAACCACCCCTTTGCCAGGAAGCAAAATTGAGCTCACTACTCCAAAGTTTACAGATTTTATTTTCTTTTTCTGAAAACTGGGGTAACATCTGTCCTTCTACCCAGTAGTAACTCTCCCATTCTCCATTATCTTTCAGAAATTACTGACATTGACTCAGCATCACATACATTTGTTCATTCAAGACATTGGGATATAGTTCATCTGAGCTCAGTGACCTGAAATTATTGAGAGTGGCTAAGCATTTTTCTTACTATCTATTTATCCTGAATGAAACTTTTTATTAACCAATTTAGTTCTAGCCTTTCCATTCCAAATATTTTTCTCCTCAAGAGAGAATACAGATGCACATTAGGAGTCTGAGCAGCTACATCTTTTCTCAGTACTAACACTGATCCATCCACCCTGCAGGATCCGATCTTTGAACCACTTCCTTTCCAATATATTTTTAAAAAACTCTTTGTCATCCTTAGCTTTCCATACTAGCACGAGCTTGTTCTGAGTGTGAGCACTCACAACACTATTCTTACATGACCAGACTCATGTCATGCTTTTGTATTCATCTTCTATCCACATATTACATGCCCATGTCTCCATACTCAAACATCTATGATTTGGATATTCCCTCAAATACTGAAGACTAATTCATCCATGCATAACTACCCTGTTCAGATGTCCATGTCTTCTCATAAATTTGTCACAGGGAGTCCATTCAATATGCCAGAGGTCCTTCTCAATTTCTCCTGACATTGTGAAGACACTAACGGAACTCTCAGGCTGTCCATCTGTAATCTCTTGCCCTTACCACGTGACCAGCCCAACATTTCTTTCTATCATTGATATCTGAATATGGTTCTTTAAAAGTCCTCATTGGTTATATATACTACAGCCTATTCACACCCATCATGAGTCTCTACTGCCCTCAGTGCAATACTCATTTTCAATCCTTCAGGGATTGTAGCATTCATTCTATGTCTCACAGTCATATATCACCATGAGACTGCAATATTCTGGGGCTTGATGCAACTAGCATGATGTAATTTGCAAACAAGATTATCTGAAGGACCTCACCAACCATTGGAAATCCCTCTTCAACCTCCAGTTTGTGTTAGATTTCCTCCATCACAGTGGTAAACAGCTTTGGCCAACATAATCTTCCTATTTTATGGCTCATGTGATATTTTTTCCAAGTTCTCTACATTTCTCTCTCCCTTCCCCCCCTCATTAAGAAGGCAAGCGATTTGATACAGGTTATATATCCATGTGCAGTCATGCAAAACATTTTCACGTAAGTCAAGTCATGTTGTGAAAGAAAACACAGACCTCCCTCCCCCAAAAAAACAACAAGAAAAATAAAGAAAAAAAATTTTTAAGTACACTTCAATCTGTGTGCAGACTCCATTGGTTCTTTTCCTGAAGGGAATAGCATTTTTTATCATTAAGTCCTTTGGAATTATCTTGGATCATCGTATTGCTGAGAATAGCTAAGTCATTCACAGTTGATCAGCATACAATATTGCTCTTACTATGTATAATGTTCTCCTGGTTCTGCTCACTTCACTCAGCATCAGTTCATGTAAGTCTTTCTAGTTTTTTCTGAAGTCTGCTTACTCATAAGTTCTTACAGCACAATAGTATTCCATTACATTCATATACCACTTGTTCAGCCATTCCCCAACTGATGGGCATCCCCTCAATGTCCAATTCTTTGTCACCACAAAAAGAACTGCTACAAGTATTTTTGTACAAAGGTGTCCTTCTCTCCACCTCTGAAAAATCTCTTTGGGATATAGGCCTAGTAGTGGTATTGATGGATAAAAGTATATGCAGTTTTATAGCCCTTTGGGCACAGTTCTAAATTGCTCCTACTCCATCAACAATGTATTAGTGTCCCATTTTTTCCACATCTCTTCCAATGTTTATCATTTTCCTTTTCTGTCATATTAGCCAATCTGATAAGTGAGGTGGTACCTCAAGAGTTGTTTGAACTAGCATTTTTTCATGACTATAGATACCTTTTATTTCTTCTTCTGAAAACTATCTGTTCATATCCTTGACCATTTATCAATTGGGGAATGATTTTTATTTTTACAGATCTGACTCAGTTCTCTATATATTTGAGAAATGAAGCCTTTAACAGAGACACTTGATATTAACATTTTTTGCCAGCTTTCTGCTTTCCTTCTAATCTCGGTTGCATTGGCTTTGTTTGTGCAAAACCTTTTTAATTTAATGCAAAATTATGCATTTTACATCTCATAATGCTCTATATAGAGAAGCAAGGTGGTACAGTGGATACAGCAATGGGCTTGGAATCAGGAAGATTCATCTTTACGAGTTCAAATCCTGCCTCAAACATTTCTAGCTGCATATAACTTAAACATGGCTACCTTAGTTCCTCATCAGTAAAAGGAGCTGGAGAAGGAAATGGCAAACCACTCTAGTATCTTTGCCAAAAAAAAACCCAAAAAACAAAAAACAACAATGGGATCACAAGGAGTTGGACATAGCTGAAAAAGGACTGAACAATAAAATGTCCTATCTCATTTGGTTATAAATTCTTCTCTTATCCATAGATCTGACAGGTAAATTATTCCATGCTTCCCTAATCTGCTTATATCACTCTTAATGTCTATATCATGTACCTGGAATTACTTGTATTCTTATAAATTTGACTCATTTATATATTTGAGAAATGAGGCTTTTATCAGAGAACTTGAGGTAAAGATTTTTTCAGTTATGATTACTATTTCCCTCCATCCTATTTCCTTGTTTATCCTACTCTCACCCTATCCATCCACAAGTATTTTGCTTCTGACTACCACCTCCCCCAATCTCCCCTTCTATCAGCACCCTTGTCCATCCCCTTTCCCTCCTTACTTTTTCGTTGGCTAAGATAGATTTCTATACTGAATATGTGTTATTCCCTCTTTGAGACAATTTTTATGAGTAAGGTTCAAGTGCTTCCCCCTGCCTTCCCCATCTTCCCCTTCTACTATTTAAGCTCTTTTATGTGCATTTTTCTTTCTCACTCCTTAATTTTATTTTTTTAGATATCATCACATCATACTCAACTAACACCTGTGCCCTCTGTCTATGTATTCTCCTTCTAACTGTCCTAATATTGAGAAAGTTCTTAGGAGTTGCAAGTATCATCTTCCCACGCAGGAATCTAAACAGTTTAACTTTATTGAATCCCTTATGATTTCTCTTTCCTGTTTACGTTTTTATACTTCTCTTGAGTCTTGTATCTGAAAGTCAAATTTTCTATTCAGCTCTCATCTTCTTATCAGGAATGACTGAAAATCCTCTATGTCACTGAATATCCATTTTTCCCCCTGAAGGGTTATACTCAGTTTTGCTGGGTAGGTGATTCTTGGTTGTAATTCTAGCTCCTTTGCCCTCTGGAATATCATATTTTAAGCTCTCCGATCCCTTTTATGTAGAAGCTACTAAATCTTGTGTTATTCTGATTGTGACTCCACTATACTTGAATTCTTTCTGGCTACTTGCAATATTTTCTTCTTGACCTGGGAACTCTGGAATTTGGCTATAATATTCCCAGGAGTTTTCATTTTGGAAGCTCTTTCAGGAAAGGATCAGTGGATTCTTTCAATGTCTATTTTACCCTCTGGCTCCAGAATATCAGGGTAGTTTTCCTTTATCATTTTTTTTTTTGTTGGCTAGGCAATGGGATTAAATGACTTGCCCAGGGTCACACAGGCCGGATTTGAACTCAGGTCCTCCTGAATCCAGGGCCGGTGTTCTATCCACTGTGCCACCTAGCTACCCCTCCTTTGTCATTTCTTGAAAGATAATGTCTAGGCTCTTTTTTTGATGATGTCTTTCAGGTAGTCCAATAATTCTTAAATTATCTCTCCTGGATCTATTTTCCAAGTCAGCTGTTTTTTCCAATGAGATAGTTCACATTTTCTTCTCTTTTTTCATTCTTTTGATTTTGTTTGATTGTTTCGTGATGTCTAAAGAAATTACTAGGGGTGGGGCAGCTAAGTGGTGAAGTGGATAGAGCACCGGCCCTGGATTCAGGAGGACCTGAGTTCAAATCCGGCCTCAGACACATAACACTAGCTGTGTGACCCTGGGCAAGTCACTTAACCCCATTGCCTAGCCAAAAAAAAAAAAGAAAAGAAAAGAAAAGAAAAGAAATTACTAGGGCAGTTAGGTGGTACAGTAGATAGAGCACTGGCCCTGGAGGCAGGAGGACCTGAATTCAAATCTAGTCTCAGACCAGACACTTGACACTTACTAGCTGTGTAACCTTGGCCAAGTCACTTAATCCCAACTGCCTCAAAAAAAAAAAATCACTAGCTTCCACTTGCCCATTCTAATTTTTGTGTGTGTCTGTGTGTGTGTGGCCCATTCTAATTTTTAAGGAACTAGTTTCTTCAGTGAGCTTCTGTACTTCCTTTTTGATTTGGCCAATTTAAGGAGTTTTTCCCTTCAGTAAATTTTTGTACCTCTTTTTCCATCTGGGCAATTTTGTTTTTTAAGGAGTTCTCTTCAGTGGATTTTTGTGTTTCTTTTACCATTTTACTATTTGGTTTTTAAAAAAAATTTTTTTTTGTTACATTTTAAGTTCCAAACTGTCATCCTTCTTCCCCACCCTGAACTATAGAAGGCCACCATTTAACACAGATACATATGTAGATATGTATATATACATATATATATGTATATGGCAAAATTATACTATGAATACTTCTATTTATCAGTTCTTTCTCTGAAGGTGGATAGCATCTTTCTTTATAAGTCCTTTGCAGTACTCTATCCGCTGCGCCACCTAGCTGCCCCTCAGTTATTCTTCAAACAATATTGCTGTTACTGTATACAATGTTCTCGTGGTTTTCCTCATTTCACTCTTCATTATTTCATGCAAGTCTTTCCATATTTTTCTAAAATCAACCTGCTCATCATTTCTTACAGCACAACAGTATTCCATTATAATCATATACAACTTTTTTAGCTATTCCCCAACTGATAGGTATCTCCTTAATTTCCAGTTCTTTGCCACCACAAAGAGAGGTGCTAAAATATTTTAGAACATATAGCTTCTTTTCCTTTTTCCCTGACCACCTTGGGAAACAGATCTAATAGTAGTATTGCAAGGTCAAAGGTATACACAGTTTTGTAACTCTTTGGGCATAATTCCAGATTGCTCTCCAAATGGCTGGATCAGAGTTCCCAGTTCTAGCAACAGCATATTAGCGTCCCAATTTTTCCACATCCCCTCCAATATTTGCCATTTTCCCCTTCCATCATTTTAGCCAATCCAATAGGTGTGAAATGCTTTTTCAAAAGTTGTTTTAATTTGAATTTCTCTAATCAATAATAACTTAGAGCACTTTTTTCATAAGGTGTTATATTTTTCAGTATTTTTTTTTTTGCCTATATACCAAGCTACTGACCCTTTTTCATGATTTTCTGGCATCACTCTCATTTCTTTTCCCAATTTTTCCTCTACCTCTCTTATCTGATTTTTAAAATTCTTTTTGAGCTCTTCCAAAAATTCTTTTAGGGCCTAAGACTAATTATATTTTTCTTTGAGGCTTTGGATGTAGCAGTTTGGATTTTGTTGTCTTATTCTGAGTTTGTGTTTTGATCTTCCCTGTCACCACAGTACTTTTCTATGATCAGGTTCTTTTTTGTTGTTGTTGTTTGCTCATCTTTCCAGCCTAGTTCTTGACTTTAAATTTATGTTAAAGTTTGGCCCTGCTCCCAGGATGAAGGGAACACTGTTCCAAGATTCAGATTTTTTGTACAGCTGTTTTCAGAGCTAGTTCTCTGGGGATCTGTAAGTTTTCAGTTCTTCCAAGACATGCAGGCTCTGCTGTGCTAGTGTTCCTCTTTGCCCTGAGACTACGACCCAAATCTATATATGGGCAATGCAATAGAGTCCTGTACCCAGTATTAGCAAAGGGATCCCTGTAATCTCCTTCTGATCTCCTTACTGTCTGTGGGCTGAGAGCTCCAGAAGCCTCCACTTCTGATTCAGTTGCTCCCAAGGCCTGCTACTGGCTTGCCTACAATCCACTCTCGTGTCAGTGCAACAGACCTTTCCTGCCAACCTTCTAAGTTGTCTTAGGTCAGAAAACTGTTTCACCTTGTCCTACTGTTGCAGAATTTGATTTGAGGCATTATTTTAAAGTTGTTTGGAGGAGAATTTAGGACAGCTAAGGCAAGTCCTCCCTCCTCTCTGCCATCTTGGCTCTGCCTTCTCACCTGATATTTCTGATTAGAGGATCACTAAACAGGGCTATATTTCTACTGTCTTATCTTTTAAGGCATCATGAATTATTCTGACATACAGATGGGAGACACCTTGTTGGAAAAGAGCCTTTAACGTACTATTCTGCTCTAACAAATCAAATGTTTTTTTCATCACCCACAGATACTAATCATAGTAGTAGACTGTCTACTCCCCATTTTTCAGTAAACTGCAAAATATTAAAGATATGGTCCATTGTAGAACATCATTACAAGAACATTACAAAAAATTTTTTTTTTTTAAAAAAAGGACATTACAAAATTCTGGTAGTTTCTCATTAATACCTTATGATTTGAATTCATGTGGAGATGAGTCTCAAAGATTTTGAATTCATGGTGAAGTAGACATATAAGTAGGTAGTTGTTGAATATCAGATGAGATAATATTTAAAGTGCTTTGCACAACTTAAAATTATATATATGGATGGTAATGGTATGGTGGTAGTGGTAATATAACTAGTACTAGTAATAGTCATTTGATCTTTTCTGTCTCCATTAGTTCTCACTCAAGTGCTCTCCATACCACATTTCTCCACTTTGGTTTCTGGTTTTTCTCACATGAATATATTTTTAAAATGTTACTCTACCTTGGTTTTTATCTACTCCATTTCCATTTTCTTTCAAATAAGGCATACCCTTTCAGAGATATATTCAACTCATGGGTCTCAACCCACCAACTCTCAGTGATACCTAACTAAGAGTCATATTTACCTCTTTCTGTTACAATTTCTAGTTCACTGTCTCTGAGTCCAATTTCTATATCTGTAAAATGGTGATGATAATAACAGCATGTATCTCATACGGTTGTCATGAGGACCAAATGAGATAAAATATGCAAAATGTTTTGCAAGTTTGTGTATTACATAAATGTTAGCTATTATTATTATTATTACTATCATCATCATCAAATATGATAGATATATGTAGGCAGTTCTCTCTCTCCCCTAATCCTTTTAATTTAAAAATCATTATGATATATTTCCAAGACACTAGGCAAATATATTTATAGAACCCCAGAATTTCAGATTTGGAAGAGTTGTTAGAAGCCATACAGTCCAGCCAATAAACTGAAAAAGGATCCCTACAATACCATAAAGACCTCAAGTGAGGGAAATCAACTTTTTCCTGGGCAGCTCTTTCTTTTGTTCTAGTTGTTAGGAAGTTTTTCTTTATAACATCACACCTAAATTTGCCTCTCTGAAACTTCTACTCACTGTTCCTACTATTACCCTCTTCCTTGCTGTATATTCTCTTCTATAGGCTAAATACCTCCAATTCCTTTACTCACTTAAGTACTAACTGATTAAATTGCTTTATTCAAGTTTCTGAGAAAGAGGTGGCTCTTCTCCTTGCCAAAGCCAACCTCTTTATTTAATCCCTTGAACTCAATCTCTCCAGACTCTTCCCGGTAGCTTCTCAGTTATTCAATTCCCCCTCCTCACCACACATACACTCAATAGGTCCCTATATCTGTGGCCTCCTTCCCTAGTGCCTACAAATGCCCTTAAGTCTATCCCACCCTAGAAAAACTCTCACTTAACCCTTCAAGCTGTTGCCCTATATTTTCTCCTCCCTTTCACTGTCAGAGTCCTAGAAAGAGAAATCTGTATTAACTGCATCTACTTTCCCTCCCACTATTTTCTCTTCCCCTTGTTATCTAGCTTCCAACCCAATCACTCTATTGAAAAGGCCCTCTCCACAGTTACCAATGATCTTCTAAATGCTCAATCTGATGGCCTCTTCTTAATTTTCACCATCCTTTACCTGAGTGTCTCTCCTCCAGGACACTTCCTTAGTTTTTATGTTATTGTTCTCTTCTGGTTCTTCTACATTTGACTATTCCTTGTCAGTCTCCCCTGTTAGATTATCATCCAACTCCCTGGACCCTCTTCTCCTGGTGAGAGAATTTTCTTCCAAAGATTCAACTATCGTTTCTATGCAGATGACTACCAGCCCTACTCTCTCTCATGAATTCCATTTCTTAAATTTAACTGCTTGCTGGACATTTCCTGAACATCTCACAGACATTTTAAATTCAACATGTCCAAAACAGAGCTAATTATTTTTCCCCCATCCCTATCCCACCCCCAAACCTGCCCCTTATCCAAACTTCCCTATGTCTGTTGAGGATACCACCATTCTCCCAGTCACCCAGGTTTGTAACCTTGGAGTCATCCTTGAGAGGCAGCATGGCGTAGTGGAGAGAGCGCTGGACTTGGAGTCAGGAAGACCTGGGTTCGAATCCCGCCTCAGACACTTACTAGCTGTGTGACCCTGGACAAGTCACTTAACCTCTCTCAGCCTCAGTTTCCTCATCTGTAAAATGGAGATAATAATACCTGTAGCACTTACCTCACAGAGCTGATGTGAGGATCAAATGAGATAATGTATATAAAATCTTTTGCATACCTTAACGGGCTATATAAATTTCATTAGTTGTTATTATCCCCTTTCCCTCACCCCCATATCCAATCAGATATCAAGTCTCATTGAGTTTACACCTTCATGACTTCTTTTATCTGTCCTCTGATCTACTCAAAGCCTTCAAGACTAGTTCTGGCCTCATTACTTTTAGCTTGGACTACTATAATAGCTTCTTAATTGGTTTCTCTGCTTCTAGTCTCTTCTCTAATCCATTCTGAAGAGTTTCCAAAATAATATTCTTAAGGCACAAAAGTATCTAACTGCTCTTGCAAAATCCTTCAGAGGCTCCCTAAAGCCTCTCTAACACAAATGCAAATGCCCCAACCTAGCATTTAAAGCACTTCACAGTCAGGTTTTGCAACTTATTTAATATTACCTTCACCTGCTTGGTTTTCTAGTACAACTGGATATTTGGCCTTTTCCTGAACTCAACATTCTCCCTCTTTCACCTCCATTCATTCGAATAGACCAGCAACATGCTCCATTCTTATCTCTTAGAATCCTTATCTTCCTTTAAAACTAATCTATGGGACCACCTCCTCTAAGAAGTCTTCCTTATTCATGTAATTGTTTATGCTCCCTCAATTTACCTTGGATTACAATTATTTTTGTACATGCTGTAGCCTTTCCCAGTAATGTAAGCTCTTTAAGGGCAGGGTCTGTTTCAATATGAAACAAAATGAAAGTGTACAGAATAGGCATTGAATACCTACTTGCTAAACTGGACTAAAATGACTCTGCTGCCAGCCATCACACCATTTGGCATTATTTATTTACATAAAGCAGTCTCTGAAAAGCATGGGTGTGATGACAGCAATACATAAAAATAGCCATTAGTGTAGTAATTGTCTTTTCCCTTCTTTTCATGTGTAAGTCAATCCTTGAGTTTTTAATGCTTCCCAAATTAGAGTGCTAAGTATGAAGACTACTGGTACAATGTGAGCTCATTTTGCCTTTAGTTCTTACAAAAAGGCAAGGAGATAGTTTCTGAATTTTGTGCTTCTTTAGAAGCAACTTAAAACTTACCTTTTAATAATGCAGAATGTGCAACAATGAAAATCATCTCTTTATGAACACCCACAGTTTAAGTAGCCTCTCCCTGGGGCTCATGAAGATATTCCTTAACACTGAACATACATATATGGACTATCTGCAACATACAAGGGGCTGTGCAGGATACAAAAACACAAAAACAATCCCTTGCCCTTAAAGAATGTGTAATCTAAGTCAGGAGACAAATGAACAAAAATTGAAATAGAATGATTAAATAACAATAAAAGATAAAACAAAAGGTGCCACAAAACACTATGTGATTAAATGTCAATTAACTGCTATACACATAGTAAGACTACAAGTTCAGAAGAAGGTAGGATCACCATGGGGCACAAGACCTCATGGAAGTAGAACTCAAGCTGGACCTCAAGGGATGGGAAGATTTGGAAGGGGAGAGGAAATGGTATGAATAAAGACCCAGATGAAGGAAAGCTCAAGGAATGCTCAAAGTAAAAAAAGTGAGCCAGTTTGACTTGCAGAAAGAATTCAGATCCTAGAAAACTGATCCCAGGAAGGGAAGCCGGGGTACCAGACTGTGGAAAGCTTGGAACACAAGCCGAATGCTCTGAACCAGCCTGGAGGCAACAGGAAGCTATTTAGGGAGTATGAACTTGGGAATGATATGCTGATCCAAGAAGTGATTTGGGAAATTATTCTGAAGGTAGTATATAGATGGACTGTGGTGGAGAGAGGTTAGAAACAGGAATGTCAGTTACAAATCTATTATAGTAGTGAAAGTGGGAGGGTTAGTAGCAATAGGAATGGAATGAAAGTAAGGAAGAAAAGAGACAAAAGGAAAAAAGAACAAATAAGCCTTGGTAACCAAACAGACGGGCTTAGAGAGAAGTCAAAGTTTTGCTCCTTAGTGATTAAGAGATGGACATCAGGAAGAGAAATTGATTTAGGGAGAAAATGATGAGCTTGGTTTTAGATAAGCTGAATTTAAGGTAACAACAGAATATCAAGTAGAAATGTCCAGCACTCAGTCCGGATGTGGAGCTAGAACCTGAAAGAAAAGAAAATGAAGGCTATGCCAAAATACTAACAATTAAAACCCAGGTGTTAGTTCAAGTTATTGAGGTCTCCATTTCTGGATGGTTATCAATCTCCAGTGATAGAGAGAGGAGGTAGTGATTAAGTAAGAGGGACAGAGAATAAAAGTAAGATTAGGAAGGAAAGATGGGGATAAGATTTTTCCTGAGGAAGCTAACTGGGTAAGATTTAGAAATGGGAAAGAAGGCATAACTAAAGAAAATGTAATTATTTGTGCAAGATTCACTGAAGTATAATTAACTGAACTGTGAGTAGTGAAAGGAAGAGAAAGGTGAGAATATTCTGAAGGGAGGGGGAGGAAAGGAAGAGGAAGTAATAGAAAATAGCTAGGTCAGATGACTGATTCCTATCACCAAGTGACCACATAGCCTCAGGAGAGGTTAGCCTGTCTGGAGAGCCTTGGGAATGCGTGAATTCGAGGATAAGGAGGCAATATGTAACCAAACCAAACATTTGTATTTACAGCTGAACACCTGTTAAGTATCTGTAACTTAAGAGTTGCTTTAGTTTTCAAAGAATCATAGTGATACATTAGTAAAATGTCCCTTAAAAGCTAGTCAAAAAGGACCCTTCTGGATAATTCATCCAAATAGAATGACAAACTCTTTAGGTAGGAAGTAGGATAAGTATGACTCTTCCCTACGGAAAAACAAACAAACAAACAAAAAAACCCTAGAAAAGAGAAACATATATCTATAACAAGGAATGGCCCCACAGAAAGGAAAATATGCTGGAAATAAGCAGATGTCATTTGCAAAAGCAAATTATTTACGAATCATATCCAACGAGTAAAGTGATGGTTTCCATATCTGGTTCTTAAAGGAACCTTTATAGCTCTTCAGTACCTGCCCTTTTCTCAAAGGCACCAACTGTCTCACCACCAAAACCACTAAATTCCAAGTTTTTACTTCATTACCTCATTGGACCCTGGAGAGAGATGCACCTATCAGTTTTTCTGCTTTTAACCTGTACGTTGTTTCTTCTCCAGACAAGAAAAGCAACCACAACACTGAGCCAATTTATCACCAACAGTAATATCATTTTACAGGTGTATAATGCCTTATCTGCTAAATACTTTCTCTCATCTCATTTGATCATCACGATAACTAGAAGGCAAGCCAAACTGTAGTTTCCCCATTTGACAGATGAGAAAACTGAGGAACAAAGAAGTTAAGAAAATTGGTCAAAGTTACAGAGCAGGCCAGCAGCAGAGCCAAGACCAACAAGAGCAGCAAGGCTTCCTGGCCTCTCATCCAGGGCATTTCCCCCCACATTGTACGCCACAAATGGATCAGCCAAGCACTAGACTCATATTCTATCATGAGGTACCACCACTTTTCAAAGCCTCTCTAGAAACTGAAATTATTTTTTCCATATTCAATTCTATTATGCCTAAGGTATTTTCTCCAAAGAGAGTAAAATAGTTTCTCTGCAAAAAAATAACCCTAGTGGCATTTACAAGGGAATCAATAAATTAAAGAATGCCTGTTTTCCTAAGTTCTTAAATAATCAAGATTGCCAGTCTGAAATTAGTAGACTATTCACAGAGATGTAAAGCAATTCAAAAAAACTTTTTAAGACATGACCCACCTTCTCTTTAGATATGGTGGGGGAGGGAGAATGAGATTAACCTGTTAGGGGAAAATGATCTCATGTACATAAATGAATCTTGGAATGGGAAAAAAAATTTCATTACACACAACTAGTTACCTTATGCATTTGATGCATATTATCTTGAGGATAGCCTCCAGGACCCTGAGGAGGTATAGGATGTCCTGCCGAAGGTGGGCCAGGGCTAGGGCCCATCATGCTGTGTGCAGAACCAGGTGAGGGTCCAGGACTAGGGCCCAGCATAGCACCAGGAGATGGGCCAGGCCCTGGAGAGGGTCCTGGCCGAGGTGTTCCTCCTAGGGGTGGGTCTGGAGTAGACATCTTCAAAGGAGTTGCTCAAAATAGTCTCCTACTGCCTACTGGAAAAAAAAAAAAAAAAAGCCAGGTTAGTTGGTGAGTACAGCCATTCAAGCCTTAATTCAAGAAAAAAACAGGGCTTAGCACAAAGTACCAGTATTTAGCATTAACCAACAGGGCTTGTGACTTCTGATAATTTTAAATGAAAACTAAAGAAATGTGATAAGAATTATTAAATAGAGATAAAGAATTATTAAATATAACATCAAAAAACACGACTCTTTGCCTGATGAACACTTTATCAACATATGATATAAAGTAAAATCTGTATTAACTGGAACCTTCAACTAACCAGTATGGGTTTCTTTTTTTTTTTAATTACTCCATTTTAAGGAAGAGATAGCAACTTAAAAAGAAAATGTTTACAGCAAAGATTCTTTAAAGCTTTTATTCGGCGCTACTGATGCTGAGATAGGAACTGGGACTATGATTTCACCCGTATAAGGAAGAACATCCTTTAACCACGTAGTCTTGGGGAATTTATGGAAGATTACCTAAAACAAAGGTGGGTAAAAAAGAATTACTAAAAATTCATCCAAATAAGAATATCCAATTCTTCAAGTATTTTAGTTATTTAAAACTCAGCATATATCTTTATTAGGAAAAGCACCGGGGAAAATGTTCTGTCTTAAAGGTCTGGAAAGTAGTTTTAAAGTTCAAACTACTTAATATGGGGTTGGTGGCTTTATAACAGAGGCCATTATAATGCAATAGTTCTGATTTTTAAAAATACATTGTTCAATGTTGTAGTATAAATGATAGGACTCAAATACGGAGTAATTTAGGTTAAGTGATCCTAACTGCCATAATCAGATTAGCAATGACAGACTATACTCTTCCACTGTCGTGACTCATTCTGACAGTTTCAAACATATAAATGATCCTAGCTCCTGACTGGACAAAGTTCCCAGTCACTGCAAGCATGCCAACACTCATTTCTGGGATCCCCGATTACAGATTTGGGTCCTCATCCAATTTATGGTCCTGATTAGTAAACTCACCCACTTAAATCTGGTATGGATAAATGACCCAGAAAATCTCCCCCCCACACCTGGGTCTTATTAGGAATGCCTCCTCCAATATTTGGCATTGATTACCTGTTTTCAACCAAACCCATCTTCAAAGTATAAAACTTCCCTGCTCAGATCCCATTCTGAGCATGTACTTCTACCAAGATTTTTCCATTGTACTTATCTCCCTCACATGAGTGAATCTGACCTGGAGTGGCTGAATTTCTTCGTGTTGCCACACAGTGTATTTTTCTTTAGTTTTTGCCTCCTTGCTGAGTTGCACAGTAAGTAATAAAGCTCATGCTTACACTAGCTTTCAGAGTACTAATCTTCTGTAAATTCTCAAACCCAAGTCCTTGCTCTGATCTGAGCTATGAAGTCAAATTAGGCATATAAGATCCAGGAATGAAAGTAATATAGTTCATAGCTTGCACTTCTCTTCAGTGTAAGTGGGAATGTTGGTTAATAATCAGGAATAGAGTACATATGGCCTGTAGGGAATGATGTCAACCACAGTGAAAATAGTAGATGGCAAAAAGGCAAGAAATGCCACAGTACCATTGCTACTTACCATTTTAAATCCAAAGATATTAAATTTTTACTGAATGAGGCCACACAGCAGCAGCCCTGGGAAATAGTATTCACATTTACAGATGGGAGAAGTAAGGAGTTACGTTAAAGTGAAAATCACTCACAGAGGCTGGAATAGAAGGGCATACTAACAAGTATCACCTCTGACACTTATAAACTGCAAGCTCATGAGTAAGGCACTTCAATTTTTTGAGCCTCAGTCTTGTCATCCATTAAACAGGGATAACAATTCTTACACTCTTTACCACACAGGGTTCTGAGGAAAGCATTTTTAAGAACTACAGAATTATAAAAACATCTGATCAGATCTCTCAACACCCCAGGCTTTCACCTTCAATGAGTGTATTTTTGCAAAGTACTTTGCTGAAAATGCTATGTGGTCAATTATTATCAATACTACGTTCCTTCTAGCCTACAGAGAAAAAACTGCAACGGAGAAATAAAGAGAAAAAAGTAATAATTTAAAGGGGAATATTGAGGAGTGAACAATAAGCTACAACTATGGTTCCTATACCTTCAAAAGGCCTATATTATGTTGCAAGTCAAAGTCTTAAATCAATAGCCAGTTGACAACTCAGATTTTTAATAACAAAGTATATCATTGTGAGAAAATATTACATAGGAATATGAGATGGGGACCTGGCTGTTATTCCTAGCATGCAGTTGGGCAACAATTTCAAAAAGACAACTTGATTTGTATTCCCAGCACTATTCCACCCCCTTCCCATCAAAGGGAGGGAATGCTGTCACTGATGAAATGTGCAGTTTAGAGGCTACAGAAGTTCTAGGCACAAAGGGCTCTTGTAACTTAACCCTAGCTCACTATGGATATTGTCTTTTTTTTTGTTTGTTTGTTTGTTTGTTTTTGCTTTTTAGTGAGGCAATTGGGGTTAAGTGACTTGCCCAGGGTCACACAGCTAATAAGTGTCATGTATCTGAGACTGGATTTGAATTCACGTCCTCCCAACTTCAAGGCTGGAGCTCTATCCACTGCGCCACCCAGCTGCCCCTCACTATGGATATTGTCAATATATATTTCTTTTCTCAGAGATAAAAACAGTGATGGCAATTTAAGGAACACAGATTCCCACAAAAGATTTTTTAAAATGCCATTTCCAAAAAGAAGCCGCAATTTCTGAACTGTTACGTCACACTGGAGCAGGGAAATAGTTGTTCACCACATGGGAAAGCATATTTCTTTCTGGTCATAATGCTCTGACACACTGTATTTCTGAAAAAACACACATACACAATTATAAAGGAAGAAATAAAACAATATAAAACTCTTCCAAACTAGAAGCCTTAGTACTCTTCAACTGCTGGGCTTGGCTTCAAATGCAGGTTTTAAATTTAGGACTCAGGTGCTTCATGTAAAAACAATTATTACAAAGTATGTAGGGCTTAGGGAAAGGAAAAACAAAGATGTGTAGGAAGACTGAATGCTTCACATTTCCTTGGAGATAAAGAGGAGAGGGCAATTCTTAAAGTGGAAAACTGAAGTAATTATGAACAATTTGCTAGCTTCCCATTCCTCAGTCAAGAGAAAGATGTGGCTAGAGTTTGGGGGCTGGATAGGACCTCAAAGGTTACCTCAACCCTTGCTTTTACAATGAACTGCACTGAACAGATTCCTAATCATAAAGCTCTCCAGAGAAGATAATTTCACAATCTCTTTTAGCGCTAAGTTTCAGTGTCCAACAATCAATAAAGTCTTTATTCTAGACAACTAATCTCCTTTCTTCAGAAACTGGAGCCCACTGCCCACTGTTTAGCCTTTTACTGGAAGGAATGAAATTTATCATCACTCATAATAATAACCTTTTAGTATAAATATGGCTGTGACTCCCCCTCCTCTCCCGAGCCCCATTCACTAACCCTTTTCTCATGTACTTCACACTAGGGATTTCACTGTATCTGTTGTCTGTTCCTAGACAGGCAGGGACCTACTGTCCAGGTGTTATTGTATCCTTTTAACCAGAAAGAAAATTTCTAATTTAACGGGAAAGAAAAGTCTCTAACAAATAGCTCATAGGCTCAGAGGCAAAGTTTTCTCTAATCTTTTAAAGTCTTATTCAGGTCAACAAACATTTATTGAATGCCTACTTACATTCCGCTTAAAGGGATTCAAAAGTATACAAGTAAATAATTTCACAGTTTCATAAATTTAGAGATGGAAAGGATTCAGAGGTCATGCAGTCTAACCTATGCATTTTACATTTGAAGAAACTGAAGGTAGCGAGGTGGAATTCTTTGCTTAAGGTCACACAAGTGGCAGTACAAAGTATGGACAAAGATGAAAACTGGATCTTCCATAAGTTGCCAAAATCATCTTTCTTTCTAAAGCCCAGGTCTAACATTATTACTTTGCTGATCACAAACTTTCTGTGGCTGCCCATTATTCCTGGAATAAAAGAGATCCCCAGCCTAGCCACTTAAGATCCTCCAGAGTTTCCTCCAACTTAGCTTTCCCATTTTATTTCATACTACTTCCCTTAATGCATTCCGTGTCTGGCCAAATTCAACTTTGAGTTTTTCTTGAGCTCAACACTCTAAAATCCCACTGATGTGCATTTGTACAAGCCTCCTGGCTTCCCTGAAGCCCCAGCCAAAATCTCACCTTCTAGAGGAAGCTCTTTCCCAAACCCTCTTAATTATTTCCTATTTATTCTGTATAGAGCTCATTTGTACATATTTATTTGCTTGTGGTCTTCCCCATTAAACTATGAGCTCCAAGAGGACTGGGAATATCTTTTGTATCACCAGCACTTAGCACAGTGCCTGGCACAAAGTAGGTGCTTAACAACATTGTTGATAACCAACTTTGATAGACTTAGCACTTCTCAGCAATACAATGATCTAAAACAATTATAAAAGACTCATGGCAGAAAATGCTATCTATATCCAGAGAAAAAACTATGGAGTCTGAATGCAGACTGAAGCATTTATTTTCTGTTTTGTTTTTTTCTTTGTTGTGGTTTTTCCCTTTTGCTCTGATTCTTCTTTCATTACATGACTGATGTGGAAATATGTTTAATATGATTGCACATGTATAACCTATATTGCTTGATGTCCTGGGAAGAGGGAGGGAAGGAGAAAAAAATTTGGAACTCAGAATCTTATAAAAGTGAATGCTGGGGTCATTGATGGTGCAGTGGATACAGCACTGGCACTAGAGTCAGAATCCAGCCTCAGACATTTAACACTAGCTGTGTGACTCTGGGCAAGTCGCTTAACCCCAATTGCCTTATTAAAAAAAAAAAAAGTGAATGCCGAAAACTTTCTTTATATGCAATTGGAAAAAATAAAATACTACTATTCAGTGAGGGTGAAGGAATCCAAAGTAGTACTTAATAGATGCTTCTTGATTAGACTCCACATGGAGTTCTTTAAGGGCCAGGATAATCTTCTGCCTTTTCTGTATCCCTAGAACTTAGCACAGAACCTAGCACATAATAGGCACTTAATAAATGTTTAGACTGACAAGTCCACACCTGGAATACCCTCCCATGTTAATTCCACCTTTCAGAATCCTTTTTCAATTCAACAAGCCTTTATTAGCACCCAGTATGAGCCAGGCACTATGTTTATCTTTCTTCAAGGCTCAGCTCAGGGGCTATCTTTCAAGAAGTTTTCTCCATCTCTTTTCCCTCCTCAAATTATTTTCCACTGAATTGTTAGGTATTGTATTCTCCCAACAGAATGTAAACTAATGGAAAGCAGAGTCTGTGTCTATCTATATTTGGGTGCCCAGTAGTTTTTCTTCATATCTCCAGTACATTCGGGAATATTTTGTGGTAGCAGATAATTAAAGCTTGTTGAGTTAATTCTCACCATTCCTTGTATTATCATTTGTACGTCTGTCTTTCCTCCCCAATAGATGAGAAGGTCCCCAGGGATACAGCATGTGAGCTACATCTATTTTTATACTCCCAGTACTTAGCCTAGTATCTTGCACACAAGAAGGGGCACTTAATATATGCCTGTAGAGTATAATATAAGGGTCATTCTGCTATAAAAGGATTAACCAATCATGTGTATGCTAATCTACTTCCTTTTTAAAAGGTGGTAAAACTACTTTGTGAGCAGTTGCTGGATCTTCTCATCATCCCAGGTGAGAGTCCTTAAATCTACATTTCAAAGGAACTGTATTTCAGCAACTAGGAATGCTTGTTACGATAAATTACAATGTTTTCTTATTCCAACCTTGAAGGAAGAAATGCCAGATTAATGGATACAAAATATGTTAATGTATTTAGCACTGGGAACTATTTATCACTTTATTTCAGTGACACTTAGAAATAATTGTTTTGTACAGGTTGTACAGCCTGACACTTAAAGAATGAGAACGGAGAACTTGCGCCCAGGTTCTAGTAACAATTTTTGGGAGAACTTGGGCAATCTGAGTACTCTATCATTCTCTTTCATTTAGAAAGGGGAAATATCTGTTGCCTTATAATTTCAATTAAATATCACAAGAGAATTCATTTATTGAGGGTCTATTACTTGCTGGGCACTATGGTTGGATGTTGGAGATACAGACAAAAACATTAACATTTAAATCTCTGTCCTCAAAGAGCTTATATTCTATTGGAGAGAGAAATGACATGTACACCGATATGTGTATATATATAATATAGAAAGAGTAAGTACAAAGTAATGGGGGGGGGGGGTTGTAGGATCAAGCATACCCAACTAGACTAACTGGGAGGATTGGGAAAGGTCTCCCATAAGAGTTCAGCTGGGTGACAGACATTCGATACTTGGCTCCTACATTTTATACAAATGATGGTTGAAGAAAGAGACATCACTCTTTGCCTTACTGCCACCTGCTTCTTGGGCCAATGGCCCATGACATAATAGTAAAATATGAACTTATAACCACCCCAAGGAGTAATTTCTGTTTGTTTCCAGTCAACAAGTATTTAAATACTTAACTGTGTATTCTAAGCTATGGAGTTACAAAAGGAGTCAGGATATAATTCCCTTAATTTTCAGGTTTTACTCTGTACCACACTACTAAATGATAAAAGAACTTGCAAATAAAGTAGGATTTATGCTTCCTATAAGTGGTCATATATACAAATAATACTGAGATGAAAATTATATATTCCTCTTAAAATGATGGTCACAATGCTAAGAGTCTGGAAATGCTATACCTTAAATGTCTGCTATGTCCTCAAAGAGACAAATGCAAATGCAAGTTATTACCCTCTCAATAATCATGTTTGCTAAAGTACTTTCACTTCTACATGCAAACTGATGAAAAAAGGTCCACACTTAGGGGTTCTCAACTGACTAGTGAAGAAAAGCAGTAAACATTCTTTAAAAAGCAATTACCTTACCCTCTGCCTAAAGTCCAGGGATTTTTATTTTTTTTTATTTTTATTAATCCTTTAATTAAGGGATTTGTTCTGTGAAGTTTGGATTTAGTCAAAGGGCCGCGCTTACGGGTCACATGTGGCTTCGAAGTCGAAGGTTCATATGTAGGTATCTTTCAAACTCATCACAAGCTCCTATAAAAATGAAATCCACAACTTTAAAAATTACCAGTGTAACTGGTAAGGATGAAATCTATAGAAATAAGTAGTGAATAAAATTTAAATCAACAAATCATCATTTTAATAACATGTTCATGCATAAGTCCTATATTTATCAATATTGAGGGAGGGGGAACTGAATACACCTCTTCATTCCTCAAAATCTAACTGCAGTATAGAGTTTTTCTCCTATCTTCCTTCTAAGTAGCTTTTTATTTCATTTTCTCACATCTCTTAAATTTGTGGGGTTTTTTCACCTAAAACTGTCCCTTGATGTTCTGAACTAATAAGTAATGAGGAAACTGATGTTTATTAGAATATGAAATGTTATATATTTTTAAACTATGCTAGCCTTATACTCTCATCTCTTTCTAATGCCTTATGGCAAAACTATGAAAATAAAAGACCTGAAAATTAAAAAACAAAGACACTATGGGAAAACTTACATGAAATGGTGCAAAGTAAAGCAGAACCAGGAAAACAATAGAGACAGTGACTACAACAATGCAAATGGAAAGAATAAGAAAACTAAATCGACCAACATGTAATTATAATGACTAAGAGAGGTCAATGAAGCCTTGAGAAGAAATCAGAAAATATATCTCTTTCCTTTCTTTCCAAAGGTGGAAGATTACAGGTGTGGAACATTACAAATATTGTGTCAGCTTTGGTTGATGTGTTGGGTTAGTTTTGTTGAACTGTTAAATAGCATTTTATTTTTTCCCTAATTACATGTCAAAACACTTTTTAACATTCATCTTTTTTTTTTTAGTTTTGAGTTCCAAATTCTATCCCTCCCTGAGACAGTAAGCAATCTGATATAGGTTATATATATGGAATCATGTAAAACATTTCCATATCAGACATTTTGTGCAAGAAAACTCAAACAAAAAAAAAAGAGAAAGAGAGGGAAGAAGGAAAGAAAGGAGGGAAAAAAGAATATACTCTGGTACGGTATTCAGGTGACATCATATTGCTTAGAATAGCTAATCAGGGGTGGGAAACCGGCAGCCTTGAGGCCAAGAGTGGCTTCCTAGGTCCTTGGATGTGGCCTTCTGACTGAGTCCAAGTTTTACAGAACAAATCCTTTTACTAAGGGGATTTGTTCTGTGACATTTGGATTCAGTCAAAGGGCTACACCTGAGGACCTAGAGGGACACATGTGGCCTCGATGTGGCATGTTCCCCACCCTTGAGCTAAGTCACTCACAGTTCTTCATCGTACAATATTGCTGTTACTGTGTACAGTATTCTCCTGGTTTTGCTCACTTAACTTTGTATCAGGTTCATGTAAGTCTTTCCAGTTTTTCCCAAAATCATCCTGCTTGCCATCTCTTATAGCTTTAATATTCCATTACAATCACAAGCCACAACTTATTCAGCCATTCCCCAACTGATGGGCATCCCCTCAATTTCTAGCTCTTAGCCACCACAAAAAGAGCTGTTATAAATATTTTTGTTCAAATAGGTCCTCCCTGAAATTATCCAGCATTTTGTTTCTTATAGTACAATAACATTCCATTACAATCATATACCACAGCTTGTTTAACCACTTTCCAACCAATGGGCATCCCTTTGATTTCCAATTCTTAGCGACCACAAAAAGAGCTGCTATAAATATTCCAAAATGTATTTTTAAATGAATGTGTTAATTATTTTGCTAACAAATGGAAAACAAAAATGTTCATTATTGCTTAATAATCAAATTGTACAGTTTTATGTTACATGTATTTCATGGAAGAGGAGCTCTATCAAATTCCTATTATTTCAAAAAAATACTTTGAAAGGTCAGAAACTCACCAGTGTCTCTTCTCTAACAATACAGATATCAACCCAGCCATGCCTTCTCTGAAGCAGCAAGAGCTAGCAGAAGTCACTGGAGATGGAATTAGCAAGGCTCTGGGTTTTAATCCTGATTCTGTCACTTGTTACAATGTGAATCACTTCTCTCAGTCTCAGTATGCTATAAAACAGGGATACTAGCTTCTGAGTTACTTCTCAAGGTGAGAAAAGTGCTTTGTAAACCTTAAAACACTTTGGAAATGTACGAATTCTGAGTTTGAGACTATTTTATGGAATCTTAAGATTTACATGGTTCAATTCCCCTATTGGTATATTAACAATTAAATAAATGATTATAGATGGTTTAAAAAAATCTTATTAAAGAATATGCCCTTGGGGTAGCTAGGTGGCACAGTAGATAGAGCACCAGCTCTGGAATGAGGGGGACCTGAGTTCAAATTCAGCCGCAGATGCATGACACTCACAAGCTGTGTGACCCTGGGCAAGCCACTTAACCCCATTGCTTAACAAAACAAACAAACAAAACAAAACAACTGCCCTTCTACAAAAATGTGCATACCAGCACATTTGACCCAGCAATACCACTTCCAGTGCTGTATCCCAAAGAGATCATACAAATGGGAAAAGGACCCATGTGCACAAAAATATTTATAGCAGCTCTTTCTGTGGTGGCAAAGAACTGGAAATTGAAGGGATGCCCATCAGATGGGGAATTCCTAAACAAGTTGTGGTATATGAATGTGATGGAATACTACTGTGCTATAAGAAATGATGAGCAGGTAGACTTCAGAAAAACCTGGAAAGATTTATATGAACTGATGCTGAGTGAAGTGAGCAGAATCAGGAGAGAACACTGTACACAATAACAGCCACAATGTGCGATGACTAACTCTGATAGATTCATCTTTTCTTAGCAATACAAGGATCCAAGACAATTCCAAAGGACTCATGATGGAAAATGCTGTCCACATCCAGAAAAAGAACTATTAAGTCGAATGCAGATAAAAGCATATTATATGCTCTCTCTTTTTTTGTTACTTCTTTCTCATGGTTTCTCCCACTGGTTCTAATTCTTATTTACAAAATGACTAATGTGAAAATACGTTCAATATGAATGTATATGTAAAGCCTCTATCACATTGCATGTCGTCTTTGGGTGAGGGGAGGGGCAAGATGGGGAGAAAATCTGGAACTCAAAATCTTATGGAAGTGAATACTGAAAACTAAAAATAAATAAATTAATAATTAAAAAAAGACTATGCCCTTGTGAGGGTAACTTACTATCATTTTGTATTTTTGTGGACTTAATGGATTTTGATGGTCAAATAATTCACTGTCTGGTGGTCAGTGCCATCCTGTTAGGGAAGAACCTCTCCTCTTAACCTGAACTGTTTCTCAGATAGTAGACAGTCTCTGGCACTATACTACAGGCGTTTTATATAGCTCCCAAGAAGCTACAGTCACCTCCATGCCACTGTGAGGCATACAAGTAGGAATTTTATGAAGGTTCAAAAATATAACACTTACTTTAATCACACTAACTAAATAAACTAGTGACAAAGATTTAAAGAATAGGAATATAATTTGAAAATGCTTTTGTGGGGGAGGGGAAAAAAGAGACACCCAAGAATTTAAAGTAGAACTTGGAGTTCTACTTGCAGGTCACTGTCTTGGAGATTTCAGATGCATATGCAATAAGAAAGAAAAAAATTGATACTTATAAAATATTCTATGAGCCAAGATTATTAACATTAGGGAATATTCCACATAGCAACTTCTATGTCAACATCCAAAAAGAAAGTTCAAAACATATAAGGTAACATGACTTAATCAATGGTAGAGTAGTCTAAGTCAGTGGTATCCAAGTTGGGGGCCATGGCCTGACCCCCAAAGGTCAATCAATTGGAAAATGAGAAACTGGGCTGCATCACATTCCATCCTCCCAGCTACAGTTAATCATAACATATATCTGAAAGAACCAAACATACTCTTATTCCCCAATATTCCCTCATCCTACTTTTCTCTCTGTGCAAATTTCCAACTTCTTCTGAGCCTGGCATCTGGGTAGGCAGCTCTAAGAAGAGCAGATATGACCTAAGCTAAAGAGACATTTTTCAAATTCAAAATCAATACCAGCAGCAGATGCTGATATCATTGAGAAAATTCAAACTCCAGCAAACCCAACATCTTGCTTCCCCAGATGAGTTACACAGGATGAAATGTCATTACAGTATCTTTCACTCAAACCTACTTCTCTTCCATACTTCCCTATCTCTGTCCAAAGTATCACCATCCTTCTAGTTACCTAGGTTCACAACCTGGGCATCTTCTACTCACCACATAAACAGTTACCAAATCCTGTTGTTTTCATCTCTGTAACATCTCTCATACAGTCACCACCTTCATTCAGGCCCTCATCATCTTTTGCCTGGACTATTCTAAATGTCTTCCTGCCTCAAGTCTCTTCCCTCCATCCTTCACACAAATGCTAAAATCATTTTCCTGAAGAGACAGCTAGTGGCACAGTGAATAGTGTTCAGGGCCTGAAGTCAGAAAGACCTAGCTGTGTGACTCTAGGCAAATCACTTCACCTGTTTGCCTCACTTCAGTTTCCTCAGCTGTAAAATGGGCATAGTTAATGACCTATTTCTCAGTGTAGTTGTGAGGATCAAATGAGATATTTGTTAAAAGCACTCAGCACAGTGCCTGGCACATAGCAGATGCTATATAAATGCTTTGCCCCTTTCCTTTGGCACAGATCTGACCGTGTCATTCCCTTACTTAACAAACTCCAATGGCTCCCTATTAACTCTAGGATTAAATGTTATTTTATCTTTATCTCATTTTTTTAAAATATATATTTTTGTGTAAGTTTTATAATGTACATAACTATTAGCACAGTAATACATGTATACAAACTGTTTCATTAAAATATACACATACTGAATGTAAGAGGTATTTTGGGGGTTTTACTGGGGGGGGTGTGTGATCAAAAAAGTTTGAAGACCACATTATCAACACTGAAACCAATAACAAAAGATCTAGCAAATTAATATGCCCACAGTTTCATTTTTAAAATAGATGTCTTGTATATGAACATGTTATATACTCCTATAGAATGTATGCACCTTGAGGGAAAGGATTTTATTCTTTTTTATCTCTCCTGTGTCTAGCACAGTGCCTGGCACATAGTGATGTTAAATAAATGCTTGATTTACTTTCATAAAACAATTGGATAACATCTCAAGACTTTTTCCATGTTACAGCGAATATTTTCGTCAAACTTCTAGCACACAATACAAATGGACAGGCACACTACTTTATGCCAGAAGCATAACAAAGAACTGTACACCAACCTATCTCCGTAAATCAGGGCCTCAATTTCCAGCTATAAATCATTCCATCTAAGATCACAGAATTAGAATTGGAAGAGACCTTACAGATCAAGTTCAACCTCCTCATTATGTAGATAAGAAACTGGGGCCCAGAGAGGTGAAATAACTTGCAACAGCAGGAATGAGTTCAAATGATTACACAGTGTTTTATGAACTAAGTACTACATTACTACAATACAATAAGCTGTGATACTCAGTAAAAATTATCCTGGGGGCAGCCAAATGGCGCAGTGGATAGAGCTCCAGCCTTGGAGTCAAGAGGAACTGAGTTCAAATCCGGCCTCAAACACTTGACACTGACTAGCTGTGTGACCCTGAGCAAGTCGCTTAACCCCGACTGCCTCACCAAAAAACAAAAATAATAATAATAATATGTTTTTAAAAAATTACCCTGGTATAGGACCTGCACTCACACTACAACCCACCTCATTTCAACAGGAAAGAGATTATAAAATAGATTTACAGAACCCCAACGGCACATTTAGGTGATAAGAACTTAGAGGCAGCATGGTGGAGTGTAGGGAACACTGGGAAGAAACCTCAGGCATCCAAACTCTCACTTGTGAGCAGTGACTATGAACAGGCAAATCACTGAACCTCTCAGAGCCCTAGCCTCCTTTTCTATTAAAAAATGTGGAGGATAATAATAATGAGGCAGCTAGTGGCGCAGTCAATAGAGTGCAGGTCTAGAGTCAGGAAGATTCATGTTCCTGAGTTCAAATCTGGCCTCTGACACTCAAGTTGTGACCTCAGTTTCTCAATATATAGCCTTAGTTTCCTTATATGTAAAATGAGCTGGAGAATGAAATGGCCAACTACTCCGTTCCAGTATCTTTGCCAAGAAAACCCAAAATGGGGCTACGAGGAGTCAGACAGGACTGAAACAACAGAACGATAACAATACTCTCTCCTTTATCTCTGGGTATGTATACACACACAAGTCTGGGAAGAAAGTGGTATTCATTATTTGATGGCTAGTTGAGTGGATAATCTGTGCTCCCTAATTTATCCAACATCACTGAAAAATTTTAAATCTGTTATGTTATTTATTTGTGTAGTGTCAGATCCATTTTAACCTTTGGATACTGTAAGGCTCAACAGTTTTTATTTCCTTGTAATTGAAAACAGTTTGCCAGATGTGCTTGTTATATATGATATCTTTTATTGTGACATTTGCAGAATGGAGGCATTTTCAGGAAGGACAAAAACATGACAAATGATACAAACTAATACCTGCTTCTTTCAGGAATCTAAAGGGAATATGTCATAAAATAAATTATCTAAATGTGATTTGATCTTATGGTGCTGCAATGAAAGCCTAACATAAGAAAATATTCTCTAGCTGATCAATTTAACAGTATGTACACTACAGACTGACTGAAGGATCACTGTAGTTAAGGTGACAGATTTGAAGCCCAAGTTGAGACACTTAAAACACCACTTATGCAAGGACTGGATTGACTTTGCTCCATATTACCTTGAGCAGTTTACAACTGCAATGATAACTCTCTGGCATTTTTTTAGAAGCTTAACTTTGGAAAGAAATCAATGGAACTTGCTGAAGCTGCGCAAGGGAAGGAAAAGTATCATTACTCTCTGAACTAAGCATTATTCATCTGTACAACCAAACCAAATAGTCCTTGGTGTTTCAGAAAGAGCATTGGCTAAGAGTCAGAAGACCTGGGGTCTCTCTCAGTCCAGACCAACCTCTTCTCCTGTGTGGTACCTTAGGCAGACATGTCATTCCATGTTTGGGGCCCACTCAGCCAGTCTGGAAACCCAAAGCCTTCTTTGATAGCTCTGTCTTATACCCGTTATACAATTAGTTATCAAGTTCTGTTGATTCTCTGTGCTGTCACTCCTAACCTCTCCTCTCTTTTCCATTTCCACTAGTACCAGCCTAGCAAAGGCCCTCATTACCTCTTGCCCAGACTACTGTAACAACCCGATCGATTCACTGTCAACACTACTCTAGATTGTAACTCTTAAAACAGACTGGATTCCTCAAAATACCTTTATGGTTCCCATCAATGCCTATAGAAAAAAGGACTAACTCCTCAGCACGGTACCATTAGACTGTTTCACAGTCTGGTCCCAACCTACTTTTCCATCATTATCTAATACTACAGTGCAAAAATGGACTATTAATCATTTCCCAAAAGAACCCAGAGTTTTTCAGCCTCCAAACCTTTGCTCAAGCAAGTCACCCTCCCTAGAATGTCCTCTCTCCAATATCTACCACAGGTTTATAGATTCTTCAAGGCTCAGCTCAAATACTACCTCCCCAAAGCATTTTCCTTTCCCAGTTGGGAGCTAACTCTGCTTTCTCTGAATGCCTATAAAGTTCTTACCACAAACTATCTTGTATCATAGTTCCCCCATGTTTTACTTATGTTTTTATTTAGTAGCTGCACATTAAAATTTTGTCCAGTGAACGAAGGAGTTGGAATAGATTACATCTAAGGCAGAGGTTCTTCACTTTAAGTCTTGAGCTTAGTTTTTTAAATTTTTTGATAATTGTATTTCAATTAATTGCTTTCCCTTGTAATCCTATGTATTTAAAAAACATTATTCTGAGAGGACAAATTGCCAAAAGGGTCCATGACACAAAAAGGGTTATAAGAACTCCTGCCCTAGGCCTCTTCCAGTCTTAAAATTCTCTAAGATAGTCCATCACTTCAAAAGGAAATACAAAATGGACAAGCTGTAAAATTTTCTGTTTCCTCATCCGTAAAATAAGAGGGTTAGTCTACTCTATATGGAAGATTTTTTCCAGCTCAAAGTCCTACATCTTCCAGAAAAGGGAATACAAATTTATATAGCACCTACCATGTGCCAAGCACTGTGCCAAGTGTTTTTTAATAAATATTATCCCACATGAAAGGAACTTATTTTTTTTACTCTTTCTGAAAGAAACAAAAGATCAACAGTGCCTTAAAACTAAAACTTCTCATGAACAAAGAAAGTAAAACACCTTCACTAAAATCTGGGGCATCAAAGCACTCTCCTAGAATACCTATATTTCTTTAAAAACAATTTATATAGAACATAGTCTTGGGGAACAGAGATGAACAAAGATTTAAGGACACCAAAGTTCTTTTTTTTCCCCTTTCAGTGACCATTCTCGCTCTCCTCATTTCACAACCGAGATTCTGAAATAACTTTATTATTAGGGGCATTCAAGAATTTAAGACAAAATTTCTTTCCATTTTAAAAAAATGGGGTGAGACGAGGTGATCTTTTTAGCTTGGCTGACTGAACATCAAGGCGCTTAAAAAGCCCTCGATCCCGTAATTATCCAACATGTTCTGCGTTTCCTACTTTATTTTTTAAAAACCATTTTGCACTTGGAGCAGAGGTGCTGCTCACTCCCGTAACCAGAAGCGCAAGCTCCCAAAGCGTTTTCTAACAACAGTCTATTGTTAAGGAGGGAGGACTCAAACAACAAAGCTGGGGGGGAAGAACGGCCAGGACCCTTCCCCACGCAGCAGACAGAGAAGGAAACCAGTGTGTTTGTTTGGAAAACCTCGGAGAGATTTCCCGCGTGGCACCAGCTTCCCACGCAGGTCTCCCCCCACTCCCCTCCGATCTTGGCCCTGTGCGATCCACTGACTGCGAGGCAAGCACTTCGGACGGGGATCTCGGCGGAGCCCAAGGGGCTCCCCACCCGGCGTGTTTCTCTCTCACAAACATACCACACAGACACACACACAGTGACACACAGACACGCACAGACATGCACACGCGCGCGCGCACGCACACACACACACACACAGTCTCTCATTCTTTCTCTTCCTCCTGCTGCCCCCCAACCCCTCGGAAGGAGGGATCCGCGGAACAAGCTAGGACTACCAGCGCTTAGAGATCCGGGGGTGGGGATGTGGGGTGGCAGAGAGGACCCGCCCCCCACCCCGGGACCCGCGCAGCACACGAAAGACGTCCAAGGCGGCGGCGCCGGGGGAGGGGTAGGTGTGAAAGAGGAAGAAGTAGGAAGGGGGGGCCCGAGGTAAACTGAGGAAGACGAAGGGTGGGGGGTGTCCGTGAGGACTACGGTTAGAAGTGGCCTCTCCTGCACTCTGCCTCTCGAGATCAGCTTCCCGCTCGTCGTCCCACCCCTCAGGCCCTGCCCAGGCCGGGCCTAGCCCGGCCAGCCCTCCCAGCCCGGTCGCCGAGTGAGAGCTGGCAGCGGAGGTTTCTTGACCCCGTGGCGCCGCCGTAGCCCCCGCGCGACCCAAGGCGACGATGTGGCCCTCCCCCCCCCCCGCCCCCCCCCCTTCATTCAAACCAACCGCCCCCTCCCTTCCCCAACGCCCATCCCTGGGGCCTTGTTCCTCACCCGGACCTGGGAGGAGCCGCCACCGTCCGCAGCACCGCGTCCCCAGCGCTCCCCCCCACCTCTGCCGGGGCCAGGGCCCGTCGCTGGCTCTCGAGTTCTCCCTTCTCCACACGGAACAAAGACGCCGCCACCGAGTGAGGGGAAGCTGGTGCGCGCGCCCGCCTCTATCCCGCGCTCGCTCGTCCGCCGGCCGCGTCTCCGCGGTTGCACCCCCCCACCCCTCCGCGCGCGCTTGCCTGCCCTTCCCCCACCCGGCCCAGCGGCTCCTCGTGCGCGCCTCGGCTACCCAGTCTTTCTTCCTCCTCGTTCTCCGTTCCCCGCCCCTTCCGTGTCTGGGAGGTGGGATGCGCACGCGCGCCCCGCCCCCTCGAAGGAGTCGGGAGGAAAAGGGACCCTAATCAGAGGAAGACCGACAGAAGCACAGGGCGCGCTCCCGCACGCGCGTGCGCAGACTCCATTTCTTTGGACAGCCTTTCTCCCCGTCCTCCCCCGAGCAGCACGCGCACGCGCACGCTCCGGGTGCCTTACTTCCAATACCCCCTTACCTTGCCTCCTTCCCCTTAGTGCTTCGGCCCCTCCCGCACAAACACCACCCCTGGCCACGCCGGGGAGCATGCGCTCTGGGGGCGCCACTGCGGCGAAGGGAGTGGGGCGGAGCGACCGAAGGAGGAGAAAGGCGGGGCTCGGGGGTGGAGGGGGAGGGAGAAAGAGTGGGGAGGAGAAGGAGGAGGAGGAGGAGGAGGAGGGGGGAGGAATGGGAGAGAAGGAGACGAGGTGGGGACGGGGAGCGGGGAAGAGGTAAGGGAAGTAAGGAGAGTGGAAGAGAAGGGGGCAGGGAGGAATGGGGAGAGGAGTAGAAGACTAGGGTCAGAAGGGGTTGGAAGAGGAAGAGGGGGAGGAGAAGAGGACAAGAAGAGGGGGCAGTGGAAGAGAAGGGAGGAGAAAGGGGAGAGGAGGTGGGAGTGGAAGAGAAGGGCCAGAGAGGGGTGGCAGGGGGGAGCGAGGAGGGGGGAAAGACTGGAGAGACACAAAGATTGTGGGGAGCGCAAGAATACAGCATTTGGAGTCAGAGGACCCAGGTTTGCATCTTGGGTTGGCTTCACCCTGTGTGACCTTGTAGAAGTCACAACCTCTCAGAGGCTCAGTTTCCTCTTCTGTTTTTAAAATGAGGGAGTTGGACCAGTTTTCTAAGATCTCAGATACAATCTGTGATCCTGCCAAGGAAGGGGGTGGGGGTGGAGAGAATGAGAAGGGAGAAAAGACGATGGACCAAAGTCTTGAGAAGAGTTTTGGAGGGAAGTTTGTGAGTAGGAAGAAGCCCAGAACCATCAGTAGGGAGGTGTGTTCAGGGAAGAAAGTAGAGGGAGTTGAGGGGGGGAAGGGTGATGTCTGAAGGGGCCATTTTTAGGGAGGGTTGTGAGGATGGGGCAAAGGGAGTTGGGGGTTAGAAGAAGGGGTTAGGGGCAGGGAAGGGTAGTGAGAGAAGTGGGAGCTGGAGGAAGGACAGAGCCTGGGAGAGTTTTTCAGGGCTGGCTAGGGGTGGCATGAAGTTGGAAGAAAGGACCAATGAGATTTTTTGCGGGGGTGGAGAGGGTTCATATGCCTGTGGATGGCTGGGAATTAGGAAAGAGACTATTTACAGTAGGATTTGGAATAGTGTCTAGGGACAAAAGGGGAAAACAAATACTGTGAGAAAGATTTGGGGGGGTAGATCTGGGAGAAAGAGAATTAGGGGAGGACAGGACTTATGTGGTGGGTTTCAGGAAGTGTCTGAGAAGATAGGGGGTCAGGGCTTATGAGGAGTTTTTATGGGGGTTTATGGGATCAGGGTAGATCAAGTTGGAGTTAGAGCAGTGCCTGTAAGAGGGTTTGAGGCTGTGTCTGGAATGAGGAGGTAGAATTTGGAGGAGGCTGAGGTATGAGAAGAGTGTGTAGATGTGCAGGAGTGGGATTGCAGAGGAAGGAGAAGGACAGGGCCTAGGAGAGGCTTGTGGGGGAGATGGAGCAGAGGGAGCTGAGAGGAGAGGGCAGGGCCAGTGAAGAGAATATCTTGTTACATCCATGAGTGGGAGGGAGGCAAAGGAAAATGGGGATATGGACAGGGCCTCTTAAGAGGGTTTTGCTAGAAATTTTCTGAAGGTGAAAGGTCTCCAGGACAGTGGTAGTTGGCAGGAGGACAGGACTGAGGGAGTGGGGGAGGGAGGGTAGAGAGAGCGAAGCCTGAGAGTGGCTGTAGGAACTGCAGGAAAGCCCTTTGGGAGTGGGCAGAGTGAATCTAGGGATACCCCTTTTGGTTTGAAAGTTTCAGTCATTTTAGTAAGAGACTTACTAGAGTGAAACAGCACCAGCACAGGAGAGAACAGGTGAGGTTTCTTGGAGGGAGACGTAGGAGGGAAAAGGAGCAGCTTTGGTAACAGGTTTTGTCACAAGTTCAAACAAATCCACTCTGAACTGAATTAATAGTGCCTGACTCCTTATACTTAAGGGTGTGTTTCAGAATCACCTTTGTCTCCTCCCATGGTGTGAGAGAGATGCTTATTTAAGTAAGTCACCAATCATCAGCCTGGCACCCCTAGCACATGCACCTGCTGGAGCAGGCATCAAAGGCAGCTCCTATCACACGGTCCCTTCTGGGTGGGTGGAGTACAGGCCCACAAAGTATCCAGAGGCAGAACCCTCTGGTGCAAACTATCCAGCCAAATGTTTGAGAAACTGGAGTTGGGCCTTGCCTCTCCACAACAGTTTAAGGAAAGGTCTCAAAGGAAACAGTAATAGAAGCTACCTCACAGAGTTGCCAGGAGGATCACATGAGAAAACGTATGTAAAGCGCTTTACAAATCCCAAAAGCACTATGAAAATGTTGTTAGTTGTTAAGTTATAGAACTTCAGAGCCCGAAGGGATCTTGGAGAAGGAACATCTAGGCTAACCCCTCATTTTACAGATGAAACCAGTCTAGAGAAAGGAAGCCTTCCTTTAGTGTTCTTGCCTTTAAAATTGCTTTGTTGTGTTTGTTTGTGTGGTACAGATTGTATCTTCCCTCCTTGAGAGCTGGGATCATATAACTGTTGTCTTGTAAATGCCTAATAAGTGGCATTTAATAACTGTTGGGCTGAGTTGAAGGCATCCTGAAGAATTCAGAGCCGTGCTTTAGCACAGGTTCTACCCGTACTTGCTGGGAGTCAGATTCAGGAAGGAGTTGTCCAAACACCTTCCCAGCAAGTCAGCAGTGCTCAGGAGAGTAGATAGACCTATCTAGAGCTTTTCATACATCCCTTGTTTAGGCTTAAAATGGTGGCCTCATTAATTGCTCTGATCTTTCCTGGCTATAGTGGGGAATACAATGAGAGGTAGCCCCAGTTGAATGTGAGGTAACTAGGACACCAGGCCTCTGCAAGGATTCGTGCTTCCTTCCCTGTGGGCAGTCCTGTCCACACAGGTGCAACCTCCTCTGTCCTTCAGTACACTAGTTCATGAGTTGCTGTGGCCAAAAAAAAAAAAAAAAGTATTACCTTGTGTCCAACCCCGTGATGAACAGCCCTTCCATACTAAGCTAGGCTGGCAGTTGGACAGACTGTATTGAGAACCTTCCAAATATAAATATGCTCAATTGCAAATCCAGCCTCAGACACTTGACACTCACCAGCTGTGTGCCTCTGGGCAAGTCACTTAACCCCAATTGCCTCAGCAAAAAAACAACAACAACAACAACAAATATGCTCAATTGGTATATCCTTCAGAGCCTCAAAACCCTCTCCTACTCATGGTGAGAGATTGGAATAGGACTTGAATAGAAGATCATACTCCTACCTTTCCCACAAAAAGTTCAGTTAGTTGATCAGAAAGCAGTAATCTTTCTGGAATGTTTTACATTTGTATTGGTGAAAAGTTGATCACCTGAATAACTAACTTCAGGGGCAAAGTTTTGAAACTAGAAACTGCCTCTCTCCAAGGCCTTTTCCCTTTTGTTACTGGGAAGACTAATCATTTAACCAAGGCTCTTCCAAGCTTCTTCTGCATAAGAAGTTCCTGGCATATATATCCAATTTATATTCATTTATGTTGTTATCTTCAGAGATGAGCCACAGCCCTTATATCCTTGTGCAAATCACTTTAACTAACTTTTTCCTCTTTATATAGGGGGATTACTGGGCAGAAGATTGTATATATTTTCTGATGTGGTCACTATTTGATGTTTTTGTATTTCCATAGGGGAGGAAAAGGTTGGGAGGGGGGCACAAGGGAAGGGTGAGGGAGACAGTGAAATGACTGATATAAAGACAAAAACCATCAATAAAATAGTTACAGTTAAACAAATGAGAGCCTTGGATGAGGCAGGTGACATTTATATAGTCCTTTCGATTGTATAAAGCATTTGCATTTATATTCTCATATGAGCTTCACAACTGTCCTGTGAGGTAGGGACAACAAGTATTATCCCCATTTTACAGATGAGAAAACTGAAGGTCGGATTGCCTGGGTAACTTGTCCATAATCACAAAACTACTGGGGTCTGAGACAGGTTTTGAATAGAGGTCTTCCTGACGCCAGGCCCCAGCATGCTAGCCACTATTCCACAGTATCTCCCTCAGTCACTTACACTAAGTCCTTTGATTCCATTTTCAGTTACTTTGTTCGCCAATTTTTTCATTTGTACAACTTCTAATAACATTTTGAGTAGGGAGATTTTTGAAATATATTTTCAGGTTTCATGTTTTCTGGTTAACTATAAGAGCCTATGCTCATTTCCCATCTAGTAAAATGTAAGCTTTGTGAAGGTAAGGGCTGTTTTTCTTTCAGATTTTGTGTTCCCACTCTCCTGCAAATTGATAAAATAAAAGTTTGTTGTTTAGGGGGAGGAGGGGAACATTCTATGAAATGATTTGCAAGAAACCTGTAATAATTGTAATTGAAGCACTCTACTGGTTTCTAAAGCCCAGAGCAATAGAAGAATTAATATATGGCTCTGTATTTATTATTGAATTATCAAGATGTCAACTTAAAATTGACAGCTAGGTGACAGTGGATAGAGTGCCGGATCTCAAGGCAGGAAGACTTCTTCTTGAGTTCAAATCTGGCCTCAGACACTTACTAGCTAGCTATGTGATCCTGGGCAAATCACTTAATCCTGTTTGCTTCCATTTCTTCATTTGTATAATGAGCTGGAAAAGGAAATGGCAAACTGTAGAATCTTTGCCAAGAAAATCACAAATGGGATCATTAAGAGTTGAAAATGACTAAATGACTTAAATTTATACTATTATTTTTATACTGTATGCTATGAGCAACTATAAATGAAAAAGTTTACTATTAATTTTATATTTATTCCTAACTAGTACACTTCCGGGTGAATGTCAAGCTCTTCAAGGTACCATCTCAGGATTATTAGCAATTATTACATTTAGTTTGGCTCCAGTCAAGATAGGTTAACACTGTCTTCATGAATGAGTTTATTATTTATATTTTTGAATACACATTCCCTTTTCTTACATATTTACCTATTAAATTTATATAAGAAGCAAGTGTGTAAGCAACTGATCTTTAGAGCATCATGTATTCTGAATGCAGTATTATTAACCTTTCATTTTTACTGCATGCAGTATAAGATTAATTAACTAATTGTCATAATTTTTTTACACTGAGATTTTAAATGCTGACCCTGGGATAAAAATTATGAGAAACATTCCTATTGAAATGAGATTAAATCCAACAAAATTATAAGATTACAATTATAACTGACATTTATAAAGTGTGTTCTGTGTGTCAGATGCTTTATAATTATCTCATCTGATCCTCACAACAACCCTAGGAGGTAGATGCTATTCTTATACTCATTTTATAGATGGAGAACCTGAAGCAAATAAAGGTTAAGTAACTTGCCTAGGGTCACACAGCTAATAAGTTGTCTGAGGTCAAATTTAAACTCAGGTCTTCTGGACTACAGAACTGGCACTTTTCCCCTCTCGCCCCCTAGCTGTCCCATCAGGAAATGTTTCATTTTCTCTGGTATCTTTAATGCCAAATAGAGAAGGCAGAAAGATACTCTAGGCAGTATTTATGAGAAGCAATGGTTAGCATAGTAACTTAACATTAATTCTAACATGTCCACTATTGAATTTCTTACCTTGCTTTTTTCTCTTATGGGCTTTCTAAATATTTGGATACTTATAGATTGCATCATATACTTTTTTGAAATGTAGTTTCTTCTTATGAACAGTTTTAATTTTCTTAAGCATTCCTTATCCTTTTGACCTTGACTTTATTTTTTAAAAAATACATTTTATTGATACCTTTTGTTTTTACATCATAGTCATTTCCAAGTATCTGTCATTTTAATGAACCCTCCCTTGTAAGCAAAATTAGCCAACACAGTGACCCCATCTGATACCATATACAACATTTTTTACTCATAAATTTCTACCTCTTCTGAAAAGTAGGAAGGTACATTTCATCATCATAATAACATAAGATATTCTCAAAGCCTAACCTTGACTTGTAATTGTATCCAATGGATTTGTGATCTTATTATCAATGTGAGCATTCCCTTCAAAAATACAGATCAGAACACCTCAATAACTAGCCTTTCTGTGTCCTCTTATCTCTGCCCCCCAAACCCCAATTTGCCAAAGGGGTTAGTATTGAGGCTTCCCAAAGTGTTGAGGGCCTTCCTCACTTTCTCTTGACATGGTAAGAATACTAACATGAAACATACTGGAGGACTTGATCTCCCCAAGTGACCCATACCTTTTTCATACCCCTTTAGTAGTCTCGTGAAATCTCTGCACCCTTTCTCAGAATAATGTTTTTAAATGTATAAGATAAAATATATAGGATCACAAAAAACCAAGTATACTGAAATATAGTTGTCAAAATTTAAGCAAACAAACAAGTTCATAGATCCTAGGTTAAGAATGCCTGGTCTATGGCTCTAGGCCCACCTTACTTCTGGGAAGTTTCCTACTTCTTTGTTGACCCTCTGTATTGAGTATTCACAGGTAATCACCTGGTCCCTGGACACATAGTTTATAAAATATAATGAAGCGATGTTTTGAGGGGTGGAGCCAAGATGGCAGAGAGAAGCCAGGAAGTTGCCTGAGCTCTCCCTTTTTTCTCAGAAACAGCATTAAATCAAGCCTCTAAAAGAATTCTGGTGTAACAGAATCCACAGAAAGATGGAGTGAAACAATTTTCTAGTCCAAGATAACTTAGAAGAACTTCAGGAAAGGTCTGTCTCACTTGGGTCAAAGGGAAGTGCAGCCCAGTGTAGGTGGTGTCTGGACAAGCCAGTGGGAGGCTCTTAGCCACAGCACAGATCATCAACTGAGGCTTCATGGTTCTGGCTCAGTAGGATAGTGGCACAGCAGGCCATCTGTGAAGCCTCCAGCCCCAGCACAGCAGGCAAACTGCCAGTTCCAGGAACCCAGGGCACAACAGGTGGGAGTAGGCTGGGCCACCCTTGCACAGTGGGCAAGCCACTAGCCTCAGAGACCCCAGCACAGAAAGCCAGTAACCAGGCCCCTGGCCCCTAGTGCAAAAAGCTTGGGACAGTGCCCCCTGTACCCCAGGAGCAGAACGCAACTTTTAAAATGAGCAAAAAAAAAAAGAGCCCTGATCATAAAAAAGTGACTACAGCAACAGGGATGATCAAAACACAAACTCAGAAGAGGAAAACAATGTTGAAATGCCTACATGTGAAACTTCAAAGGCAAGTATGGATTGGTCTCAAGCCCAAGAGCTCAAAAAGGATTTTAAAAATCAAATAAGAAAGATAGAAGAAAAATTGGGAAAAGAAATGAGAGTTATGTAAGAGAATTATGAAAAGAGTCAACCGCTTGGAAAAGGAAGCACAAAAATTGACTGAAGAAAACAACTCTGTAAAAAATAGAATTGGCCAAATGGGGGGAAAATCCACTGCAGAAAAAACTCCTTTAAAAGTAGAATTGGCCAAATGGAAAAGGAAGTACAAAAGCTAACTGGATAATTCCTTAAAAATTAGAATTGGGCAAGTGGAAGCCAATTACTATGAGACATCAAGAATCAGTCAAAATCAAAAGAAATAAAAAATAGAAGAAAATGTAAAATACCTCTTTGGAAAAAACAACTGACCTGGAAAATAGATCCAGGAGAGGTAATTTAAGAATTATTAGACTACCAGAAAGCCATGATCAAAAAAGAGCCTGGATAGCATCTTTCAAGAAATTATCAAGCCCTAATATCCTAGAACCAGAGGGTAAAATATTCATTTAAAGCATCCATCAATCACCTCCTGAAAGAGATCTCAAAATGAAAACAAGGAATATTGTAGCCAGATTCCAGAATTATCAGATCAAGGAGAAAATACTGCAAGCTTTCAGATATCAAGGAGCCACAGTCAGGATTGCACAAGACTTAGCAGCTTCTACATTAAAAGATCAGAGGTCTTGGAATATGATATTCCAGAAGGCAAAAAAGCTTGGATTACAACCAAGAGTCAACTACTCAACAAAACTGAGCATAATTTGTCAGGGGAAAAGATGGACATTCAGTGAAATAGGGGACTTTCAAACTTTCCTGATGAAAAGACCAGAACTGAATAGAAAATTTGATCCTCAATACAAGACTCAAGAAAAACATAAAAAGATAAGCAGGAAAGAAAACAAATAAACAAACATGATATTCAATAAGGTTAAACTCTTCATATGTCCCTACATGGGTAGATGATACTTGTAACTCTTTTTTTTTTTAACTTGTAACTCTTAAGAACTGTATCTCTATTAGAGCAGTTAGACAGAGGGTGTGGGTATAAATTGACTTTGGGGGAAGTAGAATGGTGTAAATTATATCACATGAAGAGGCATGAATGTCCTATTACAGTAAAGGGAAAGAAGGGAGGAGATGAGCATTGTTTGAACCTTACTGTCATTGGATTTGGCTCAAAGAGGGAATAACATACACACTCATTTGGGTAGAGGAGTCTATCTTACTCTATTGGGAAGTAGAAGGAGAAAGAGGGAAAGAAAGGGAGAGCAGATTCAGGGAGTGGTGATCAGAAGCCAAACACTGGTAAGGAGGGACAGGGTGCAAGGAGACAGAGAAGTATAAATGGGGAAATAGGATGAAGGGAAATACACAGGTAGTTAATGGAATGAACTCTACCATAAAATGGAAGCAGATAGCAGAGTAGATTAAAAACATAATCCTACAACATGTTGTTTTCAAATGTGTTAAAAACACATTTGAAGCAGAGAGATACATACAGAGTAAAACTAAAAGGCTGGAGCAGAATATATTATGCTTCAGCTGAAGTTGAAAAAGCTGTGGTAGTAATCCTGATCTCAAATGAAGAAAGAGCAAAAATAGATCTAATTAAAAGAGACAAGAAAGGAAACTACATCTTGCTAAAAGATACCATAGATAATGAAGTAATATCAATACTAAACATATATGCATCAAGTGGTATAGCATCCAAATTCTTAGAGGACAAGTTAAGTGAGTTACAAGAAGATAGCAAAACTATACTACTGGGGGACCTCAAACTGCCCCCCTCAGAACTAGATAAATCTAACTACAAAATAAACAAGAAAGAAGTTAAGGAGATGAATAGATTTTTAGAAAAGTTAGATATGATAGACCTCTGGAGAAAAATGAATGGGGATAGAAAGGAATATACCTTTCTCTCAGTGGATCATGGCACCTACACAAAAATTGTCCATGTATTAGGGCATAAAAACCTCACAATCAAATGCAGAATGGTAGAAATATTAAATGCATCCTTTTCAGATCATGATGCAATAAAAATTACATATAAGAAAGGGCCATGGAACGATAGATTAAAAATTAGTTGGAAACTAAATAATCCTAAAGAATGAGTGAGTCAAGCAACAAATCATAGAAACAAGGTGGAGCAAAGATGGCAGATAGAAGCCAGGAAGTTAAACCTACCAAAAGATGGAGTGAAACAATTTTCCAATTAAAGATAACTTAGAAGGTCTTCAGGAAAGGTCTGTCTCGCTTGGATGGAAGGGGAGTGCAAGCCAGCGGGAGGCTTTTAGCCACAGCACAGATCAGCAACTAAGGCTCCTTAGTCCTGGCTCAGTAGGCAGTGGCACAGCAGGCCAACTGTGAAGCCTCCAGCCCCAGTGCAGAAGGCAAGTTGCCAGCCCCAGAAACCACATAACAACAGGCACAACTAGACCAGGCCATTCTAGCACAATGAGCAAGCCTCTAGCACCTGAGGCTCCAGCACACAAAACCAGTGACCAGGCCCCTGGCCTCCAGCACAAGTAGCTTGGGACATTGCCCCTTGTGCCCTGGGAGGAGAACTCAACTTTAAAAGCCACAAAATAGGCAAAAGATTGAGCAAGAAGCAAAAACCAACATTGACCACAGAAAGTTACTGTGATGACATGAAGATCAAAACACAAACTCAGAAGAGGACAACATTGTCAATATACCTACATCCAAAATCTCGAAGGGGAATATGAATTGGTCTCAAGCCCAAAAAGCCTTCTTAGAAGAACTCAAAAAGAATTTTAATTACATGTAACTGGGAAATATGATATACAGGTAATGGGATATAGAAATCTATCCTGCCCTACAAGAAAATAAAAGGAGAATGGGGGGGGGTGGTGATAAAAGGGAGGGCAGATTGGGGGAAGGGGTATTCAGAATGCACACTGTCTTGCGGTGGGGGGAAGGGAGAGGTGGGGAGAAAAATTGGAACTCAAAATCTTGTGGAAGTGAATGTTGAAAACTAAAAATAAATAAAATTAATTAATAGAAATTTTAAAAAATAATTCACAAGAAAAAAAGGATTTTAAAAGTCAAATAAGAGAGGTAGAAGGAAAATTGGGCAAAGAAATGAGATGTATGCAAAAGAGAGTCAACAGCATGGGAAAGGAAAGACAAAAATTGAGTGAAGAAAACAATTCCTTAAAAAATATAATTGGCCAAATGGGGAAAAAAATCCACTAAAGAAAACAACTCCTTAAAAAGTAGAATTGGCCAAATGGAAAAGGAGGTACAAAAGCTAACTGAAGAAAATAATTCCTTAAAAATTAGATTTGGGGAAGTGGAAGCTAATGACTCTACGAGACATCAACAATCAAACAAAATCAAAAGACCATCAGTGGGCTGGGAGCTCCCACCTAATTACCACAGCTTTTTTTGCCCCTTTCCAAATAGCTATTAGAAAGCTTCTCTCTGGCAGTAGCCACCATGGTACAACAGTCCTGATTTTCAAGATCAGTTGCTGTCAGCCTACTTGGCACTTAGGCCTCAACTTCAAATAGCAACAGCCAAATGCTTCCATCCTTCCATGAAAAGAAAGGCAAATCCAAATTTCAGCGGCAAAAGAGAGGTAGGAGAGAGTATCCAAGCCCATTATCCCAGCTTTGTCACTATCCTGACTTCTCATGTAGTTCTCATGCTGGCACTCAAAAATTGCTTTGTTGTAAGTCATTCAGTTCATGACCCCATGGATCATAGCAAACTAGACCCTTCTGTCCTTCACTGTCTCTTGAAGTCTATCCAAATTCACATTCATTGTTTCTGTGACTATCTATCCATCCTCTGCCTCCCCCTTTTACTTTTGCCTTCAATCTTTCCCAACATCAGGGTCTTTTTCAATAAGTCTTATCTTCTCATTATGTGACCAAAGTATTTAAGATTCAGCTTCAGTATTTGACCTTCCAGTAAATAGTCTAGTGACTGATTTGATCTCCTTGCTGTCTAAGGGACTCTCAAAAGTCTTTTCTAGCACCACAATTCAAAAGTGTCAATTCTGTGGTACTCGGCTTTCTTTATAATCCAACTCTCAGAGCAATACATTGCAACTGGAAAAACCATAGCTTTGACCGTACAGACCTTTGTCTGCAAGGTGATGTCTCTGCTTTTTAGTACACTGTGCAGATTTGCCATAGCTTTCCTTCCAAGGAGCAAGCATCTTTTAATTTCATGGCTGCTGTTGCCATCTACAATGATCTTTGAACCCAAGAATATAAAATCTGATACTGCTTCCATTTCTTCTCCCTCTGTTTCCCAGGAAGTGAAGGTACCAGTTGCCAAGATTTCGTTTTTTTTTTTATGTTAAGCTTTTACAACTCTCTTCTTTCACCCTCATCAAGAGGCTTCTTAATTCTTCTTCACTTTGTGCCATCAGAGTCCTCTCACAGTTTTTCTCTGTTGTAAGCAAGTATGTGCCTATGAAAAGTATGGCAAATGACATCAGGCCTTTTTTTGAAACTATCATTACTCAGGGCACTAGGATAAGTAATATGTGGGGAGGGGAGCAGGGAAGGGAGGAGGGTACCACTTATATAAAACTTTGATGTATACATGAGACTACTTGTCATTTTGCTTCATGTTATTCTCTACATATTTTAGTCAACTGTAAGATGGTTAAAAAAAAAGTGTGGTACATGGAAATTACCATGTAATTTCACTTGTGAAAGACTTGCCTATTTCCTCCTACTACTATAAGGTTTTCCCAGATGAGAACACAGGTTCTAATCCCTATTCAGTGGGTTGGGAACTCCTAACTCCTTTCATCAAGGTTTCCTTGATTTTTGTATAGATTATTCTAATAAAAATTTTATCTAGATAGGAAAATAGACAGATAGTTATTGATGAAATAATAGAGATTCTCCCCACCTTTAATATTTGTAAACCTATCCTTTACAAAATCTGAAGAATTGCTCCCTCAATGCCCTTATCATTGTATTGGTTCCAGAATGGACCTCCTCTGGCACTTGGCCCAGCCCTGCTGCTTTTCCCATCTTTGTTTTTTTTTTACTTGTATCACTACCTCCTCTATTAGCACATCCAAAATTATAATTTTAGAGTCCTAGTGTGATGATTCCACTGTGCTTGATGAGTTGCAACTGCATTTATAAGATAATGAAATCTAAGAATTGGAGAGGTCATCTAGTGAAACTTATACCAGAACAGAAATTCCTCTGTAGAATTCCCAGGTACTCATTTAGTTTCCAATTGAATCATTTTGGTAATGGGGAACTCAGTATCTCCTGATATAGCACATTCACCCTGTTTAAAACTCTTTTTTCCCCTTAATAGTATTTTTTTTTCAATTACAAGTAAAGATAGTTTTCAGCAGTCATTTTTGTAAAATTTTGAGTTCCAAATTTTTCTCCCTTCCTCCCTTTTCTTTCCCTTCCTCCCTTTTCTCTCCCTCCCTAAGACAGCAAGCAATCTGATATAGGTTGTACATGTACAATCATGTTAAACATATTTCCAGTTGGGAATCTTGTGAAAGAAGAATCATAACAAAAAGGAAAAATCACAAGAAAGAAAAAAAACAAAAAAAAAGTGAAAATAGCATGCTTTGATCTGCATTCAGACTCGATAGTTCTTTCTCTGGATGTGGATAACATTTTTCATTATGAGTCCTTTGGAATTATCTTGGATCATTGTATTGCTGAGAAGAGCTAAGTCAGTCATAGTTAGTCATTGTACAATGTTGCTGTAGCTATGCACAATGTTCTCCTGGTTCTGCTCACTTCACTCAACATCCGTTCATGTAAGTCTTTCCATGTTTTTCTGAAATCTGCCTGCTCATTTCTTGTAGAGCAATAGTATTCTATTATATTCATATACCACAAGTTGCTCAGCCATTCCCCAATTGCTGGGCATCCCCTCAATTTCCAATTCTTTGCCACCACAAAAAGAGCTGCTATAAATATTTTTGTACATGTGGGTCCTTTTCCCTTTTTATGATCTTTTTGGGATACAGACCTAGTAGTGGTATTGTGTAAAACTCTTATTAGGAAACTTAGAGTGCCTGGCTTAGAGTCAGGAAGACTGGCTTCAAGTCCTGAATCTGGCACATACTGGCTGTGTGACCTACTCAGAGGAAGATACCTGTTGCAGAACAGATGTCCATCTTCAACTTTAGATGTTCCGTAATGTGAGTTTCCTTTTTAGATGACCTAGAGCAATGGAATAGCAGGTTGAAACCAAAAAAAAAAATTAAATTAAAAAAAGAGGAAAGAAAAATTTGCCTCTAGGCAACTTCTACTCATTGTGCCTCATTGACTCCTCTGGGGGCCAAGCAAAACAAGCCTAATCCCTCTTTCATATAACAGCCCTTCATATACTTGAAGCTAGCAGTCATGTTGGCCTTGAGCTTTTTCCAGACTAAATATTCCCTGTTTCTTCTACAGAATCTCAGAGGGCAGGTTTTCTAGTCTCTTAAGTATCCTCCGATTCAGCAGCAATCAGTTAAATTAGTGATTTTAACAGGACTGCATTTACTCTCCTACATGCAATAGCAAGTCCCCAGAGCACTGCAAAAACTATCTCTCCTTCAGAATTCTTCAGTCTTTCTAATGCTGTAAGTTTGATCACTCTTTTGCACAGATGAGGGATTCATGGAAGTGGGACATTGTATGGGTTACCAAATTTTTTCCCCAAAGAATTGATCAGTTTTGCCAATTTTTTTTCTCCTCTTCCTACCTTTAAACCCTCTCCAATCCAGTCCATCCTCCTCCTCTCTGCTAACAAAATGAGCTTCCTAAAGCACAGATCTGACCATATAACCCCTCTATTTAATAAATCCAGTGACTTCCTATCCCCTCTAGGATCAAATATGAAATCATGTTTGGCTTTTAGATCCCTTTATAACCTGGCACCTTCCTACCTTTCAGTCCTTTTACATCCCCCTCATATTCTAAAATCTGATGACACTGTTCTCCTTACTATTCCTCACACATGGTACTATTTTCCAACTCTGTGCATTTTTTTAAATTAATTTTTTTTAAATCAGCAAATTTCTGCTTTCTCTTACTTAGGACTATTCTTCCCTTATTTTGACCTCTTTCTTATTTTCCCCTTTCCCTCTTGTTTCCCTAATGGAATTTGTTTTGTACTCAGCTGTGTTTAAATAGAAAGATAGGAGTGTGCATTTTCCCCTTCTTTGACCAGTAAAGATGAGAGTGAAGTTCAAGTGTTACCCACTCTCCCCTTCCTCCTTGTTTGTCTAGGCTTCTACCCTGATTATGTGAGATAATTTCCTCTATTTTTCTTCTTTCTTTTTTTTATGTGAAAACAATTTTTTAAATTTTTTTAACATATATTTTTAAAACTTTGGTTTACAAATTTTCTCCCTTCCTCCCTCCCCACCCACCCTCATTGAAAAGGCAAGCAACTCGATACAGGTTATACATGTGTAGTCATGCAAAACATTTCCACGGTAGTCATGTTGTGAAAAACTAAGTATAATTCCCTTCATCCTATCCTGTCCCCCATTTATTCTACTCTCTCTTTTGACCCTGTCCCTCCTCAGAAGTGTTTGCTTCTGATTATCCCCACCTCTAATCTGCCCTCTCCTCTATCATCCCCCTGCTCTCTTGTCCCCTTCCCCTCTTATTCTCCTGTAGGGTAAGATAGATTTCCATACCCAATAGTGTATGTTATTCCCTCCTTAAGCCAAATACTATGAGAATAAGATTCCCTCTCACCTTCCCCCATTTCCGCTCCACTGTAAAAGCCTTTTCTTGTCTGTTTCATGTGAAATAATTTACCCCATTCTACCTCTCCCTTTCTCCTTCTCCCAGTATAATCCTCTCTCACCCCTTAATTTTATTTTCCAGATATCACCTCTTCATCTTCAACTCACCCTGTGCCCTCTATCTATCTATCTATCTATCTACATACGTATATATAATTTTTTCCCTCCCACTACCCTAGTACTGACAAAGGTCTCATGAGTTATAAATATCATCTTTTCATGAAGGAATGTAAACAGTTCAACCTTAATAAGTGTCTTATGATTTCTCTTTCCTGTTTACCTCTTCGTGTTCCACTTGAGTCTTGTATTTGAAAGTCAAATTTTCTATTCAGCTCTTGTCTTTTCCTCAAGAATGCTTGAAAGTCCCCTATTTCACTGAATGACCATTTTTTCCCCTGAAGGATTATACTCAGTTTTTCTAGGTAGGTGATTCTTGATTGTAATCCTATCTCCTTTGCCCTCTGGAATATTATATTCCATGCCCTGCGGTCCCTTAATGTACAAGCTGCCAAATCTTGTGTTGTCCTGATTGTGATTCCACAATATTTGAATTGTTTCTTTCTGGCTGCTTACAATATTTTCTCCTTGACCTGGGAACTCTGGAATTTGGCTACAATATTCCTAGAAGTTTTCCTTTGGGGATCTCTTTCTGGAGGTGATTGGTGGATTCTTTCAATTTCTATTTTGCCCTCTGGTTCTAAAATATCAGGGTAGTTTTCCTTGATAATTTCTTGAAAGATGATATCTGGGCCCTTTTTTTGATCATGGCTTTCAGATAGTCCAATAATTTTTAAATTCTCTCTCCTGGATCTATTTTCCAGGTCAATTGTTTTTCTAATGAGATATTTCACATTCTCTTCTATTTTTTCATTCTTTTGGATTTGTTTTATAGTGTCTTGATTTCTCATAAAGTCACTAGCTTCCAATTGCTCCATTCTAATTTTTAAGGAAATATTTTCTTCAGTAAGCTTTTGGACTTCCTTTTCCATTTGGCCAATTTTGGTTTTTAAGGCATTCTCCTCATTGACTTTTTGGATCTCTTTTGCCATTTGGGTTAGGCTATTTTTTAAGGTGTTATTTATTTTTCTTCTTTCTTTCCCCTTTAGTGTATTACTTTTCGCTTCCCTTCTCATTCTTCTTTTAAGATCATCAAAATATAACAGAACTATTCCCAGGTACACTCTGTCTACACTTCCTCTATGATCCTTAATGATGATAGGATTTAGAGAGGACAAATGGATCAGTTTGTCCTTGTTTTTTCCCTTATGTTTACTCATGTTTATCTTTTTATGTTTCTCTTGACTTCTGTGATTGCACTGCACAGTTTTTCCTCAACTCTGGTCTTTTTATCAGGAATATTTGGGGGTCCTCTACTTAATTTTTTAAAATGGGAAAAAATCCATTTTTTTCCTCATAGGGTTATATGCAATTTTGCTAGGTAAGTTATTTTTGTTTGTAAGCCTATACACTTTGTCTTCTAGAATATTATATTCCAAGCTCTCTGCTGCATAATAGAAGTAGCTGCTAAATTGTGTATAATCCCAACTATGACTCCTCCTTTCTTTCTGGCTATTTGCAATATTTTTTCTTTGACCTAGAAATTCTGGGTTTTGGCTGTAATACTATTGTGAGTTTTCATTTCAGGGTTTCTTTCAGGAGATGACTAAAGTATTCTATTTCTATTTTGTTCTCTAATTTGAAAAATTCCAGGCAATTTTATGTTATGATTTTTTATTTTATTATTATTATTATTTATTTATTTAGGCAATTGGGGTTAAGTGACTTGTCCAGGGTCACACACCTAGTAAGTGTCAAGTGTTTGGTCTGAGGCCAGATTTGAACTCTGGTCCTCCTTACTTCAGGGCCAGTGCTCTATCCACTGTGCCACCTAGACCCAACTGTTATGATTTCCTGAAATATATTTAGGCTCCATTTTTTTCTTTTGGTCATGGCTTTCAATTAGTCCAATGATTCTTAAATTATCTCTCCTTGATCTATTTTCTATATCAGTTGTTTTTGCCATGAGATATCCCATATTTTCTTGTATTTGTTCCAGTCTTTTGACTTTGTTTTAATATTTCCTCTTGTCTCATGTAATCATTATTTTTTATTTGAGCCATTCTAGTTGTCAGGGAGTTTGTTACTTGGACAAAGTTTTGTACCTCTTGTGCCAAGTTGTTAATTCTCTTTCCAATTCTTTCTTTCATAATTTTAATATCTTTTCCATTTTTTCTCTAGCTCTGTCATTTAATTTATAAAAACATTTTAACTTTAAAAAACTCACATTTTTCCTTCCAGGAATTCTAATTGAATTTGTGCCCAAGCTGAGCTTTTCTTTAAGATTTTTTTTGTAGTAAATACTATAGAATCATTCTCTTCTGTGTTTGTGTCTTGAACGTCTTGGTTGCCATCATAACTTTTTATGGTAGGATTCTTTTTTTCGTTGTTTGTTTCATCATTCTTTCAGCCTACTTCCTGATTTTGGATTTTATGTTAGGGCCAGGATCTGCATATTTCTGGAGGAATGGTCTGGTCTGGTCCTGCTGCTACTTTGAACATTATATCGTTCCAAGATCTCAGGTATAGCTAGTTCTCCAATGAGAACTGCAAGCTTTCAGCACTCCCAAAGTGGTTGTATTAAGGCCAACATCTAAACACTGCCCTTTTGGTCTGAGTCCTGAAAGTTCCTGACCTGAGTTTGAGTCTAAGCAATATGCTTGTGGGCTTGCCCCATTTGGAGTTTCAGTAGACTACTCCTGGACTCAGCTACTCTAAGCCAGCTGGAATGCTTTGTTGGTTCAGAGTGATAGAACTGTCCCTTTGTCTTGGGATTCCTGCCCTGGTTATTCCTTTATAGGCTTCAGCATGGGCTGGAAACTGGGACTGAGACTGCTTCACTCTTGGAGCATGAGCCACACAGCTGCTGCTTACTTCTGAACTTATACATAGCACAGGACCTATGACCAATCCTCAGTCCTAGTCTCAGATCTCCTTCTTAGTCTGTCCTAGATTTGTAACCCTGAACTGGGTAATGAGTGATAAAGCTGACATTTGGCATCTGTTCCTTTACCCTACCCAACTTTAGGCCCCATCTATGCTGGATCTCTTCTTGTTCTTATGTTCTGTCTTTCATAAGTGAGGCTGATGACTTTGCACAGCTCTGCCTCACTAAATCCAATTCATTTGCAAGTCAAGACATCACCTTCCTGATGTCATTGGTCCTCTTCGAGAACAAACACCAAAAAGCAACAAAAGTCTCTCCCTGTGCTAGAATACTCCGCAACATATGCTCCTGGTCAAACCCCATCTCCAGTGTCCACAGACCCTTCTGTGTCTCTTTGCTGACTTGGGTTGGGAAAAATGTGGGTTTTTTTCTTGGGTTTCCTGATCAGGATTCAGTCCGGTGCATTTTCTAGATGTTTGGAGGAGGCAGGGAAGCTCAGTGTAATTCTTCCTGCTACTCTGTTATCTGGCTCCCAACCCCTGGTTGTCTCCCATGCATGGCATGCTCTCCTTCCTCAGCTCTATCTCCTGACTTCTTTGACTTCCCTCAGGTCCCAGGTAAAGTACCAGCTTCTGCAAAGAAGCCTTTCTCAATCTTCCTTAATTCTAGAGTCTTTCCTTTAAGATTATTTCTAATTTATCCTGTATATATCTTGTTTGTACATAGTTATTTACAGATTGTCTTGGTGCCCATTAGATTGTGAGATCTTTAAGCACAAGGAATGTTGACTGCATTTCTTAGGTTTTCCAGAACTTAGCACAGTACCTGGAACATAGTAGGGACTTAATAAATGATTGTTGACTTGACAATATCTTCCTCTTTTTCTTTTTAAAAAAATTCTTTGTACTAAGGGATGTCTCTCTGGGAGGGATGAAGGAGACATTTAACTGATATAAAAACAAAAAATCCATGAAAATTTATTTTTGAAAATGCTGTTGGCTCTAATCTCTAAGGCTATGTGTTTCATGCATGTTGATCAACAGATAATATGGCCTCAGTATCATCAAGGCCACTGATTAGCATCTCACTATCAATTCAATCAGTTAACATCAGTTAGCTTTTACAAAGGGATATTTACTGAAAAGATATAGCAAGACCCAATGTACAAAACTGTCCTCCTGAACCAGTTTCCTTCTCCTACCTGATTCCTAAGGAAAGTGGACTCATTTTATAAACATTCACCCCATCAAGTTCTTTTCTGAATGTAACCTGGTAGATGGATGAGTCACTCTTGCTGTAGGACACCATGATCTACTCCATTGATCTACTGCTGGGCTGGATTGAGTACGTTGCTCCTTAGGGTTATCCTGGAACACTGGGCTTGAAGGCCAGCAAATTCCATCATGGACTCATATAACTGAATCTCCTGTCTTTCAACCTTTCAGAGTCTCAAAAAACCCTTACCAAAAGGAGAGGCCCCATCTCAGATATAGGCTATGTGCTCATAAGCCATGTCTGGAGGGATGGGGAGGAGATCCCCTAGACCCCCAGAAGTCTCTAGCTCATAGACTCATCCTTGTACTTCATGAACAGCAGGAGGGAAAAAGAATAAGTTTCTCAGTTGGGGCCTTTCGTATGTGCTCTCAGATCTACCTCAGCAGTCAACAGAAAGATCCCACTTCACTGCAAAGTAAGCAGAGAGAAGATAGCCACAGAATACTTGTCCATCCTCTGAAGTGGAAAGCCTGGTCCCTCTGTTCCATATCATATCAGATTTATAGAAGCAGGCTCACCCCGCCACCACATGAGATGGGTTGCATCCCGCAATGCCACTCTGAACATTGTCCTAAGAAATGGAATCTCATCAGTCATTCCCTCATTGTACAGCAAATACTTATTAAGCACTCTTTGTGTGCCAGGCACAGAGATCAAAGTGAAATGGTTCTTGCCCTCAAGGAGTTTACATTCTAGTGGTTGCCACTTTTTTGGACATACTGCAGCTTACTGATGTCTTTCCTAAGATAAGGTGCCCAGAACCATACACAATATTCCAGATGCAATTTGACCAGGCAGACCAGGGACTATTAATGACCCCCTAAAGCCTAAACATTACACTTCTCTTTATGTAGCCTAGGATAAGAGCTTTTTGGGTTACAACAATATGTTGATTCATGGGACTTATAGTCTAATAGCAACCCTCTTGCCCCAAGTCTTTTTTTTTTTTTCCACTAAAAATGCTTCCTGGATCTCTTACCACTCCAGTTCATCCTACACATTAGAGCCACAGGGATTTTCCGTAAGTGCAGCTCTGATTATGTTACTCCCCTTCTCAATTAACTCTAGTGGCTCCCTATTGCTTCTAGTAAAAGTATAAACTCCTCTGTTTAGCTTTTTTTTTCTTTTAGGCAATTGGAGTTAAGTGACTTGCCCAGGGTCACACAGCTAGTAAGCGTTGCTGCCTCACTGCCCCTCTGTCTAGCTTTTAAAACCCTTTACAACCTGACCCCAACCTATCTTTCCATCCTCACTGGATGTTACTCCCCCTTCCACATTGTGTGATCTATCCAAACTGAGTTTCTCTCTGTTCATTCTACAAGTTACTCCATCTTCCATCTCTGTGCCTTTTTCATTGGTCACCTCTCGTGCCTGAAATGGATTCCCTCCTTAACTCTGCCTCAGAATCTTTCTCTTCTTTCAAGATGCAGACAAAGCGCCCCTTCTACATGAAGCCTTTCCTGATCTCCCTCAAACACTAGTGCACTTCCTCCTAAACTGACTTCTATTTAACAGGTTTACATTTGTCCTCCTATATTCTGCTGTATAAACTTATGTGTGTCCTTATTATCTTCTTCATTAGAATATAAGATCCTTGTGTATAAATGTTGTTTCATTCTTTGTATCTATATCCCTAGCACCTAAAATGGCCTGGCACATAGTATGTGCTTATTAAATGTTTGTTGATTGATTAATAAATTGTGCAGTTGATTTTTTTTTAACCCAGGATGAAGACAACATTTATCTCTGTTAAATTCCATCTTATTAGATTTGTTCTACTATTACAACTTGTCAGGGTCTTTTTTTGGATTTTATCATTCAGTATGCTAAGTATCTCTTCTAACTTCATGTTGCCCTCTGTGCTGTCATCTGCTAGTGGTGTCAAACTCAAAAAGAAACTGTGAACCACATATTGGCTTAGAAAACCACAAATTCACACTATCTATGTTGCATTTTTATTTATTTGGTTAAACATTTTCCAATTGCTTTTTAATCTAGTTTGGGCTCACTGTGGAGTTTTGGGCCACAAGAGGCCCAAATTTGACATTTCTGACCTAAGACATTGATAAAAAGCAGAGTACTGAAAAGGAAAATCACAAATGCTGAAGGGGATTTGGAAAAATAGGGCCATTAGTGCACTGTTGGTAGAGTTGTGAACAGGTCCAACAATTCTGGAGAACAATTTGGAACTATTCCCAAGTGCTATAAAACTGTGCATATCCTTTGACCCATCAATACCACTACTAGGTCTATAGTCCAAAGAGATCAAAGAAAAAGTAAAAGGACCTATATGTGCAACAATATAGCAGCTCTTTTTATGGTGGCTAAGAATTGGAAATTGAGAGGACACCCATTAATTGGAGAATGGTTGAATAAGTTGTGGCATGTGATTGTGATGGAATACTATTGTGCTATAAAATGACGAGAAGGAAGGTTTCAGAAAAACCTAGGAAAATTTATATGAACTGATACAAAGTGAAGTGAGCAGAACCAGGAGAACATTGTACACAGTAACCGCAATACTGTATACTAATCAATTGTGAATGACAGCTATTCTCAGCAATGTAATGATCCAATGCAGTCCCGAAAGACTAATGATGAAAAATACCATCCATTTCCAAAGAAAGAGCTCATGGAGTCTGAATGCACATTGAAGCATATTTTTTAAACTTCATTATTCTTGGATTTAGTTGTATGTTTTTTTTTGTTTTTTTTTGGTGTGCATTTTCTTTTGCAACATGACTCATATGGAAATGTTTTACATGACTACACATGTATAATCTATATCAAATTGCTTGCCTTCTCAAGGAGGGAGATGAAGAATTTGGAACTCAAGATTTAAAAAAATGTTAAAAATGTTTATTTATGTGTAATTGAGAAAAACAAATAAAAAACAAAAAAAGAAGTGGAGCCCAAAAAGGAGTAAAAGAAAGTTGGCTTAAGCCTTTCCTCAAAATGGCGGTTCTAGGAGGAACTCACCAATGGCAAGAGGCAGGCAAAGGGGTAGAGGGATCTTCTAGAGAAAGCAGGCAAATACAATATGGTGGAAAAATCTGGAAAGTCAAATGCAGAGAATTATTCTTCTTGTCTCTGAGGGCAGAACTAAGAACATTTTGTTGAGAAGCAGGCTTAAGCTTTAGGTAAGGGAAAAACTTCCTAACAATTAGAACTATCTATAAGTAGAAGGGGCTGCCTTCTGTGGGCTGCAAGAAGATTGAGGTGAAAGGCTAAACTTCTCTCTTCTTGGGCCCTTCAGTTTTGGATCTCTTCCAGTACTTTCTCTGGACTTCAAGTAAGGGGTGAAGGAGGAGATTTCTCTTCCTCTCCCCCTACCTATTGACAACAGTGGTTATAAGTACATGTCAGTGGAAATAATCTTATGATAAATAATTATTTTATATATTTATATTATATTTATATTATTTATATATTATATTTTTATATTTATAATAATTATTTTTAATTAAATATTTCTGTCAAATACATGTGCTGTTAGCACTCTACATTCTACACCCTGGGTCAAAGTTCATTCTGCCCCATCTTAGTTATATGTTACAGTGGCCATCTTCACAATGGAAGAATCTCTGGTGACTTTGTCCCCAGATCTCCATTTGAGAAAGCACACATTCCAGCCCTCTTACTCCAAACTGGATTCAGTCCATGAATCCTCAGACTTCATCTGGATCTTACTCTCACTTGTGCCTCTCCTTACTCTTTGCCTTTTATGTAATGTCTTCCACCATTAGAATGTAAGCCTCCTTGAAGGCAGGACTGTCTTGCTTGCATTTGTATTCTGAACATTTAGTACTATTCTTAGCACATAGTAAGTGCTTAATAAATGCTCCATTAATCTATCTATCATCTATCTGTTCATCTGTCATCTACTCATCTATCATCTCTGTATCATCTATCTATCATCTCTGTGTCTCTAATCTGTCTTGTCTATCTATCTATTGATTTTGAAGTCTTGGTACTCCAACTTGGTCTTTTTACCTTCCTGCTACCCACGATCTGATGACCACTTGGGACTGTGATGGTAAAGTACCACTCCATTTGATCAGGACTCCATCAGAAAGAATACAAGTCAACATTTAGGCAACATTTGGTGGGAGAGAATTTGGCCACATACCAGGCTGTTTGTCCTTTGTTTTCTAAGAGGACCAAGAACGTCATAAGGGTGATGTCTTGACTTGCAGGAGAGCTGGATTTAAGTGAGGCAGAGTTGCACAAAGTTGTCAGCCTTACTGTCTCTCTTTTAGAGTCATTGAAGTCCAGTGGCAGTATAAAAGTCAGGATGACTGGTGATGGCCCGGGATGAAGCACATGATGTTGGCATCTTTTATGTCTGACCAAGCTCTAAGGCTCTAAGTTGCCTGCTTCAGCTAACTTCGTGGCTGTTGGAACAAATTGTTCTCATCCACCCATTCTGCCAGGGGAAGTTGTCACATACATGGGATAGACATCTTCCTAATTTACTGATGGGTTTGAGGCCTGTAGGTTACCCTCAACCTGGTTTAGCCTATCTGCCATGATGGTTTTACCATGGCTATTGTGCATACTACAGCTTCTTGGAGCCACAGGTGAGAGTTGGGTGCCAGGTGGACACCAAAGGTGGATGATCAGCCTGGAAAAGGGCTGGGCAAGCCATCACAGGAGAGGTGTTAGTCCTCCCTGAACACCCCATACACCCCCCCACACCAGGAAATGCTATACTTGAGAGCATAAAAGACCACAAGCAGCTGACATTTCTGGCTTTTATTCCCATTCACCAGTATAGCATTTTCACTTTTTGAAATAAAAATTACATAGCAGCAGTGAGATCTCCCATTTTCAAATTTGCTTTGACTCTTCATTTGATCCAGAAATATCATCTGCTAATCTCTCCCCTCCCCCACATTATTTTCTATAAAGCTGCTTTTTGCCAGCTTAATCTTTAATTAATTGGACAATTTCTGTAACACATGTTTATGCCCATCTCATCCCTCACCAATCCATCCTTCAAAAAACTGCAAAAAATTGTTGTCCCAATGTACAGGTCTCATTATGTCTCTCTTCCTGAAAACCCTTTAGTGGCTCCCTAGGGCCTCTATAAGAAAACAGACTCCTCAGCTTGGCATTTTAAAACCCTCCTCATTTATTGATGAAAAGAAAGGCTCCATCTACACCAAAATATTTATGGCAGCACTTTTTATGGTAGCAAAGAATTGGAAACAAAGTAGATAACTGATCAACTGGGAAATGGCTAAACAAATTGTGGTACATAAATATAATGGAATATTTCTATTCTGTAAGATATGATGAATACAAAGAAGCATGGAAAGATGTAGATGAATTGATGCAGAGTGGAGTAAGTAGACCCAGGGTAATAATAGACTATAACAATGACTGCAACAGTGTAAATGGAAAAAAACAACCATTACAAAAGGATAAAAAATGAATGTTGCAAAATTACAAAGATCAAATTTGGCCCAAAGAAAAGATATGAGAAGACACTTACCCCCACTCCTTTTGGGTGAGGGCAATCAACAAATACAATACAACACAGATAACGTTAATTTGTGGTTTTCTAAGTCAAATATGTTGGTGTCAGGAATCCCTTTGGATTTGAGTTTGACACCATTGCTTTATACCACTTTATTTTGGGGATTTTTTAGTGGTATGTTGTAGCCAACTCCCACTCACCATGCCCTCATCCCTTGCTGTTTAGATATTCTTCAACTTTATAAGTCACAACCATACATGCCTGGAAAAATGCTGCTGTTAAAAAGGAAATCTCTTTTAGGGACCACAGCTAGTTCTACCAAACTGGAAAGGTTTTCAGTAGAGGCCCAGGGGTGGACTTTCATCTTAAGGACTGTCCTGGTTAAGTGCAGAGACTTCCTCACTCCATAGCTGGCCACCGGTAGTGGGTTTGAGAGCCTCAGTAACTCATCATGCTGTCTACAGAGCTGGGGGATGGCTCTGATCTATGTTAGTCAAAGAAATACCAGGAAGATGAAGGCACAGATTGTTTGACAAATGGACACCAGGGAAGTACAGCTCTTCAGTGGGTGTGGGTCTCTGTGGTCAAGGGTCATCTTATAATGGTCATATCTAAAAGTTACTTCTACAGGCTTCCCAGCAATTCTGATAATTCCTAGTGCCAATATATAGTACTGAGATGTGCAGTACAAGCAATTGCTCAAAATGCCAAAATGAAATTCAAAGATAGCCCCCAATTTCATCTTATCCACTGATTTCTACTTCTCTTTTAACGTCAGTTTAAAATGACCACTTTATGTTTTGGCCTCTCAGCTTAAGTATCACCTTCCTCCAGAAGGCCCTCCCAGGTGTCCCCTCCTCCCTGCCCAGCTACTCATGTCTTCTCCTCTAAGGTTACTTTCTATGTACTGATACTTTTGTATGTACTGATTTATGTACATGTCTCCTCTGTAAGAATGTGAGCTTCTAGAAGGCAGGACTATTTTTGCCTTAGCATACTGCCTGGTATCCAGTAGGCACTTAATAGTTATTGATTGAGTATGAGAAGACAGAATAGCATACTAGCTAGGGGGTAGCTAGGTGGCTCAGTGGATAGAGCACTGGCCCTGCAGTCAGGAGGACCTGAGTTCAAATGTGGCCTCAGACAGTTGACACTTAGTAGCTATGTGACCCTTGGCAAGTTATTTAACCCTGAATGACTCAACCCCGCCCCCCTCCCCCCCAAAAATAGCATACTAGTTGTGTGATCGCAAATCATTTAACATCCTGAGGCTCAGTTTATTCATCTATAGAAGAGGGGAGGGGCAGCTAGGTGGCACACTGGATAGATCACTGGCCCTGAAGCAGGAGGACCTGAGTTCAAATCCAGCCTCAGACCAAACACTTGACACTTACTAGCTGTGTGACCCTGGGCAAGTCACTTAACCCCAATTGCCCAAAAACTTAAAAAAAAGTAAAAAAAAAAATAGAAGAGGGGAAAAAATACCCATAGTAATTAATCAGCATCTCTGATATTTAAATGAGACAATGTATAAAAAGCCCTTTGTAAATTTTAAAGCATAGATAAATGTCACTTTGTTTCAGGTCATGTAATGAGAGCAAGAGATTACTAACTAATGGACAGTCTGTGTGCTCCATGAACTTCTTCTCCAAGTAGGGAGGAAGCACAATGTAGTGTGGTCTGGCCTTGGAGTCAATGTTTGCTGTGGGAATGAGGGCTGAGAAAGATCCTAAGTTAGAAAAGCCAAGGTCATCCGCTGTATTTGGGGCCATTGCCAGTCATCTTGACTTATGTCTTGCCACTGGACTTTGATGACACTGAAGGAGAGAGTGAGGCTGAGCAGCTCTGACTCCCTTGAATCTAATCCATGGGCAAGTCAAGACATCACCCAGATGTGATACCATTGGAGGATCTGAGGTCAAATCTGGCTTCAGACACATAACACTTACTAGCTGTGTGACTCTGGGCAAGTCACTTAACCCCCAATTGCCTCACCAAAAAAAAAAAAAAAAAGAATGATCTAGTCTAAGGTGATCTGTTGGTGGACAGCTAGGATAAAGTACACAGCCTGGAGCTAGGAAGACTCATCTTGGGTGAGTCTTACTGGCCTCAGACACTTACTAGCTGTGTGCTCCTGGGCAAGTCACTTAACTCTGTTTGCCTCAGTTCCTCATCTGTACAATGAACTGGAGAAAGACATGGCAAACCACTTTGGGATCTCACAGAAGAGTTGGATGGGACTGAACAAAAATAACAACAAAAGTTGATCCACTCTAACCCCTCTGATTTACAGAGGACAGAACCAAGGCTTAGAGTTAATCGACTGGTCCAAGCTGATCTGGCTCAGAGAAAGTAAAAGACATCAATAATTCCCAAACTGGAAAAAGCAATCCTGGATAACTGAGGATTAACTCCATCAGTTATGAAGCTAAAGCCTGACAAGTGTTTTCATCTGATCAAGAGAATGGCAGCTGTATTTATAGGGACATTTCAGAGTTATGGTAAATGGGAAGGTCCACACCTGTGTTTCTGCCTCATATTCTGCCAGTCTGGGCTAAATACCAGCTCTTACTTGGTGTGACAGGATGAGGAAACCAACAGCTGAGGAATGAGTCACAATGTGCCAGAGATAATTAAATACCAGAAGACAATGTTCTTTGAATGAGGGGAGGGAGCACTCATCCTTCAACGACTGAACAGGAGGTTCTTCTTTTAAAGAGCATTAAAACAGAACAATTTATATAATCACAGCAACATTGCAAAGAAAAACAACTTCCAAAGACAAAACCCTGGTCAATGAGGTGAACAATCATGACTCCAGGAGGAAGATGATGGTTCCTGCTTTCCTATCTTTTGGTGACAGAAGGGGTAAACTAGAGGTGAAGAATGGGGCTTACATTTATAGACACCACCACTGTGTGTTTTACTTGATTATACCTATTTGTTACAAGAAAAGAATCATTTTTGTAGGGGATAGTTAGGGAGTAGGGAATGACAGAGATGCAAAAAAAAATGTCAACGAAACATTTAAAAGTACACAGAAGAGAGGAAATTTAAGAGTCAAACAAGCAGGACAATGTTGATACTATCATGATAAGTTTAAAATATATATTTTTAAAACCAAATTGGATATCACAGAGATATACAACACATGTTTTCATATACAAGCCTCTTCTTCTGTTCTTCATTGTAGGTGGAAATGTTCGCGTTGGTTGATGTTTGTCAAGGAAATATCATAAAATAAGAAAAAAATTTTAAAGCATATTTTCAGATCCTTCCATTGTATAAAGTTTTTATCCCTGCTTTCCTCTTCAGCATATGATTGAAATTATTTTTATATTTCATATTCACCATTTTAAAGGGAATTTATCCCCAGTTCAGTAATCCTCTGACTTCTCACACCTCATATCATACTTGTTATAATCTCTTATGCACTTGCCATATTCCATTTAGTAAGATAATTATTTTTGTGCATTTTCTACCTTCCTCCTAAATAGTAAGCTCCATGAAGGCGGGAATCATGCCACATTTATCTTTGTATTTCTTACATCACTTAGGACATTAGCAGGTGCTTGATAAATGTGTGCTAAATGAGAGATGGAGAGGACATTTGTAGAGAGACAAAGTATTTCAGGTAGAAAGATGGAAAAACATAAACATTCATTCATTTATCTATTTAACAAACTTATTACACACTGTACTAGGCCCTACGGGTTGTAACAAAGATAAATAGGACCTGGTCCCTGATTTCACAATTTAAAGACCATGCTCTATGTGTAGGAAGAACAAGGTCTTTGCTAGTTTATGACCAAAAAACAGGTTTTGCTAATGACAGCTGTGTATTGTAAAGATAGGGTTTTAGGATTGGTGATTGGAAAACTCTGACCTTCCCCCTTTGACCTGCCTTTGGTTATTTCTCAAATTCATTTGTAACTCATCCAGAGAGGATCTTGGGAATGTGTCAGATTGTCTGAACACTTAACTATCTATAAACAAAAGACTTTGACCTCAGGCCCAGACATTAGGGTATGAGAAGGAAAAACCATTGAGAGTAGGAGGGGTGGGAGTAAATATTATCCTGGCCTTTTGTTAATTAAGTGTGGTGGCCATAATTAAAATGCTGTCAGACAGCGCTTTTCAAATAGAGGTTTTAGCCACTCTACCCTAGCAGACTGAAGGGAGATGTCTGAGCCACTTCAGCAGAGATATTGTATAGCAAAGAATAGGCCTAGTGAGAGCAGAGAAAGGCCTCATCAGAAGACACCACTGGATGTGAATTACCCCCACACAATATTCCTCTCATGTGTGAGTCCTATACTTGCTCATTCTCCCCAGTGATGATGTGTGTATCTGGGAGAGAGTGTGCCCTTCCTTTATCAGAGGAATGTTTTATTGCAACTTATCTTGCCTTGTTATTTTGTTAAATGCTTTTGCTTTGAACCAATTGTACCCTTTGGTCAACTAGAGAAAAGAAAGCAGTAGAAGATAGTGAGTTGTCATTTTAAGTGGATGTGAGTTCATAGGGTACCTCATGAGTAGGGTGGCTATGCTGGGGATCCTAAGTAGGAGAAAGTAATGCCCATGCATAATACATAGTTCTGAAATAAGAACCTGAGTACTTTTAGGATGAACCCGGGGTTTGGACCAATTGCCTAATCTGCCTGAGCTCAAAAGAACACTGGTTTTTATCATATGAAGGGTATTGTTCTATAATAAAACAGGGCAAGAAACCTCCAAGCATTACACTTTATAGGTTTTCAGTTTGTTGGTAACAAAGAATATTACAAAACACTTTAATAATGAAAAAATTCCTCCCATTGGAAGTCTTTCAGGATTCCATTAGTGCAAGGATTTTGAACCTGGGGCCCATGAATTTGTTTTTAGAAAATAATTTGATAAGTATATTCCTATGTATTTTGGTTTCTTTTGTAATACTATGAATTTTATTTTATTCACTTAATAACAGTCTTTGGGGAGAGGGTCCCTCGGCTTTCCCAGCCTGCCCCAGGAGTCCCTGACACAAAAGAGGTTAAGGATTCTTGCTTAAAGTTAACACTCTTTCTTCAAGACACCCAGTATTTACTTACTTCTCTATTTACATGTGCATCCCTCCAGTAGAGGGTAAGCTCCCGTAGGGCAGAGAATGTTTTTCTATTAGGTCTTTTTATCCCTAAAACTTAGCACAGCACCTTAAGAATGGTAGGCACTTAATGCTGTTGATTAGACTGAAGAGTGATTCTTGTAGTAATGGGACACTAGGCTGAGTAAGGCTTAGACATGAGGTATTGTCCCTTTTCAGTTGCTATGCAGCTTTTATGACTTTGAGCAAGTCTCTGCTTTTCCCTTTTATGGGCCTCAATTTCTTCATCTCCGAACTGAGGAGCTTGGAATAGATAATCAGTAAGGGTCCTTCCAGCTCAATCTCCAAACCCTCTTTTACAAACCGTTAAGTATCTACTGACATGATCATTCCTTAGACCTCACCATCTCTTTAAATTGCACTGATAAAAATAGCTAGCATTTATATAATCCTTCAAGGTTTACAGAGCCCTTTATGCATATTAACTCATTAGATCCTCACAACAACCTTGGGAGGTAGGTGCTATTGTGATTATTCCTGTTTTAGAGATGAGGAACAGACTCAGAGAGGTTAAGTGAGTTGTCCAAGGTCACACAGCTAGTATGTGTCAGAGGTAGGATTGGAACCTAGGTTTTCTTGACACCAAGTCCCTTGCTTTATCTAGTGTACCACCTAGCTGCTGCCACCTTCAAGATCTATGTAGAAACATTCCCCCTATCCTGGAATTCACCTTTCTCTTCCATCTGACCTTTCCAAATCTTTGTCTTCCTTCAAGACTTAGATAAAGAGTCACCTTCCTCTCAGAAGCCTTTCTTGATCTCCCCCACCCCCAACCCTGGTTTTTAAGTGAACCAGTTCCTTCACAATGACACTGTTTTCCTCTCTGTGTACATACATGTTTCCCCACTCCCACCTCCCCTGTAGAATGTAATCTCCCTGAGGGTAAGGGCTATTTCATTTTTGTCTTTGTATCTCCCCAGAGGCTAATTAAATGCCTTACTTTTTTTGGAGTGCAAATATTTGCCGAATTGAAGTGATTTGCCCAAGATGATGTTTTGTTGTTGTTATTGTTATTGTTTGTCCTTTGTTCTCAAGGAGGACTCTGACACCATGAAGGTGATGTCATGACTTGCAAGTGAATTAGATTTAAGTGAGAGAGGGCTGTGCAAAGTCACCAGAGCCATCTGGGTCCAGTGGCATGATATAGATCAGGACGACTGGAGATGTCCCCGATACAGTAGGAGACTTTGGCCTTTTTAAGTTAATATCTTTCCCACATCTCAGTTTGACAGAGGCAATGCCCATTCAGTGATTAAGGCTGGGTAAGAAATGAGGCAAAGAATGGCCTCTTTTATCTAATCCAAAAAAAAATCAATCTGAGAAGGGAAGACCCTCAGAGTTTCTAGGCAAAACAAAAGAATTGCTACTTATACTCACTCTGAGCCATCAGGGCCCAAACAATGACCAAGTGAGGCTTTGGCTGGGATCTATTGTTGGCCAATCAATGAGAGTCAGAGTGATTTGGGTTTGGGGCATGGTCCTTAAAAAAGAAATCTAGCCCATAAACCCCGGGATATCTTATGAGGTTTCAGCAATCAAAATTTATATTCCCCATGGCAGAGCACCCACAAGTAAGGGTATGATACCCTATGTGGACAGAGGGTAAGGAGAGAAGGAGAGAAGGAGGGAGGGAAGGAAGGAAAGGAGGAAGTAGGAGGGAGCTGCAACTGGAACTGGCCAGTTGGGTCTCCAATGGGGCAGCTCCTACTACTGACAGGCTGTTGCTTGTCCTTTGTTCTAGAAGAGGACCATGACATCAGGAAGATGATGCCATAACTTGAAAGTGAATTGGATTTAAGAGAGGAAGCGTGCTTGTGCAAAGTCACCAGCCTCATTCTCTCCCTGGGAGCCAACTGGGTCCAGTAGCAAGATATATAGAACAGGATGACTGGAGATTCCCACCCCACCCACCAAGATAACATGGGTCATTAAGTCCAAATCTGGAGTCTGTAGACTACATCAGACTGCTTCTACTTTAACCCTTTGACTTTTTTTTTTTTGACTTTCAAGGACTTTTGTCCAACAAATCATTCCCTTTCATGTACTTTTTAAAATGTACTTTCTTTTTTTAAAAAATTTATTTATTTTATTCTGAACTTAAGAAATAAAACAAGTTTTTTGATAACATAGTAGAATAGGAAAAAAAGATGATTGTACATGAAACTAAATCTATTGTGAACAACTTGCTATTCCTTTTAAATATATTCAGTTCTTTCTCTGGATGCAGATAGCGTCTTCCTTCATCTGTCCTTTGAAGTTAATTTAGGTATTTATAATAGTCATGCATTTTCATTTATTTTCAGTTTCTCTCTTTCTCCACCCCCTTCCTTAAACAAGAGGTCTTTTTCATTTGCCTTTTTTTAACCATTCTACCTTATCTAGCCAACACCCTTTCTTTCCTTTTACTACAAGACTTCTTGAAAAAATGGTTTGCAACTATTCCACTATCATGGACTCTCCTCATCCCTTTCCAAACATAGCTTGGGACTTCCACTTCTGGGAGACAAGATGGCGGAGTAAGAAGTAAATCGCTCTTACCTTCCCTTATTAACCTCTGAAAGCCCAGAAAATATCACTCCAGGAAAAACCTTGGAACAGCTGAACTAGAAGAAAGACGGGGTGCAGCAGTCCAGTAGCCCAAGTAGCTTGAAGGATTAACAGGAAAGGCCCCTCTTGCCCTGGGGCAAGGGGAGCAGTACAGAACAGGAGGCATCCCAAGCAAGCTAGCAGAAAGCCCCACCTCAGCATACCAGGAGGAGATCCTGAAACCAAGGTTGTGGAGTAGGCAGACACCAACACCTGAACCCCCGAGTGCCTCAGTGAGGGTGGGGGTGGGGGGTGGGAGAAACCAGTAGAAACCAGCTCGGAAAATCACTAGGTGCCTCAGTATCCTACAGCAACCGGCTCTCCGAGTGCCTCACAAAATTAAGGGAAGTAGCGTTCCAAGAGGCCTCTGGCGGATAAACATTCTGCAACATCCATTTGAAAGAAGCTGAAGAAAGTAAAAGGAAGGAAAGATCCGGGTGAGCAGAAAATCTCCAGGAACCACACTACCCAATCCTACCCCTAGAGTTCCAGTGTTGCTGATTCCAGCCCAACACCAGGTAAACTGCCAGAACTCTACAGACTCCAACTGCCAGCATTGGAGGCCCCAGCACACAAAGCCAATGAACAGGCCCAAGGTTCCCAACACAAGAAACCTGGGTCAGTGCCCTCTGTTCCCGAGCTGGAGAGTTCAATCTCTTTAAAGGCCAGGAAATAAGCAAATACATGAGCAAAAAAGAAACGTACGATACATTCTTATTATGGGAAGAGTGAAGATCAAGGCAGAAATTCTGAAGAGGACAACACTGTCAATAAACCCATATCTGGAACCTCAAAAGGGAATATGAACTGGTCTGAAGCCCAAAAAGCCTTCTTAGAAGAGCTCAAGAAGGATTTTAAAAGTCAAATGAGAGAGGTAGAAGTAAAAATGGGAAAAGAAATGAGAGGTATACAAGAAAGAGTCAATAGCTTGGAAAAGGAAGGACAAAAATTAACTGTAGAAAACAAGTCCTTAAAAAATACAATTGGCCAACTGGAAAAAAAGTACATTGAGGAAAATCAGTCCCTAAAAAATACAATTGGCTACATGGGGAAGGAGGTACAAAATCTAATAGAAGAAAACAATTTGTTAAAAATTAGAATTGGGCAAATGGAAGCTAATGACTCTGAGAGAGCGAGAATCCGTCAAACAAAAACAAAATAATGAAAAAATAGATGAAAATGTAAAATACCTCATTGGTAAAACAACTAACCTGGAAAATTGATCCAGGAGAGACAAATTAAAAAATTATTGGTCTACCTGAAAATCACAATGAAAAAAAGAGCCTGGACAGTATCTTTCAGGAAATCATAAGGGAAAACTGCCCTGAGGTCCTAGAACCAGAGGGTAAAATAGCCATGGAAAGAATCCATGCTCACCTCCTGAAAGAGATCCCAAATTGAAAACACCAAGGAATATAGTAACCAAATTCCAAAATTACCAGGTCAAAGAGAAAATACTGCGAGCAGCCAGAAACAATTTAAATATCATGGAACCACAGTCAAGATTACAATAGGACCTTGCAGCTTCTACATTAAAAGACCATAGGGTGTGGAATATGATATTCCATAAGGCAAAGGAGCTTGGATTACAACCAAGGATCAACTACCCAGTGAAAATGAGCATGATCTTTCAGGGGAGGAGATGGATATTCAATGAAATAGGGGACTTCCAAACCTTCCTGATAAAAAGACCAGAGCTCTACAGAAAATTTGATCTTCAAATACAAGACTCAAGAGAGACATAAAAAGGTGAATGGGACAGAAAGAAACAACATGTTTTTAATAAGGGAAAACTGTTTACATTCCTACAAAGGAAGATGACACTTGTAACTCTTGAGAATTGTATTGTTATTACACCATATTAAAGAGGTATACAAAAAGGGGGTGAGTATAAGTTGACTTTGATGTAATGATAAAAAAAAACCTAATCAAGTCGGTTAAATGGATCCAAGTAAGTGGATTAATCTGATCTAACTAAGAAAATGTACTGAGATAAAAGGAAAGGAGAAGGCAGACAAGGGTAAATTACATTACAGGAAAAGGCACAAAAACCTATTATAGCAGATTTATTACATCAGATTTGGCTCAAGAAAGGAATAACATAATCAGGTATTAATATTGATAGAATTAACCCTTCTCAGCAATACAAGGATCTAAGACATCTCCAAAGGCCTCATGATGGAAAATGCTATCCACATCCTAAGAAAGAACTATGGAGTTTGAATGCAGATGGAAGTATAATATTTGCTATTTTTTTTCTTCTGTTGTGTTTTATTTCTTCTTTCTGGTGGTTCCTCCTATTGGTTCTAATTCTTACTTACAATATCACTAATGTGAAAATATGTTTAATAGGAATGTATATGTATAGCCTATATCAGATTGTGCGCTGTCTTGGGGAGGTGGGGAGAGAGGGGGAGAAAAATTTAAAACTCAAAAACTTATGGAAGTGATTGTTGATAAATCAAAATAAATTAATTTTTTAAAAAAAAACATAGCTTGGAAAAGGCTTTTGGTGTCTATGCCGTCTTCTGCTGAAGAGCCTTTCCTCAGTGTCCCCTCTGAGCCCATTTGGAGTTTGATCACTCTTGGCTTTGCTTTTTGGGTTTATGTAGTATGGTTTTTGGTTTATGTCAGTATGTAATTTCCTCTGGTCCCACTGATCTCACATGGCATTACTCTGTACACTCATTTTCCCCTATTTTTAGGGGGAAATGTCCTTTTCCCTTTTCCCCTATATTATTTCCCTTGTTCACATTCTTCACACTTACCATTTTTAATACCAATGGCTTTTATTTTTTCGAATCCTTCCTTGACCTAGCTACAGCATTTAGCACTTGCCCTCTCCACTACCTCTGCATACTCTTGTCTTCCCTGTTTTAAGACAACCGGGTCTCCTGGTTCTCTTGTCCATCTAGCCTCGAATTCTGTCTCCTTGGCTCATTTCCCATACTTTCCCCCATTCCTTAAAGAGGCTGTTGCCCAAGCCTCTATCCTTTGCCTTCTTTGTCCAAACTCTCTTCCTTGGTAGTTTATCGATTCCCATGATTTCAGCAATCACTTCTTGAAAATATCTCTCAGCTCTTTATCTCCAGGCTGACCTCTCTTCTATGCACTAGATGGATCTTGGAAGCTGTCTGCAGGGCATTTTCACCTAGATGTCCTAGTGGCAACTAGGACTCACCAGGTTCAAAGACAAATTTTATCTTTTTGTCTAAACCAGATTGCTTTGTACTTAGCTCCTCCTCTAAATGGCATCATCATTAAGTTCTCTTTGCCTTTTCCTTTTGCTCCTCCTCTCATATTCAATTGGCTATATCAATTTCCCATCCACAATTTCTCACATCCAGGGTTGTGCTGGGGCCAGCACCAGGCTTGCAAGAGCACCCTGTCAAATTCTCAGTGTGAGCATTTACACCTCAGAAATCAGCAATTATTGTAAATGAGGGCTTGATTTATTGTGTTGTTAGTTGTAAGGTAAGTGATGGAGAAAATGTAAACAGTGCAGAAAAACTCAAAGTGGGTATAAACATTGTATTTTCTGGAAGAGCTGGTTATTAAACATTGACCTACACTCCTTTGTGTTGCTCTACAAAAATTGCCTGAGCTCCATAGGAGTGTAGTAGAAGGCTCAGAGAATGAAGTTACCACCAGGCCTGGTGACTTTAGGTTAATAATAATAATAGCAACAACAATAGTTGGTATTTACATAACACTTTAAGGTTTACAAAGTGCTTTACATCTATTATCTCATTTGAACCTTAAAACATCCCTGCTCACATTCTACCCCCTCTTCTCTATCAAATTGACTTTTTCTCCTGTTTTGTTTATCTCTAGAAATAGACACATAATCCTTGAACTTCTGAGATGAGCCCATTAGACCAAAGTTCTCAGAGAGTCTTTAAACATGGATACAAATACACTCCTCATACTTGCACTGGCTGTCTCCTATATGTGGAATGCTCTTCTCCAGTCTCTCCCACCTTCCCTTCTATCTTCCACATACACTGTTTGGCTCATCTGTGTTTACTGATGCACATGTTGAATCACCAACTAAAATGCAAGCTCCTTAAAGAAAGGGATTGTTTTCACCACTCAACACAACGCCTAGCACATAAGTTAATGCTTAATAAATGCTTGGTGATTGACTGGTGTCATCTATCACTTAGTACAGAAGTATGAAAGAGCCACCTGGGGGCATGTAGATGTGACTTGCCCAATGTCACATAACTTCAGTGACAGGGTTTGATTCAAGGGCCAGCCTGCCTCTACTTGATTTGACAAATGATAGAAATGGTTCCTGCCATGCTTGTGGGAATGCATGCTAATGCTCATGAGAAGGACACCATCGGCTATCACCTTCAGCAGGGTGGCACAGAGTTGTCCGGTCATCACACCCTACATAGAACAACATCCCAGTTGTACTCTGCTTATCACGGGCTTTACCTGTCCACCCATCTGTTCCTGGTTCTAACACAAGCCTAAGGCAGGTGTTCCTCTAGAGAGGAGAAACACCTGTTACCTTACGCCACTTAAAAAGGGCATTCCTATCACTACCTCATTTCAGTCTCCCAACAATCTTGAAAGGGAGGGAGGGAGAAAATCCCGTATCTCAAAATCCTGCTTCTGAGGCTTAGAAGGCTGAGTTACCCTAATCAGTTTCCTCATCTGTAAAATGAGGAGAGTAATGTCTGTAGTACTTTCCACACAGGGCAATTATGAGGCTAAAATGATATAATGTATGCAATGCACTTTGCAAACTTTGAAGTTCTATGTAAATGTCGATTATTGCCCTTATGACATTGTTTTGTAGTTGAGGAAACTGCAGCTCTGCGGAGTTAAGTAACCTATAACCACACAGCCAGGAAGGAGTAGAACCAAGACCAAGACCCAAATCCAGACTCGTTTGGAACATAATTTATGTTTGGATTGTAAATTGTGGGGATTTTTTGATAGTTCTCAGAGCACTAAATAGTGGCAACGTGGTTGCTTACAAATTTTTTTAAAAATTATTTTGGTGGTCCTCCTAGACCTTCCAATGCCCACCTCCCCAAAACCTAGACCTAGGTCCTTCTAGACTTTCCAATGCCCACCTCCCTCCCCTGGGCTCCCCTTATAATAAAGAGAGTTAAGTAAATAAAACCAATATGCCGGTCCACAGGGCTGCTTGCTCCTAAACCATGACACCTGAAGCCACTTCTGCAGTGATGAGGCTTTCAAACCTATGAAGGGGAACCCTAAGCCACCTGCTTTGCCTGCAAGGCTGAACTCACGACTGCGTATTTCCTGGCCTTGCTCTGAATGTGTACGAGCTGCCGCCTCTAGTTGTTTACAGAGCCCTGGGCAGGTGTCAGTAGCTGCAAACAGCAGATGATGGTATCCAGAGGGAAGCTAATGACCGTTTTTTTTTACAGAGAAAGAGGAAGAAAACGACAACAACATGCTTTGATGAGCACAGCTGGGGCCCTACTCCCAGGTTGGGGTACTGACTTTTTGCTCTACATTAAGGATGAGCTGTAGAGCTACGTGGATAGTGGATAGAGCCCATTCAGGATTCAGGAGGACCTGAATTCAAAACCAGCCTCAGGCACTTACTAGCTGTATGTCCGTGGGCGAGTCACTTAACCGTGATTGCCTGCCCCACCCCCCAACATAAATGAATTAAAGAAGAGTTGTGAAGCATTCTGTGGATACTGGGAGTGAGGTTTTCCTTTGAATTTAGCTTCAAGATTCAGAACTTAGCCAGCTCAGATGTTTCCCTCACAGAAAATCTCTCAGAGCAAGCTCAGAGCTCTACCACTTGGAGTTAAGGCAGGACAGCAAGATGGTAAGATTTTGAAGCATTTAATGGGGAAGTCCACTGCAGATGAAGGCCCAGTATGGAAATGATCTCAAAACTGGAAAGAAAAAGCCACCACTTTCCCCCAGTTGGGCACTTTGACTTAAATAAATGCAGTATTCTCTCCACTTGAGCTCACACGTACACTTGGGTTTCTTGGTGCTGAGGCGGCTGCTCCCTCAGGATCTAGAATAACAATAATAATAATAACAGAAATAATAATAGCATTTATATAGCACCTTAAGGTTTGCAAAGCATTTACAAGTACCAGTTTATTTTCCTGTGGGGGTATAATTCCAGTACTACATCTTATAACCCCTACCGGTATGCTTCACATTCACAGTAAGCCAGTAGACACAACTAGCTCATAGCAAAGGCATTTATCAAGAGGCCATAGAATGAACACTAGTATAAAATGTTCCCAGCATAAAAATGGAGTGCATTCTTCACTAAAACACACAGCTTCTACAGGAAGAACGGACCCAAACTTAGAGCACAATGATGATCAAACAATTTAGCAAAAATATGGGAAAAAAGAAACTCACAGTGACAAAACTGCAGGGCATCAAAGTCCTCTCTGTAGCCTATCTCTTGATTTCCAGAGCTAGCTCTCTCTTGAGTCCATAGCTGACTCTCTTCTCTGCTGCCAGAGGTCATGCTTAGTTGCTTCTGGTCTAGAGTGACTGTCGTTCTGTATCCACATCTTAGAGAGTATATATCTCTATACCCTCAACTATGCCTTGAACTCTTTCAGACTAACTCTCCAGCTGCTGTATAGTGCAACTCCTTTGGAGTTGCTAGATACCATGGCTAAATGATGGGGTCAAAGGCGAAAAAAATTCCTTGATTCTCCTCCTCCCAAATAAGCTTTAATAATTTAAATATTAAGCTTTAGCTGCTTAAAACTGCACTAAGACTTTTTTTGACTAGGCAACGGGGTTAAATGACTTGCACAGGGTCACACAGCTAGTGAGTGTTTTGTGTCTGAGACCAGATTAGAACTCAGGTCCTCCTGAGTCCAGGGCCAATACTCTATCCACTGCACCACCTAGCTGCCCCTGCACTAAGACTTTTGAGATACCCTCTATCTATCTGTTAATTGTTTACATATCTTGGGTTTGGTTCAGTCATTTTTCAGTCCTGTCCAACTCTTTGTGATCCCATTTGGGGTTTTCTTGGCAAAGATACTGGAGTACCTTGCCATCTCCTTCTCCAGCTCATTTTACAGATGAGGAAACTGAAGCAAACAGGGTTAAATGACTTGCCCAGGGCCACACAGCTAATAGGTTATCCAAGGCCAGATTTGAACTCATGAAGATGGGTTTTTCTGATTCCAGACACAGTGCTTTATCCACTGTGCCACCTAGCTGCTTTACATATATTAGGTATCAAACCCTTATTAAAGAAATTTGAAACAAAGATTTTTTTCCCTATCAACGTGTAACTTTCAAAGTTGTACTGATTGTACTTTGTTTTGCTCTTCTGTTTTTGTCTGTGCATTTTAAAAAATGCTTCAATGACCCTCTTTTCTATTTATTTTTGTAACCTCATCCCTCAGTCCACTCATATTTACCCCTCCAATTAGGAAAAAAAAGGCAAACAAAACTCTTGGAAGAAATTTCTACATTGGCCATGTCTAAAAGTGTGTCTTATTCTGTATCTTGAGTCCATCATCTCTCTATATACATTGACCAGAGCTCTTAAGTTTTTCAAAGTTGTTTATATTTATAATGTTGTTGTTATTGTATGAATTCTTCTCCTGGTTCTGCTCAGTTCATATTATTTCAATTCAATTCCATAAACATTTGTGCATTATTAACATATATGTTAACATATACATTATTAAACATTATTAATATATGCTAATCTAAATATTTATTAAGTGCCAGGTACTATGCTAAGTGTTGAAGATACAAATAAGAAAAAGAAAGATAGCCCCTTCCCTCAAAGACCTTACAGTCTGATGGGGGATGAGAACACACAAAAGGAAGCTGGAAAGCAGTGGGGAGGAGGGAAGGGGCAAAGGGATAACACCAGGGAGTATCCAGTGCAGTGGCATTGTGTTAAGTGGAATTGAAACCAAGCAGAGCTTCAGAAGGAAAGTTCTTGTAAGTCTTCTCAAATTCCTCTGAAACCATCTTCTTCATAATTTCATGCAGTACAATAGTATTTTATTACATTCATATACCATAATTTATTGAGCCATTCCCCAATTGATGGGCACACCCTTAGTTTCTAGTTCTTTGCTATAAAAAATGCTGCTACAAATATTTCTGTACAAATCAATCCTTTTCCTTTTTCTGTTTGGTCTCTTTGGTATATAAACCCAATAGTAGTATCACTGGGCCAAAAAGGCACGCACAGTTTAGTAACTTTGGGGGCATAGTTCCAAACTGCTTTCCAGGATGGACCAATTCACAGATATACCAATGGTACATTAATTAATGTAGCTGTTTTTCTATGGCCTCTCCAACAATTGTTATTTTCATTTTTTTTGGTCACCTTCATCAATCTTATAAGTATGAGGTAGAACCTCAGATTTGTTTTAATTAACATTTCTCCAATTATGGGTGATTTGGAGCATTTTTTCATGTGGTTGTTGATATTTTGGATTTCTTCTTTTGAAAAATGTCTATTCAATTATTTGAATAGATGTGGGAAAAGTTTTTGACAAAATATATCGCCCATTCCTGTTAAAAACACTAGTAAATTAAGAGAAAATTTTTACAGTAAATTTCTTCGACAAAGGCCTCATTTCTCAAATATATAGAGAAGTGAGCCAAATTTATGAAAATTCAGCAATTGTTAAGTAGTCAAAGGATATAAACTAACAGTTTTCAGAAGAAGAAATCAAAGTTATCAATAGTCACAGGAAAAAAAGTGCAATAAGTCATTAATGATTAGACATAATCATAATTATTACAAATAATTACAAATTATGACAACTTTGAGATTCCACCTTATGCCTATCAGATTGGCTAACATGATAGAAAAGGAAAATGGTGAATGCTGGAGGGGACATGGAAAAATTGGGACACTAATGCACTGTTGGTAGAGTTGTGAACTGGTCCAACCCTTCTGGAGAATAATTTGGAACTACACCCAAAGGACTATAAAACTGTGCATACCCTGTGACCCAGCAATAACAGCATTACGTTTATATTCTCAAAAAAAATCAAAGAAAAGGGAAAAGAACTTATTTGTAAATATATGTGTGTGCGCACACACATATATTTATTTATTTATAGCAATTCTTCTTGTGGTGGCAAAGAATTGAAGTTGAGGGGATTATCAACTGGGGTATGGCTGAACAAGCTGTGTTATATGATTGTGATGAAATTCTATTGTGCTATAAGAAATGATGAGAAGGATGGTTTCAGAAAAACCTGGTAAGACTTATATGAACTGATGCAAAGTGAGGTGAGTAGAACTAGTAAAATACTGAATACAGTAACAGCAATATTATGAGGCTAACCAGCTATGAAAGACTTAGCTATTTGATTGATACAATCATGCTAGACAATTCCAAACAACCCATGATAAAAATGCCACCCACCTATGGAGAGAGAAATAATAAACTCTGAGTGCACATGAAAACATACTCTTTTTACTTTATTTTTCTTGAGGGTTTTGTTTGGTGTGTGTTCTCTTTTACAATATGGCCAATACAGAAATATGTTTTGCATGACTTTACATGTATAATCAATATATGGCTTGCCTTCTCAATGGGTAGGGAAGGGACAAGCAGGAGGGAGAGAATTTGCAACTCAAAATTTTCAAAAATGAATGTCAAAAAAATCTTTTACATATAATTGGGAAATGTTTCACAAAATAAATACAAATATAAAAAGTTACTAGTAAGAAACTAAATAACGTAATCCTAAAGAATGAGTAGGTCAAAGAACAAATCATAGAAACAATCAATAATTCATTAAAGATGATCACAACAATGAGACAACATACCAAAATTTGTGGGATGCCGTCAAAGTAGTACTTAGGGGACATACGCCCACGTGCATGCGAGCACACACATGTAATTATCAACAAAAGGAGAGCAGATACTGAATTAAATATGCAACTAAAAAAACCTAGAAAACTAGAAAACGGGCAAATTAAAAAACATCAATTGAACAATAAAATAGAAATCCAAAGAATCAAAGAAGAGAGCAATAAAACTGAAAGCAAAACAAATCAACCTATTGAATTAATATAACTAAGAGCTTTAAAAATTAAATAAGCTATTATCTAATTTGATTTTTAAAAAAGAAGCAAACCAAATTACTAGTATCAAAAATGAAAAAAAAAAGGTAAATTCACAGACATTGAAGAAGAAAAAACAATTATTAGGAGCTGTTATTTGACCCAACTTATATGCCACTAAAACTGATAATCTACATGAAATGAATGAAAAGTTACAAAAATATAAATTGCCCAGATTAAAAGAACAGGAAAAATTTTATCTTAGAAAAATAAATTGAACAAGCCATAAGTGAACTCCTGGGGGGCAGAGGTGGAAGTAGGGATGAGGTAGAATCCAAGAGCAGATGGATTTACAAGCTAATTCTACTGACATTTAAAGAACAGTTAATTCCAATACTACATAAATTGTTTTTTTTAAATAGGTAAAGAAGATGTTCTACCAAATTCTTTCTATGATATAAATATGGTCTTAATATCTTAACTAAGAGGAGTCAAAACAAAGACCAATATTGCTAAAGAATATTGATACAAAAATTTTAACTAAAATATTAGTAAGGGGACTATAGCAAAATATCACAAAGAACATCCACTATAACCAGGCTAGATTTATACCAACAATGGAGGGTTGGGTATAACTTTAGGGAAACTATAAACAACATTGACCATATTAATAACAAAAACAATAAAAATTACCTGTTGTTTTTCTTGCCTTCTCAATGGGTCAGGGTGGGAGAAGGAGGGAGGAAAAGAATTTGGAACTAAAAATAAAATAAAATTGGATTTTAAAAAAAAACTTTGTATTTGGCAGTTTTCAGAAGAAGAAATCAAATCTATCTACAGTCATATGACAAAATGCTCTAAATCACTATTGATTAGAGAAAGGCAAATTAAAACAACTCTGAGGTGTCACCTAACACCTATCAGAAATGACAAATGCTGGGGATGAGGGAAAATAGCTACATCAAAGAATTGTTGATGGAATGAGCTGGTCTAACCATTCTGGAGAATACTCTGAAAGTATGCCTAAAGGACTATAAAAATGTGCATACTCTAGCAATGCCAGTATTAGATCTGTACCCCAAAGAGATCAAAGAAAAAAGCAAAGGACCTATATGTACACAAATATTTACAGCAGCTCTTTTGGTGGTGGCAAAGAATTGGAAATTGAGAGGATGAACAAGTTATGGCACATGATTGTGATGAAATACCATTATGCTATAAGAAACTATGAAGGGAGTGGTTTAAGGAAAAAAACATGGCAAGACCTATATGAACTGATATAAAGTGAAGTGAGTAGAATCAGGAGATCATTGTGCACATTAACAGCAATGTTGTAATGATGATCAACTGTGAAAAGACTTGACTAGGCTAATCAATAAAGTGAGCCAAGACAATCCCAAAAGACTCATGATGAAAAAATGCCATCCACCTCTAGGGAGAGAACTGATGAACTCTGAGTACAAATTGAAGTATAATTTACTTGCTTCATATTTTTTTGGTATTTTTTTTGCAATATGGTTACTATGGACATTTTTGCATGATTTCACATGTGTAATTGATATCATATTGTTTGCCTTCTCAGTGGGTGGGGAAGGGGTGGGAGGGAGAGAATCTAGAATGTAAAATTTTTTTAAAAAAATGCTAAAAAATAATAAAAATAATTTTAAAATCTGCCTGTTTTGACCATGTATCTAATAGAAAATGGTTCTTGATTTTATAAATTAGTATCAGTTCCACATACATATTTATATGCTATCTATAGGATATTATATGTAAATAATATATATAATATGTATACCTTTGTGAGAGAAATTTACTGTAAAGATTTTTCCCAGTTAATGGTTTCCCTTCTAATTTTTACCTACAGTGGTTTTGTTTGTACAAAAACTTTTAAATTTTTTTATATAACAGTCATTCTGGCTTGGACTGGCTGCCTTGCAAGGGAGTCCAATGTCAACATGTACACTGATGCTTCAATGGAAAGATGGACATGAGGGAGTCTGGTGAAATGTACATCGGAAAATATGGTTCAGGTTGGAGGAATAGAAAAGGCCCAAAATATATGAACTGTTTATTCAGAAGCTTCACACTTTTACATTATGAGCACTTTCTTTAATTAAGGAGTTGGAAGGCACTGTCAAAGCAAATGCCAAATAATATTACAAAAAGTGAAATGGATTATACTCTAACGAAGAGGAAGAGTTATTAATGTGGGAGTCATAGTAGAATTGACTGAATGCAGTCAGATCAGGTAGTTACAGTAGAGATCAGATCAATATCAAATTAGAAGACTAAAGAAAAGGCACTATGAAGAATCTTCGGCCAGACCCATTAAACCAGCTGATGCAAAGAATCACAGATAATAAAACTATCCCCAAAAGGAAACAGAAAAGAAAAACATCATTAACTACCGACCCATATGACTACTTTCTCATCTTTACAAGACCTTTTATAAGAGGGATGTACACATAGATTGATCATATCTTTAATGAAAATAAGAGAAGGCCAAAGGCAGGTATTTGCAAACGATTTTCTTCAGCAAGCCACATGTGGAGATCGAACTCAGAGCCCAGCTCAGACCTTGACATCAGCAGGCCTTGAAGGCAGTTCATCAGTAGCAGCAGAAGCTTTGGGAGCTCTCAACCCACAGGCGGTAAAAGGGTTGGACAACTTATCAGAAAGCGCTTACAGGGGACCCTTGGAGGGCACTGTGTAGGGTCCAAAATCATCCAATCTGCAAGAAAAACCACGGAGGCAGAGCTCTGAGTCATTAACCATTTATTAAAGAGATTAGACTCCTTCAGTAAATGGGACCTCAGATCTTTCTCATGGTCTGAGATGCCCCCTTTCCCCAGGGCCTTACTTTTGTCAGGCTTGATACCCAGACATTCAGAAGAGGCAAAATGAAATACAGGATCTCATTGGTTGAAAGACCTTGCTTTTGACCATCCAAGAGGGCCAGAAATAATGCATCATGGGTGGTCAGAGGATGGGCAAGGCAAGGGTTATCTCTGCTGACTAAGCGGTCACAAGATGGTTCCCTGTTCATGTTGGACAAGACAGGGTGGTCCAGAGGTACAAAAATAAGTTGGGGGACTTTCGATATTATGTCAAGGCATCCCACCCATGCTGGGTTTGGTCATCAGCATTCTTGTGGTTAGGCAAGTGAACTTCAAAACTGGTAAATAAGTGGTTATTTCAGCAAATTAATAGATTTTAAAGTTTGAGGCCCACTATAAGAAAGAATCTATCTTATTTAATTATACCTATACAATATATAAAATATGCATTAATACATATTATTCTTCTATATCAGTTTACTAAACTGACTACATGTATATTACTAGACGAGTGCATCCATAATAACTGCTAACAATCATTACCCCTAGGGAATCACACTGAATTGATTAATACCAGTAGGTGCAACATAGGGGTCTAATTAAAATCATCTTTATCACCTGGATGTAGTATGCTGTCACATTGCCCACATACAGTTCTGGGTTGCAGTCCTTTAGCACTTGTGACTTCAGGGGTGCAGGGGCCCTGGTCATAGTTCCAGGGCAGAGAAGAGTGCTTATTGTCACTCACAGAAGAGAGCATAGGCCAAGAGAACAGTGGTCATACCTCTCCCTAGATCATACCACCTTGGAAGAACAAAAACCTACAGAGCCCCAGAGCTAGCTCTGAAAACAGCAGCAATAAAGGTCTGGAGCTTGGGACAATGCCCCCTTCATCCTGGGAAAGGGCCCAACTTTAACATAAAGTTATAAGTCAAGAAATAGGCTGTGAAAAAATGAGCAAACAACAAAAGGACTTGACCAGAGAAAGTTACTATTGTGACAGGGAAGATCAAGACAAATTCAGAAGAAGACAATGAAGTCAAAATAGCTACATCTAAAGATTCAAAGAAAAATTTGAATTGGTCACAGGCCCAAAAAGAATTCCTGGAAGAGCTAAAAAAGGATTTTAAAAATCAAGTAAGAAAAGTAGAGGAAAATCTGGGAAAAGAAATGGGAGTGATGCAAGAAAATAATGAAAAGAGAGTCAACATACTAAGGAAAATAACACTTTAAAAAACAGAATTGGCCCAATGGAAAAAGAGATACAGAAATTCAATGGAAAGAATAATTCCTTAAAAATTAGAATTGGGCAAGTGAAAGCTAATGACTCCATGAGGTATCATGGAACAATAAAACAAAATGAAAAGAATGAAAAAAAAGAAGGAAATGTGAAATATCTCATTGGAAAAACAACTAACCTGAAAAATAGATTAAGGAGAGATAATTTAAGATTTACTGGACTAGTGAAGACCATGATAAAAAAAAAGTCTAAATATCATATTTTGAGAAATTATCAAAGAAAACTGCCCTGATATCTTAGAACCAGAAAGCAAAATAGAAATTGGAAGAATCCACCAATCACCTCCTGAAAGAGATCCCAAAATAGAAACTCCCAGGAATATTACAACCAAATTCCAGAGCTCCCAGGTCAGTGGGAAAATATTGAAAGTAGCCAGAATGAAGCAATTCAAATATTGTGGAGCTACAGTCAGGATAACACAAGATTTAGCAGCTTTGACATTGAAGGACTGGAAGGCTTGGAATATTATATTCCAGAAGGCAAAGGAGCTAGGATTACAACCAAGAATCACCTACCCAGCAAAACTGAGTCTAATCCTTCAGGGGGAAAATACATATTCAATTAAATAGAGGACTGTCAAGTGTTCCTGATGAAAAGATGAGAGCTGAATAGAAAATTTCAAATACAAGACATAAGAGAAGCATAAAAAGGCAAACAGGAAAGAGAAATCATAAGGAATTCAATAAGGTTAAACTGTTTATATTCCTACATAGGAAGATGATACTTGTAACTCCTCAGAACTTTATCATTATTAGAGCAGTTAGAAGGAATATACATAGACAGAGGGCACAGGTTTGAGTTGAATATGATGGGATGATATTTTAAAAAATAAAATTAAGGGGTGAGAAAGATGAATGCACTGGGAGAAGGGGAAAGGGAAAAGGAGAATGGGGTAAATTATTGCACATTAAAGAGGCACAAAAGAGCTTTTACTGTTGTGGGGAAGATAGAGGAGGTGGGGGGGAGCACTTGAACCTTATTCTCATTGGAATTGGCTCAAAAAAGGAATGGCATGCACACTCAACTGGATATAGAAAACTATATTACCCTATAGGAAAGTAGGAGGGAAAGGAGATAAGAGAAGGGGTGGGAGATGCTGATAAAAGGGAAGATGGATGGGGGGAGGTGGTAGTCACAAGCAAAACACTTTTGAGGATAGACAGGGTGAAAGGAGAGAGAGAGAATGGGATAAATGAGGGAAAATAGGATAAAAGGAAATACACAGTAATCATAATTATGAAAAACAATTTATAACAAGTTTCTCTGATAAAGACTTCATTTCTCAAATATATAGAGAACTGAGTCAAATTTATAAGAATATAAGTCACTCCCCAACTGACAAATGGTCAAAGGAAATGAGCAGTCAGTTTTCAAATGAAGTAATAAAAGACAATACTTGTAACTGTTGACATTCCTACATGGGATGATGATACTTCTAACTCCTAAGAACATAACTAGGATCAGTAAGAAGGAGTATACATAGACAGAGGGTATGGGTGTGAGTTGACTATGATGGGATGATTTTAAAAAATAAATTAAAAAGAAGGGAAGATGGGAGGGTGGCAGGTAATGATTGGACCTTACTCTCATAAAAAATTTGGCTCAGAGAGGGAATAACAAACTCAGCTGGGTATAGAAATCTGTCTTGCCCTACAGGGAAGTTGCAGGGGAGGAGTGATAAAAGCAAAAGTGGATTTGAGGAGGTGGGAATCAGAAGCAAAACAGACTTTTGAGAGTGACAGGGTAAAAGGAGAAAATAGGAAGGAGAGAAATATCAGTAGTAATCATAACTGTGAATGGGATGAACTCACCCATAAAACCAAAGAGGATAGCAGAGTGGATTAAAAACCAGAATCTGATAAGATGTTGTTTACAAGAAACATGCTTGAAATGAGAGAAAAATCAGAGTAAAAATAAGGTACTGGAGCACAATTTATTATACTTCAGCTGAAGTAAATAAAGCAGAGGTAGCAATCATGATCTCAGACAAAGCAAAAGCAAAAATAGATCTAATTAAAAGAGATAAGTAAGGAAACTAAATTTTGCTAAAAGGCATGATAGACAAGTAATATCAATACTAAATATATATGCACCAAATGGTATAGCATCCAAATTCATAAAGGAAAAGTTAAATGAGTTACACGAGAAAGTAGACAATAAAACTATAGTAGTGAGGGACCTCAACTTTCCCCTCTCAGAACTAGATAAATCTAAACAAAAAAAACAAGCAAGAAATTAGTTAAGGAAATGAATAGAATTATAGAAAAGTTAGATATGATAAACCTCTGGAGAAAATTGAATGGAAATAGAAAGGGATATACCTTTTTCTCAGTGGTACATAGCACCTACAGAAAAATTGACTATGTATTAAGGCATAAAACGGAAAGAGTAGATCGATGAATTGGGCATGAAACTAAAAAAAAAAAAACCCAAAAAACTAGAAAAAGAACAAATTAAAAATCCCAAATTAAACACCAAATTGGAAATCCTGAAAACCAAAGGAGAGATTAATAAAATGGAAAGTAAGAAAACCATTGAACTAATAAATAAAAGTAGAAGCTGGTTTTATGAAAAACGACAATAAAAGAGATAAATCCCTGGTTAGTTTGGTTTAAAAAAAAAGAAAGAGGAAAACCAAATTGCCATTATAAAAAATGAAAAGAGTGAATTCACCACTAATGAAGAGGAAACTAAAACAATTATTAGGAGCTATTTTGCCCAATTATAGGCCAATAAATCTGATAACCTAAGTGAAATGGATGAATATTTACAAAAATATAAATAGCTCAGATTAACAGAAGAGTAAATAGAATATTTAAATAACCCTATCTTAGAAAAAAGAAATTGAACAAGCCATAAATGAGTTCCCTAAGAAAAAATCACCAGGACCAGATGGATTCACAAGTGAATTCTACCAAATATTTAAATGACAATTAATTCCGATATCATATAAACTATTTGGAAAAATAGGCAAAGAAGTTCTCCAAAATTCCTTTTATGACACAAATATGGTGCTGATACTTAAAACAGGAAGAGTGAAAACACAGAGAGAAAATTATAGACCAATTTTCTTAATGAATATTGATGCAAAAATTTTACATAACATACCAATAAGGAGATTACAGCAATAGATCACAAAGATCATACACTTTAATCAGATGGGATTCATGTTAGGAATGCAGAACTGGTTCAATATTAGGAAAACTATCAGCACAATTGATCTTATTAATAAAAAAAACAACAAAAATCATATGTTTATCTCAATAAACAAAGAAAAAGCTTTTGACACAATACAACACTCATTCCTATCAAAAACATTGGAAAGCACAGGAATAAATAGAGCTTTCCTTAAAATGATCAGTTGAACCAGACACTTACTAGCTATAGGACTCTGGGCAAATCAATTAACCTTTCTCTGGTTCAGTTTCCTCATCTGTAAAATGGGGATGATAATAGCAACTACCTTCCAGGGTTGTTGTGAGGATAAAAAGATATTTCTACAGCACTTTGCAAATCTTAAAGTGCTATGTAAATATTATTTTAAATTAATTTACTTTAAACTTAAACACTAAAACTTAAATATACAATAAGAAAAGAAAAAGAAACATATTATAAACTTAAATACTAAAACTTAAATACAAAACAGAAATAGAGGGGAAAAAAGCATCACCATGTGCACAGCAGAACATAAGAGAGGATTCAAAATATACAGCAATAAATTTCCATTTCAAGAAAGCCCATATAATAAATACTCCACATTGTGTTCAGAGCTATCCATTTTTTCTTTGCTTCCTCCTTAGTTTTCTTTTGTTCTCTGCTGTGTACTTTTTCCTTTGTTCTTCTATCCCCCCTTCCTCTCCTCCCTCCCCTAAGAAGGTTACAATTAAGCTCGGACACACACACACACATATATACGTACATAGACACATACATATATTTAGATATATATAATTATACTTACATATAGAGATATACATTCATAGGCATCTATGTGAGACTGCACTATACTTGTTTGTCCTCCATTACTCTGAGGGTAGATAACATCTTCCTTCATCAGTCCAAGTCTTTTCATATTTTTCTAAGTCCACCAACTCATCATTTCCTACACCACAGCAATATTCCAACTTTATACTATCTAGTTATTTTAAATAGTCTAAAACAATATTGATGAATATGGCTGACATATAGTGGTTTCCTTATTTTTGTCTTTTAATTAATCTATTTTAGATTAACTTTGTCAGAGATCATGATTATCACCCGTTTTTTCCCCTAATAAATTTTACTCCTGATCTTTATGTTTGTGTGTGTATCTTATTTCCTATCCCTCTTGACTCCTCTACCTTACTTCTTTTTTTTTTTTTGGTAAGGCAACTGGGGTTAAGTGACTTGCCCAAGGTCACACAGCTAATACATGTCAAGTGTTTGGTCTGACGCTGGATTTGAACTCAGGTCCTCCTGACTTCAGGGCTGGTGCTCTATCCACTGCACCACCTAGCTGCCCCTCCTCTACCTTACTTCTATCTGCTACCTCGTCCTATTACTTAGCCTACCCCGTCCCTAAAGATCCTTTATCCTCTCCCACCCACTCTTTCCCCTTTCCCTCGATTCTATCTAATTTAGAAGACTTTTATAACTTTCCAAATATGCATGTTATTCCCTCTTTATCCCATTCTTGTTAATCTAGACACCCTTATATACCGCTCCCCTTGTTCTATTCCCTTGCCCTCTTATTTCTTTATAAATTTAGAAGACTTCTATTCCCTTCTAAATGTGTATATTATTCTCTCTTTAACCCAGATCTGATATGAGTAGTGTTCCCTCTAAAATCCCTCCCTTATCCTCTCCCCCTCCCTATCCCTTTAACCTTTTATTTCTTTCTGAATTTAGAAGACTTTTATGCCCTTCTAGATGTACATGTATTGTTCCCTCTTGAACCCATTCACAAGGAGAGCAGGGTTCCAGAACGACCAGCCCTCCTCCCCCATCTAATCCTCTGTGTCAGTTCTCCCTCTTCAACCTCATTTAAATAATTACTTTTTTTACCTTTGCCTAAACGGCTTTACTTTTTAGAATCACATCATACTCAGGTGTACTCCAATCTTTCTTTCCAACTACCCAATTACTTTTTTTTTTTTTTAGCTAAGCAATGGGGTTAAGTGACTTGCCCAGGGTCACACAGCTAGTGAGTGCTATGTGTCTGAGGCCACATTTGAACTCAGGTCCTCCTGACTCCAGGGCTGGTGCTCTATGCACTGCACCACCTAGCTGTCCCTGAACTACTCAATACTATTAATAATCTTAGACATACATTTTATATTTCCTCATATAAAAAGTTAACATTCTATACTTATTGAGTCCCTTATAATTAAACTTTGATAAATATTATTATTATTATTATTATGCTACAGCATATTTCCAATGATGACCTACATGGGGAAAAAAAGAGTATATCATTAAGGAAACAGATGATAAGAAAAACAGGTGGGCTGCTCATGAGACAGAGTGAGGAACAGACAGCCTGAACACTGCCCTGGTACCCATGAGATAGATGAGGACTTAGAGGCATGTCTACAGCGCTTGGGGTGGATCCTATATGGAGAATTAATGGCACAATGTAGAAATGGCACAGGATGAGAAATCATGGATGGGTTGTGATCAGTGCTGATGGAAGGAACACAGTTTCACTGCAGTATTGAAAAGGCCAGAGACAATCTCTTAGTGTCCCTTTGTTTTCTTGGATCATCTAAGAAAGGTGTCAAACTTGGGGCCATGCTGTCCACAGAAGCCTGATTAAAATGTAATTGGGAAATGATTAACGAAATAAATTAAAATATAATACAACATAGGTAATGTAAACTTCTGGTTTTCTAGGTCAATGTGTGGTTGCAGGGATTCATTTATGTTTGAGGCATCAAAGTTAAATACAAAGTGGGGCCACTAATCCATACATAAGGATCCCTGCAGTTGCATATTTGTTTTAAAATGTAATATTATTGTTTTGTTGATTTTTTATTTATTTGGTTAAAGATTTCCCAATTACATTTTAATCTGGTTTGGGCACACTTGGGGTTTTGCAATGGAGTGTGGCCTGTGGGCCTTGTATTTGACACCTCTGGCTAGGAAATTCATTCACTCCATAAACATTTATTAAGTACCTACTATGTGCTAAGCCCTGTGCTAAGTGCTGGGGATGTGAAAGAAGGCAAAAGATAGGCTCTGACCTCAAGGAGCTTGTCCCTACTGGTAGGGACAACATGCAACAAATATATACAGGATCAAGCTATATACAGGATACATTGGAAATATTTAAAGAGGGAAAGCACTGGAATTAAGAGGAGTTAGAGAAGGCTCCCTGCATCCTGTGATCCTGTGAGTTATTTCAGGTAGATAATTCAACCCAAGGTCATCTAGCTAGTTAGTGCCATATCCAACCCCAGCAGCCCAGGCCCATCAATGCTCATTTCTCAACCCAATGAGGGCTGAGATCACACTAACCTCTCTTCTCAGGGAGATACCAGGGAAGAAACCTTTACTTTTTTCTTAACTAAAGGGGAGGGAAAGAAGGAAATAAGCATTTATTAAGCCCCTACTATGTGCCAGGCACTGTGCCAAGCACTTTATAAATAATGTCTCAGTTGATTTTCACAACAGCCTAGTGAGGTAGGTGTTATTATAGTCCAAGTTTTACAATTGAGAAAACTGAGGCAGATAGAAGTTAGATGACTTGCCTAGGGTTATACAGCTAGTGAGTGTCTAAGGCAAGATTTGAACTCAGGTCTTCATGATTCAGGCCCCACACTCAATCTATCCTGCCACCCTAGCTGCTTCTAGGTTTGTGAGAACATGTTGGAGATAGGGTAGGGTTGGTGGAGGAGATTTAAAAAACAGCAAATCAATTTTCTAAATAAAATTCCCCTTGTACATTTCTGTTGCAACCAGCTTCTTCTCTTTCTTGCCCCACCAATTGACTCACAGTTAAGGGCTGGCTAGGGAAAGGTCTGTTTGGTTGATGTTTTGGAATTTGGGGCCCTTTGCAAACTCAAGCAGTGCTTACTCTTTATTGTGGCTTCCCTCCAAAATAAAATGTTACTGATGCCTGCTAGTGGATCCCAGACCCTCCCCTGGAGGGGTAGGAGAAGCCTAGGCCGTTACTGGGACAAGAAGGTAGATTAAAACAACAACTGGAAAGATTTCCCATGTAGAATGGGGTGAGTGATCCTGGGGATAGCTGGTCCATCTCTCTTGGGTATGGCTTTCCCATATAGCTGGACTCTGTATGAATTGAGAAGGTATAAATGAGATGGATGATGCCTCTGGTCCCTTTCCCAATACTAGATTCTACAGCCCTGGGTTGAGTGGAGACTTTGGTTTTAATATCCTTGGCAGAATTTGATTTTCTTTCTTCAGTTTAGCTAGAATGGAACAAAGCAATCTCTTTAAGCACCTTAAAGCAAAAAGCAAGAAAGTCATTTGCTTGTATTTGGGAGGCTGATAGATAAGATAAAGGAGAGGTGAAAACGCACCTTCCTCCCTTTACAAGGGTGGGAGACTAGAGATGCAGAATATTGCACATACCATCAGACTCAGTTGATTTTTTGTTTAGTTTTGCTGAGATATTTTTTTGTTTTATTCTTTGTTACAAGAAATAGGTGTTTGCAGAGACAAAAGAGGAACTGAAATGAAGGTGATATATAGAAAAAAGATATAAAAATACAATGAGATAGTTGGTTTGGTTGAGGGGGTCTTAATCTTTTTTGCACCTTGGACCCTTTTGTCAGTCTGAGGTAGCCTGTGGATCCCTTCTCAGGATAAAGTTTTTAAATGCATGAGATAAAATACAGAAAATTACAAAGGAACCCAATTATACTGTAAGTTATCAAAATATTTTTAAAATTCACAGGACCCCCTGCCTCTGAAATAAAAATCCTTGGTGTAGATGGTTTAGCTTACAAATGTAATAACTTTAAACTTTGAGGCTGTGCACTTTTTGCTTCCGTCCTGTTGGTAACACTTTTTCCTTAATCATTTCCCAGTTGTTTGAAAAGGAACTTTCAAGGTAGTGCATTCCTTTCACTCACAACTTTTGACATTAATGCTTTCTAATATGGGCAGAAACATTTTTCTTTTTGCTGTATCTTGCTATTAATTAGCAAAGCAGCAGTCTGAATGGAGCAGTAGCTGAGGAAGTATCTCTGAAGTACCCCCTGGGGCTTTGCTACCTGATCGAACCCAGGATGCACTCACTAAGCCATTAGCAAAGGACAATATGATGATGCAGGTTTCCTACCAGCAGCACTTTTTGCGAGCCTGATACATTAATTTCTTCACACTCTTTTTACCAAGATAATAGTAGGCATGATTGCAGCTAATAGCAACAGAAACAGCTGTCTCCCTGGTTACAGGACACCCTACTAAAATCACCCTCATCACTCCAAAAACACTGTCTTGCAGGGACCACCGGAGAACAGAAAGGGAAAAGATACTGAAGCATTATATTAGCTCCATTCTAAAAACAAGTTCATTTCTGTACTTCAAGGCAAACATTTTTTGGGGGGGGGGGGGAATGAACATTTTTTTTTCGAGCCCTGTGAAACTCATAGTACACTGTGGTTTAATGGAGAGGGCACTGGGCTTTGAGTTACAAGAAACTGATTTAAATTTAGGTCTGCCACTTCCTTGTACACACTCGGGCAAGTGAATTTCCTTTTGGGGCCTCAGTTTCCTCATCTGGGAAAAGAGGAAACTGGACCAGGTGATTGAAGTTCCTTCCAGTGCTAATATCTGTATCACACAAATGGACTATGGTGATTTTTAAAAGTAGTGTGTCAAGGTCAAATTGCTCTTTCTCTCATACACACACACACATTCTGCAGGTGAGGTGATCTGCTTTAAGTTCAGTGAAGGGAACAGCTGCTAATCACACGCAGTTCCTGGACAGTCTCTGTTATTTTATCAAGAGAGTGCGTGTTTTATTCATTACTTTAAAAAGTTATTAAGATGGTATGGAAATTCTGGGAGCACTGTTAGTAGTCCCCCTGATACTCTTTTGTTCTGAAAGCTGGTAAAGACTGAAAGATGGAGGAATTTGGACACATTTCCACTTAAGTACCTTTCGGGTGACTTTTCCACTTTTCTGGAAGTGAACAATGGAGAGAAAGTTGCTGGTAGATGGTTGACAGACATGAGCAATTGTTATTGGGGGTAGTGCAACATAGCCGGTCTTAACCTTGAGTCAGGAAGACCTGAGTTAAAATCCTCCCTCCAGCACTGCTTAGCAGAGAAACGGTGGGACCTCTCTAAGCTTTAGGCAGCTTTCTACAGCTACGAGTTACAGGGACAGGATAAAATCTACATGGAATTCCCACACCAACAAAACTATGGATCTCTGACCTAGTTGGTCATCATAGGGGGCATGGCTGCTTCCATCCAAATTGAAAACAAATTTTCGTTTCCCCTTCTCTTTTTTTAAAGACTGAGTTTCCACATCTTGCCCAGGTTGGAAGTTCAGAAGCTACTCAAGGGCCTGATTCCACTCTACTGATTGGTGGCTCCAGTTCCAACCTGGGCCCATTTGACCCCCCTTAGGCAATCCGGTGGACCCCTGCTCCTGATGAGATGGGGGAAGGCTCACCATATTGCTGCTGAACTTAATATGGGCACTGGATTGATATAGCCCACTGCAGCTCAGAATTTCCAAGCTCTAGGGAGCCATCAGCCTCAGCCTGTCAGGTACTTGGGATTACAGGCCTGCATCACCACACCAGGCTTCCTTTCCTCTTCTGTCTTTAGTCTCTTTGTAAACCATCTCTCCTCATGCGTGTCTGACCTCCCTTCTTTTCTAACATGTAAAAATGTAATGTTCTCCCTGGGAACCCATCTTCAACAGACATTTTCATGATCTAATAAAAAATTTGTTATGTCAAGGAAATATTTTGCTTATTTATTAACAACTGAAATAGCCAAGGGAGTGAAGAAGTTATCATGCACAGATGTATTCTGAAAAAAGTATGCATACGTAAAGAAAGGGGCCTGTTTCAATTGCTTGCTTTATTTACATTGGCAGTAAGGTATTTTCTAAAATAGCCCCTCAGGTTGCTACATCTAGGTAAGCCACCAGATGGCGCTACAGATCCCAAGACTTCGAAGGCCTACATTACGTACCAAGTACCTATACAGAACTGCAAGGTCCTCAAATCTTCCAGTCTTTCCTTTCAGCGTCCGTCTAATCTAGTCTAAAGATGAAAATTTCCATCAAAATTAATAGTTTCCTTGGCTTGCATTCATCTCCACTCCCACGGAATCCTAATCTCTTATAACACTGCCCAAGCAGAAAGGATTAATCATGTATATATAGTAAATGAAATCAAAAAGGAAAGGTATAGCATTAAGGAGGAAAAAACCCCACACTAAACAACTGCTTTTGTTACTTCTCGGCCTCCTTTCTTTTCTTATGCTCTTCCTCTCGCGGTCATTGTTGACATAGCTGTAGCCTCAGATTCATTTAAACCAACAGGCTTAGTCTCAGTCACAGATGGCAGGGGGAGAGGAACTTTGGTCTCACTGCCCTGGTCACTTCGTGACTGGTGATCACGCACTGACTTTTGAAGGGACATCTGCTTCTTGGCTGAAGGTCAGAGAGATGAAACCTGCACTCTTATTTCTTAGGGGCTGGTCTTTGAGGAGCCTGTAAACAGGGGCTGCCCCAAGACTCCTTATCCCTAAAGAGCTGAGCTAGGGATGGGGAGTTTTGGGTAGCCATCTCTGCCTTCTTATTGGCTTCCAGTGTCTGGTATCTTTAGTGTAGCTTTTGCTAGATTCAGGAAATCCTCATTCAAAGTAACAGTGATTCTCCCTAGTATAGGATATAACCTCAAACCCCTAGGAGAATGAGACTGCCCTGAGAGTGAGCAAGAAGTCAAAGGAAGAGAGACAAGGCATAGCTTTTCCCTTTTAAATTCGTGCTTGACCCTCCAACTTGGTCCATCACATTAGCCATGCACTTTCTTTACTTCTACTCTCATCTTTTCTTGGTGCTTGAGGAAAATGAAGAAGAAAAAGAGTACGCACCTGTAGAAGGGGAGGTTGCACTGCAGAGATTACAGTGTGTAAATCACATTAGTTCCATCTGAACAGCTTTTTAAAATTCCAGGGAAGTTAATTATTCAAAGAAAATACATTATGGATCTCAACTCTTTTTTCTTTTTTGAAAGTTACATATTCAAATTTATTATACTTTAAAATATTTTTATTTTCAATTTGAATTCTCTCCCTTTCCCACACATTGAGAAGGCAAGAAATGATACCCATTATACAGATGACATCATGCAAAACATATTTCAGCATTAGCCATGTTCTGGAAAAAAAAAAGCAACAAAGATAAAGGCAAAAAATATGCATTAATCTGCACTCCGAGACCATCAGTTCTTTATCTGGAGGTGGACTGCAGTTAACATCATGAGTCTTTTGGAGTTGTGGTGGATCATTGTATTGACCAGTTATTAATAAGTACTTCATTGGTGATTATCTTTACAATATTGCTATTACTGTGCATAGTTTTTCTGTTTCTGCTCACTTCACTTTACATCAGTTCACATAATTCTTCCCAGGTTTTTCTGAAACCATCCCCTTCATCATTTTTTACAGCATAACAACATTCTATCACATTTATATACCATAACTTGTTCAGCCATTCCCCAAATGATGGGATATTCCCTCAGTTTCCAATTCTTTGCCACCACAAAAAGAGCTGTTCTATTTTTGTACAGATATTTCTTCCCTCTCTCTTTGATCTCTTTGGGACACAGACCTAGTTGTGGTATTCCCGGGTCAAAGGATATATACCATTTTATATTCCTTTGGGAAAAATTCCAAATTGTTCTTCAGAATGATTGAACCAATTCACAACTATATCAATGGTGCCCCTCAAATTACTGTCCCTATTTTTCCATATCCCCACAAGCATGTTATTTTCCTTTTCTGTCATGTTTGCTAATCTGATAGTTGCGAGATAGTACCTCAGTGTTGTTTTAACTTGCATTTCTGTAATCAATAGTGATTTACAGCATTTCTATGACTTTAATAACTGATTTATTTTTATTAAAACTGCTTGTTCATATCCTTTGACCATTTATCAATTATGGAACGACTCTGAGTTTTATAAATTTGGCTCAGTTCCCTTTTTGAGAAATGAGGACTTTATCGGAGAAACTTGCTGTCAAATTTTTTCCTATTTTTCTGCTTTCTTTCTAATTTTGGCTACATTGGTCTTAATTCCTGTAATCCTCTCTCTTGGGGCCGCTAGGTGGCACAGTGGATGAAGCACTAGTCCTGTAGTCAGGAGGATGAGAGTTCAAATCCAGCCTCAGACACATGATCCTCACTAGCTGTATGACTCTGGCCAAGTCACTTAATCCTGATTGCCTCCCCCCCCCCCCCCAAAAAGTTTGCTGATCCTCTCTTATAGTCATAAACTCTTCCCTTATCCGTAGATCTGACAGGTAAATTTTTCTATACTCCCCTAATTTGCTTATATCACCCTTTATGCCTAAATATTGTTACTTGTTTTGACCTTATTATGGTATTCAGTTTAAGATGTTGGTCTATGCTTTGTTTCTACCAGAATGCTTTCTATTTTTCCCAGAAGTTTTTGTCAGTGAGTTCTTGCCCCCAAAGTTTGGATCTTTTTTACTATGGCCACTTACCACTATATATTGTGTACTTAATCTATTCCAGTGATCCATCACTCTATTTCTTAGCCAGCACTAGATTGCTTTGATGACAACTTTGTAATATAGTTGAAGATCTGGTATTGTGGGGCCACTTTCCTTCACACTTTTTTCCACTTATTTCCTTGATAGTCTATTGACCTTTTGTTTCTCCAGATGAATTTTATTATTTTTTTTCTAGCTCTATAAAGTAATTCTTTGGTAGTTTGATTGGTGTGGCACTGAATAAGTAAACTGAATCAGGCAGTCTTGTCATTTTTATTATACTGGCTTGGCTTACCCACAAGCAATTAATATTGATAATTATAACATGAAAATTTTTATCTGTAGTAATATATCATGTTTGTATTAACAGAATATTTCTTTTAAGTTATATTCACATTAATGTTTATAGTATATTAATAAATAGTATCACTATTTCTCCAATTATTTAGATCTTTCTATTAGTCTGAAGTGTTTTGTAACTGTGTTCATATAGTTTCTGTAAAGGTCTTGGCAAGAAGACTCCCAAGTATTTTATACTGTCTAGAGTTATTTTGAATGGAATTTCTCTATCTCTTCCTGCTGGGTTTTGTTGGTCATACATAGTTCTAATGGGTTTTGTGGGTTTATTTTTATCCTGCAACTTTGCTAAAGTTGTTGTTTTGATTAATTTCTTAGTTGATTTTCTATGATTCTCTATGTATACCATCACATCATCTACATGAAGAGATAGTTTTGTTTCCTTATTGCCTGTGCTTATTCCTTTAATTTTTTTTCCCCTTCTCTTATCACCATAGCTAGCATTTCTAGTACAATACTGAATAATAATGGACATCTCGCTTCATCCCTGATCTTACTGGACTGGTTTCTAGTCTATCCCCATTACAGATACTGCTTGCTCTTGGTTAGTTTTAGGTAGATACTATTAATCATTTTAGAGCAAGTTCCATTTATTCTTATTGCTTTCTAGTGTTTTTAATAGGAATGGTACTATACTTTGTCAAAAGCTATAATTTTGATTTTTGTCTTGGTTATCGATATAGTCAATAGTTTTCCTAAAACTGAACCAGGTCTGCATTGCTGGTATAAATCCAGCCTGGTTATAGTGTATAATCTTTGTGATATATTGCTGTAATCTCCTTGTTGGTATTTTATTGAAAATTTTTGCATCAATATTCATTAGAGGAAATTGGTCGATACAGTTTTCTGTTTTTTGCTCTACCTGGTTTAAGTATCAAAACTATATTTGTATCATGGAAGGAATGATAGTACTTTACCTACCTGCCTTTTCAAACAACTTATATAACATTGTAATTAATTGCCCTTTAAATGTTTGGTAGAATTTGCTTGTAAATCCATCTGGTCTGGAGTTTTTCCTTAAGAACTTAAAAAATTTATGACTTATTCAATTTCTTTTTTCTAAGACAGAGTTAGTTAAGTATCCCATTTCTTCTGTTAATCTGAGTAATTTACATTTCTGTATTTTTTTTGGTGAGGCAATTGGGATTAAGTGACTTGTCCAGGGTCACACAGCTAGTAAGCGTCAAGTGTCTGAGGCCAGATTTGAACTCAGGTCCTCCTTTTTACTTTTGATACTGCGAACTTGGTTTTCTTTTTTTAAATTAAATTAACCAATCAATGACCTACTATTTTCTTGGGTTTTCCCTTAAGTACCACTTTTGCTGTACTTTAGTATGTTGTCTCATTGTTATCATTATCTTTAATAAAATTATCGTTTCTATGTTTTTTGATCCACTCATTCTTTAGGATTAGTTTTAGTTTTCAAATAATTTTTAATTTATGCTTCAAAGGCCCTGTATTGAATGTAATTTATATTGCATTATGGTCCAAAAAGGGTGCATTTAATGTTTATGCTTTTCTTCCCATTTACAGCTGAGAAAAAAGTATACTTTTATTCCCATTCAATATCCTCCATAGGTCTATCGTATCTAATTTTTCTAAAATTCTATTCATCTCCTCAATCTTTCTTATTTTATTAGGTTTATCTAGGTCTCAGAAGGGTAAATTGGGGCCCCCTTCAGTATAGTTTTACTATTTCCTCCTATAATATTTAACATTTTTTTTTCAACCAAAGACAAGGTTTATTAGAATATCCATCATATTGGGCAGACTCTTAAGGAGTCTGAACATTAGTGAGCTATTGGCTAGATTATAACAATCTGAGCCTTTAACATTTCTTTTAAGAAATTAGATGCTATGCCATTTGGTTCATATATGTTGATTATTGATGCTACTTCATTTCTACGGTAACTTTTAGCAAAATGCAGTTTCTCTGATTATCTCTTTTCATTAGGTCTATTTTTGATTTTGCCTTGTATGAAATCATGATTGCTACCACTACCTTTACTTGAGCTAAAGCATAAGAGTATGCTCTAGCCCTTTCACTGTGTCTTTCTGTTTCAAATGTCTCTTAAAAACAACATAGTGGATTCTGGTTTCTATTCTATTCTGCCATCCTCTTCCATTTTGTGGCGAGTCCCTCACACTCACAGCTATGATTGCTATGTAATTCCCTCCATCCAATTTTCTTCTACTCATTTTTTGTAAAGCCATACCCTGCTTAAAAATCTGTTTTGCTTCTGACCACTGGCTCCCTTAATCGACCCTTCCTCTTATCATTGCCGTCCCATCCCCTTTCTCTTGGACACTTCCCCTTCTATTTCCCTGTTAGGTAAGATGAATTTCTATACACAATTGTGCGCTCGTGTATATATTTTTCCCTCTTTGAACCTATTCAGATGAAAATCAGGTTCAAGTGTTGCCTACTCCTGACCCTTTCCATTTCCTCAATTATTCTTTATGCACATTTTATGAGAAAAATTCCCCCATGCTTCCTCTTCTTTCCTCATTCTAGTGCATTCTTCTCTCACTCTTCCATTTTCCTTCTAAGACCATCCCAAAATAATAGATTCACACCCATGCCCTCTAAGTAGATTCCTAACTGACCTAATGATGATGCAGTTCTTAGGGGTTACAGGGATCATTTTACCATATAAGAAGGTGAACAATTAAATCTCATTAAGTCTCTTATGAATTCTCACTCATATTTACCTTGTGTTTTGAGTTTTGTATCTGAATGTCAAATTCTCTACTCAGCCCTGGTCTTCTCATCAGCAACGTATGAAAATCCTCTATTTCATTAATGTTCCCCTATAGGATCATAAGTTTTGCTGGGTAGGTTACTCTTGGTTGTAATCCTAGCTCTTTTGCCTTCTAGAATACAGCATATTCCAAGTCCTCTGCTCCTTTACATTGATAACTGCTAAATCTTACATGATCCTAACTGGCTCCATAGTATTTGAATGGTTTCTTTCTGCTTTTAGTATTTCGCCTTGGAACTGAGAGCCCTGGGATTTAACTATAATATTCCTGGGAGTTTTCATTTTGGGATCACTTTCAGAAGGCGACTGCTTTCAATTTTTACGTTGCCCTCTGGTTCTAAGATATCTAGGCATTAAAAAAAAAAAATGATTTCCCTAAATACATCTAGGCTCTTTCTTTCGATCATGGCTTTAGTCAATCTATTTTCCAGCTCAGTTTTTTTTTCCCTGAAAGTTCACACTTACATTTTTTCAGGCTTTTGACTTTGGTTTATTGTTTCTTGATATAGTCATTAGTTTCTATGACTAATTAAGAATGACCAATTTTAATTTTAAGGAATTATTTTCTTTAGTGAGGTTTTGTACCATTTTACCATGTGGTCAATTTTGATTTTTACTGAGTTTTCTTTGGACTTTATGTTAGAGTGGGATTCTGCTCACTTTTGAGGACAGAGGGAAGGTGGGATATCTGGCCTGATCTTCTTTTACGTCCTGCTACTTTCTCAGCTGGGCATGGGGTACTCAAGTTTTCAGTGCTTCCAAGGTGATGTGATCAGGAAAGAGTTCTGGTCACTGCCCTCTTGGTCTGCACAATAATTGTTATCCATGTAGGACCCTCCTGCCTCACAACTGCTTCTTTCCAATCCAGAACTGATTAATGGGTGACAGGACTGCCTGATGTTATCCAGTCCTGTGCCCAGTGCTAGCACCTGGAATCTGACTAGGTCTTTAGTCTCCTTACCATCCCTGTGCACTGGGCACTCCAAGTTCCTCTGCTGCTACTTTCGGGGCCCACAGATGGTGCCACTTCCACCAAAATCATGGCCAGGCCCCCACCCCAGTGTCTGTAGACCTCTCTTTCTGTCCTGCTATGCTGTGCTGGAAAAATGACTTGCTGTAACTTTTCATTGGCTATCCTGCTCAAAATTTGGTTTGACATGCTTTTTAAAGTTGTTCAGAGGGGTGTGTTGGGAGAGTTAGGCAAAAAAGCTCACTTCACTCTGCCATCATGGCTCTGCCTTCTCTGTATTTCTTTTTTTTTTCCTTCTTTTTTATGGTATTTTATTTTTTCCAATTGCATGTAAAGATCATTTTAAATATTCATTTTCTTAAAAAATTTGAGTTCTAAATTTTCTCCCTCTTGTTTTTAGTTTTAAAGTTTATTTATTTTTAGTTTTCAGCATTCACTCCCATAAGATTTTGAGCTCCAAATTTTCTCCCCATCTCGCCCCTCCCCCCACCCCAAGATGGCATGCATTCTGAATTTCCCCTAATCTGCCCTCCCTTCTATCTTTCCCCTCCTTCCCCTTCTGTTTTCCTGTAGGGCAGGATAGATTTCCATACCCCATTTCCTGTATTTCTTATTTCCCAGTTGCATGTGAAAACAAATTTTTTTTTAAACATGTGTTTTTAAAACTTTGGGTCCCAAATCTTCTCCCTTCCTCCCTCCCCACCCACCCTCATTGAGAAGGCAAGCAACTCCATACAGGTTACACATGGATTTCTTTATAAATGAACAGGCACCCCTAAATTTATAAGAGTTAGCCTGAAGTTGTTGCTGAGGGCCAGACTTTAAGTCAGTAAGATGGGTTAAAATCTTGCCTGATTGTATACCAGTTATATGAACATGGGCAAATCCCTTAGCCTCTCAGTACACCAAACAACTCTCTAAGAATACAAGCCACAGAAGAGTTGTCCATTTGTATTGTGGGATTAAGCTTCTATGCCAGTTCCTTATGCTGATGAAATTACAGATCTAAACAAAAATTATATTTTGTGGAACTGTTTCACATTTGCTTAAAGTGGACCCTTGCACATTCCTCTCACCTGGAGAATGGGCACAGGGACAACTCCCCCTTCAGAGTGATTATGACAAATCATCATTCTATGGGTTGTCTTTGTTGTTTGTTGCTGAGTTGTTTTTCTGTCATGTCTCACTCTTTGTGACCCTATTTGGGATTTTCTTGGCAAAGGTATTAAGAGTGATTTGCCATTTCTTTCTCCAGCTCATTTTACAGATGAGGAACTGAGGCAAAGAGGGCTTAGTAACTTGCCCAAGATCACACAGCTAGCAAAATTCTGAGGCCAGATTTGAACTCAGGAAGATGAGTCTTCCTGACTCCAGGCCTGGTACACTATCCACTGCACCACCTAACAGCTCCTCTACAATTTTTAAAAGGCTATTCCAGTGTCTGCTGTTAACAAGACCAGAATACACAAGTCCACCAAAGTTTAATGTGCCCCTAGAAGCTTGACTGGTAATCCATGGAATAGTGTGCATGAAGAACAGCAAAAATTTCAGTTTGGTTGGACAGTAGAAAGAGTAAAAAGGGATTAATGTATAATAAGCTTGGAAAGGTAGGTTAAAGACAGGCTGTGAAAAGCTTTAAATAACAAATAGAGGAATCTGTACTTGATACTAGAAGGAATAGGGAACCATTGAAGCTGAGTAGGAAGAGCATGGCCAGGCTTTTCATGATCTAGGAAAATAACTGTTAGTTGTGAGGATGGACTGGACAGGGGAGATCTGAGGCTGGGAAGCCAATATGGAGGCCACTACAATAATCTAGGCAAGAGAGAGTGACTATAACTGAAGAAAAGGGGACAGATGTGAAGGATGGAATGAGGGCAGGATTGACAAGACTTGGTAACTGTAAATGTGAAATAAGTTAAGTCTAGAAGACGGTTGGGTTTGGGGAAAGATGAGAATGAGCCTTTTGGACACAGTGAGTTTGCAATGCCCAGTTCAAAATGTCCAATAAATATTTGATGATAGGAGACTAGTATTAGGACTGGATATATAGATCTAGGAGTCATCTGCTGAGAGATGATAATTAAACCCATGGGAGCTAATGAGTTACAAAGGGAGAAGATCCATTGAGAAGTGTGTGTAGGGGGAGAATATTCCAACATGAAAATGTAAGAAAATACAAGGTAATTGTTTTTTTGGGGGGGGAATAAGATAAACTGAGGAAGGAGGGCAAATTACCAACTGAGGAAACCAGAGAAAGCTTTATAGAAGAAACAGCACCTGAGCTGAGCCTTAAAGGAAGCTAAGGATTCTAAGAGGTAGAGGTGAAGGGGGTACAGAGGACAATCCATGCTAAGGAAAAGATAAGATGTTGAGATCAGGAAATAGCTAGCAATTGAGTTTGGTTGAAATACAGAATGCATAAAGGGAAAGTAATTTGAAATAAAGTTAGACAGGTAGGTAGTTGGGTGGAAGTCAGATGGTGGAGTGTTTGAAAGCCAAGCAGCTTATATTTTAACTTAGAAGTCACTGAAGATTTATGAGCAGGGGAGGGAAAGATCAGATCAGTGCTTCAGAAGATTATTTTGGCAGGTATGTGAAAGACAGACTAGAGAATGGAGAAACTAGAAAGGGTATGGCCAATCTGGCACCTCTAGAATACATAAATAAGAATGTCAGTGCTTGGACAGTTTGATAGCAGCAACATCAAAATCCACAAGGAAAAAGTTACGGCAAAAATAAACAAAAAATTTTCTGTTTCCTTGTACTCTTGTACTGTCAGTGTCGAATTTTCACGTTAGATATGAATACAAAGACAATCTACTTAAAACTGGAATTCAATGAGTAAGTTGGTATGATGATACATTTATCAGCTGAGTACCAAAAATCAAATTAATGTGTTACTGTGTTGAAATTAATTTCAAGAAATAAAAAATTATTTTACATTGAATATATTTGAAGAACAAGGCGGCAATTCTCTCTAGATAACAGATTAATGTAAAGCCTAAAAACCCCCAAATACTGCAGTGTTCAGGAACAATCAACTTATCATTTGCATCTATTCTATAGTTAAGAGTGTTTTGCAGCCTCAAACATTCAAATTAAAACTTGCTTATTTAGTGTCTACTATGCCTTAGGATAAAATTGGTAGTCTGCCCTCAAATGGCAGATTTGGGTACCAGATGGAACTCAGGACTTGAAATCAGGAGGCATTGTTTGAATTCTGTTTCAGACACTTATTAGGCATCCTCTCTGGGTCTCAGTTTCCACACATGTAAAGATGACAGGTTTGGATTTGATGACCACAGGATCCTATGATTGTGGGAAATCCACTTAGCTTATCAGTGCTTGATTCCTGATCTATAAAATAAGGACGCTCCTCGTCCTTTGGAGTTATTACTGGAGGGGGAAGAAAACATATGAATAAGCATAACAAAATCACAGTCAGAAATATGAGACAGGTGCTCAAACATAGCCCCAACTGAGAAACATGGTGAGAAAGTATCACTGATTTCAAAAGCTTTTTAATATACCACTGGAGTTTTCATCCGAGACCGCAGAAGAGGGAGGACCTACTTGTCAAGGATATTCCCTTCCTGGACAGATAAACCTCAAGGGAAAAATATCATCCCTCCTGCTTTGCCCTCCTTTTAGACATGGAACAAACCAACTCTTTCCACGATGGGCAAAACTGGGACGCTAAAACAGTCATACAAGTACAGCCATAATTAGGAACCTTTCTTTAAACTACATCATGCATGATTAGTCAACTCTCAATTAGCCATAACAGAGGAATGAAGACAATTCCTAAATCATCTCTTTTCTGTATTTTTGCATGACTTATGGATGCAACTGATCTAACAATTCATTTCAACCCACATAATGAAACCCTAGTGATCCAGGAAACCACCTAGTTTTCCCATCTTGGTGCATTGGTAACTTGCTCCCTACTAAGAATATCACAGTTTAAATGGTTACAAAGCATCTCCTTGAGCAAAGTTCTTTCCTCAAACCTGGAGGAGGGAGGTGTGTAAGTGCTTGGGTTTCAAAGAACTTCCTATAAGCTGTGTGCAAAATAAAGAACATAGGAATGTTAACAAAACAAGTGATTTTAAAAAGTATATTTCTCAGTAACTTTGGAAGCAAAATTTACTGCTGACATGGCCAAGTGCTACATCCAATACTGAGGTGACTGTATATGTGACACAAGTTGGTAAAGTTAAAATGAAGGAAAAGAAAGATTTAACCTCTCTGGACTCAGTTTCATCTTCTGCAAAGTGAGGAGGGTTAGACTAGAGGGTGAAGGCCCCTTTCTAGCTCTAAATCTGTGATTCTTTGATTCTGAAAAGTAGGTAAGGACAAAGATATGAATGCTAGGTATTCATATCCTAGATAATCCTAGGGAAAGACCAGGGAGGAAGAAGAAATAACGAGCTTGTATAAATATAGACGTAAGAGATAACATGTCTAGCTAAGAAACAGCTAATAGTCTAGTTTAGTTAGAACACTGAGGTTAGTAAGAGTAATGGACAGTAGGGGAAGGGAACGAGAATTTATTAAGTACTTACTATGTGCCAGCCACACTGTGCTGTGCTTTACAAACATCATGTGAGTTGATCCTCACAACAACCCTGTGAGATAGGTTATTAAGCACTCCACTTTACAGCTGAGGAAAGTGAGGAAGAGGTTAAGGTGACTTGGCCGAGGTCATACAGCTAGTTAACTGTGACAAATAATACATCTGAACTCAGGTCTTCTTGATTCCAGGCCCACCATCCATCTTGCCACCTGGCTACCTCTACACTTTCCAGTAAGACAGAAGTTGAATTGGGAACAGATTATCACTGTTAACAACTTGTACTTAAATAGTCATACTTTTCCAGGTAGGCTCTAGGACTTCTTTGACACAAGAAAACTCTTCTAGTGATTACAGTGGCACATTTGGAACATTACCATTTGCTTCCAGTCCAGTTATGCTCCTCACTAGGCCTTTGCCTAATTTCCTCTGTGCTCATTGGAGAAGCACTTTCCCCACCAATTCTGCAGCTGGTGTCAGAACCTGAAATATGGGTCTGCCATGAGAAGAACTATGGATTTCTACTATCCTTCCCCTTAATCTCAACTTCATAGATATTTTTAATTGTTTTAATTTCCATTAACTAGAATAAGCATTTAAATACATAAACTACAACAGAAGTTGCCATTCTTTTTTAAATGGAAGAACCCAAGGATCTCTAAAACTAAATAGAAAAAGTGACTAAATGGTCATATATATAACCATATACATGTGTCCTCAACCCCAGTTTAAATTTCATTGGTATGCTGATGAATCAATAAACATGAGCCCTTGGTGGCTTTCTCCTTCCTCTCCTGCCAGAATTAATTTCCTCAGAGACCAGTCAGATGCCCTCTCCATAGGGCTTAAAATCCACAGTAATTCTGGAATACCTCTCCATAGGCCATTTGTATGTTGCCTCAGACAGTCTGGAGATCACAAACCACATTGGAAGCTGAAGGACCCTCTAGCTCTCTCCCTCCCAAATTCTGACATTTTTTATCTAGATGGTATTTTTTCCTGGGACTTTTGAAGTCATCATTTTCAGTCTTTCACTCTGACTTGAGTATGTCAGTAGGAAAAAAAAAACAAACCAGGGATGCCAAATGGGCAAAGCATAGTCTGAGTAAAACGCTGCCTCCTCACCATGGAGGGAGTACTTCTGCTTTTTTGGCCCTTCCTTTGAATAGCTGTTTTCTTCTGCATCCTTCATTTCAAATGAGTGCCCCCAGGCCAGTCACATTCACTCCTTCATTCCTCACTAGGTCCCACTCCTGACTCTCCAGACTCCATTTTCCTCCATCATATCATTCCCCACCCTATATTCTTTTTTGTGTGTTGTCTTTTCCCCATTAGAGTATGTTATCCAAGGGCAGAGACTGCCTTTCTTTTTGCTTCTATCTGTATCCTCATCAGCTGACAAAGTGCCTGGCACTTGCTAAATGTTTAATAAATGTCTGCTGTTGTTGACCAACAGTTTCTTGAACAACCTTCTTACAAAGACCAGTCACTCGAACATGGCAATGGTTTTATGATGAAAATTCACTCCCCAAATATTTTAAACTTTATCACAAGACACTGTCAAGATGCAAAATATTCTGCTACAATAATGCTAACACCAACAAGGCCCTTTAAAGTTGGCAGGGGGCTTTATTCATATTATCACAATGTATCCTCACAATAAACTCATGACAGAGGCAGCACACAATTATTTCTAATTCTACAGATAAGAAACCTGGAGTTTAGAGGGGTTAGTGCCTTCCTCAAGGACACACTGGTTAATAAGGAATAGACTTGGGCCTGGAATCCTGAGTCCAAGCTCAGGGCTCTTTTCTCCACTTCATAAGATTCATATACAGTGATCATTCAAATAGTCTACTTTTTTTTTTTTTTTTAAAGATAACTTTGAAGTGGAGGACTTGAGGTAGCTCCAGTGGCTTAAACAAAGACTTTTATCTTTTTTATCTAGTCCTTTCTAAAATTTAGACTGCTCTTAGTCTTAGTAGTGATTCATTGATTCATTCAATAAACATGACGTGGGTAATAGATGTGTTAGCCTACTATTCACCGAGTAGTGCCAGATGCCAGGAATACAACATTAATGATAGAGTCCTTATTCTCAAGGAGTTTACAATCTAGTCTCTAGGAAACATCAAGGTTAACTACTAGAATGCTATTGATTTTCAAAATAAATACAGCTACTTTTGGAGACTGTCCAGCAGTAGAAACACTGCCTCTGACCAAATTTAGCACAACTGCTGATGTACAAATCATTTCTCATTTAATGACATTGCTCCTGGGGAGGGCTAGGAGATCTCTCCTTAGCACTGCCCTCACTCATCTCATTTAGAATTACTTGATTCTGTGACACTGCCTCCTTTTGAATTTTTTTTTAGGGAGGAGGGGAGGCATCTGAGGGAACCAAAGATTCTGGAGGGGATGTGTGTACAAGATTTTTTTTGGTCAAGTCCCATTTTGGGTCAATTTATTTTTAACTAACTCAATTTACAGCCCCTGGAATAAAAAGATGGCAAAATTGTGTTCCTGTGCTGGGTAAATGTTTTCATACCTCACTAAACATTCTCTGGTAACATAATATATCTTAAATACACATTTAATTTTCCTTCAAGATTTACTATGCAATAATTCAGCATGAATTAATAATTTAAAACCTATTTAGAGGCATTTGAGATTCATAACCCTCATAATTTTTAAGATATTATGATCAATAATCTATTGGCATTTCATGAACAAATAATACTTGTCATACTAAATTTTAATGAAATACATAGAAGAGACACTTAATTGAAATTGTTACTGATGTTGAATTAAATTCTCTATCTAAAATCAATTCTGTAAGCTCCCTTGGGAGTACAGACTCATCAATTGTCAACAACTTGCTAGAATTAAAACAAAAACATTTAATTTCTGTGTGTAAATACAATGAGATGAGCGTATCTCCAGAGGGAAGAGTGTTGTCTTACTCTAAAACAAGTTCCTTAAAAAGGGATTCAGCCAGGCTCCTTCAGAGATCCCTTTTGAATTGAAAAACTTATTTCCTATCACTCCCTTCAATAATCTTATTTCAAGTTTTCTACTATGTTTAAGAGAAAGTCCTACATATAACACAACCTGTAACCTTTCAATACTAAGATCTCAGGAATCTGATGCCACCACATCGGTCCTGTCCACTTTGCACAAAGTAAATTCAGGTTTTGGGGGTGGAGCCAAGATGGTGGAGGGAAAGCAGTGACTTGCTACAGCTCTCCCCCAAACCCCTCCAAATACCCACAAAAAATGGCTCTAAACAAATTCTAAAGCAGCAGAACCCACAAAAAAATAGAGTAAAACAAATTTCCAGCCCAAGACAACCTGGATGGCTGATCGGAAAGGTATATCTCGCCCGGCTGGGAGAAGAGCACAGTTCAGCGTGGGCACAGTGACCCTGGAGCAGGCCTCAGAGGACTGAATCATGGGCAGCTGTGGCGGTTTCCAGACTTCTCAACCCACGAACGCCAAAGACAACTTAGAAAGACAGTGGGAAAAGTCTGTTACTGCGGTGAGAGAAGCAGCTAGATCTTAGCCGCCCCGAGGGCAGTGGCTGGCTTCTGAGCTTCTGGCCCACAGACTAAGGAGGAATCCAGTGGCTGATCAGAGGGGGACTGGAAGGATCTCTTTGCCAGGTCTGAGGCAGGAATCTCTTGCTTTACCAGTGCTTGGATCTGGGTCACAGTTCTGAGGGGCCGTCCTGGGGCAAGAAGGAGCGCTGGCGTGGTGGAGCTTGTTGTGGTGGTGGAGAGGAAACACCTCACCCCTTATCATAGCACCTTGGAAGAACTGACACTTTACAGGTCTCTAGAAGTATCTCTGAAAACAGCTGTACAAACCCCCAAAGCTTGGGACAGTACATTCTCCACACTGGAAACAGACTCTTACCTTAACAAAGAGTTTAAAACTCAAGTAATTGGTTGGGATCATGGGCAAACACTGCAAAAAGAATCAGAATATATTATCTTACTTCGGTGACAAAGATGATCAAACATACAACCAAAAGAAGAAAACAAAAGTCAAAGCTCCTACATCCAAAACTTCCAAGAAAGATATGAATCAGTCCCAGGCCTTGGAAGAGCTCGAAAGGGATTTTAAGAAGCAAGTAAGAGAAGTAGAAGAAAAACTGGGAAGAGAAATGAGAGTGATGCAAGAAAATCATGAAAAACAAGTCAACAGCTTGCTAAAGGAGATCCCCCAAAATACTGAAGAAAATAACACCTTAAAAAATAGCCTAACCCAAATGGCAAAAGAGGTCCAAAAAGCCAATAAAGAAAAGAATGCCCTAAAGACCAAAATTGGACAAATGGAAAAGGAAGTCCAAAAGATTACTGAAGAAAATACTTCCTTATAAATTAGAATGAAGCAATTTGAAGCTAGTGACTTTATGAGAAATCAAGACACTGTAAAACAAATCCGAAAGAATGAAAAATTAGAAAACAATGTGAAATATCTCATTGGAAAAACAACTGACCTGGAATATAGATCCAGGAGAGAGAATTTAAAAATTATTGGACTATCTGAAAGCCATGATCAAAAAAAGAGCCTAGACTTCATCTTTCAAGAAATTATCAAGGAAAACTGCCCTGATATTTTAGAACCACAGGGCAAAATAGAAATTGAAAGAATCCACCGATCTCCTCCTCAGATCCCAAAGGAAAACTCCTAGGAATATTGTAGCCAAATTCCAGAGTTCCCAGGTCAAGGAGAAAATATTACAAGCAGCCAGACAGAAACAATTCAAGTATTGTGGAAACACAATCAGGATAACACAAGATTTAGCTGCTTCTACATTAAGGGACTGCAGGGCATGGAATATAATATTCCAGAGGGCAAAGCAGATAGGATTACAATCAAGAATCAACTACCCAGCAGAGCTGAGTATAATTCTTCAGGGGAAAAAATAGTCATTCAGTGAAATAGGAGACTTTCGAGCATTCTTGATGAAAAGACCAGAGCTGAACAGAAAATCTGACTTTCCAATACAAGACTGAAGTGGAAAATGAGGAGTTAAACAGGAAAGAGAAATCATAAGAGACTTATTAAGGTTGAACTGTTTACATTCCTGCATGGAAGGATGATATTTGTAACTCATGAGACCTTTGTCAGTATTAGGGTAGTTGGAGGGAAAAATTATATGTATGTATATATAGATAGATAGATAAATAGATGGAGGGCACAGGGTGAGTTGAGGATGAAGGGGTCATATCTGGAGAGTAGAATTAAGCAGTGAGAGACGATTATACTAGGAGGAGAAAGGGAAAGGTAGAACGGGGTAAATTATCTTACAAAAAAACAGAAAAGAAAAGGCTCTTACAGTGGAGGGGAACTGGGGGAAGGTGAGAGGAAATGAATCAATCTTATTCTCATAGGATTTGACTTAAGGAGGGTATAACATACACACTCAATTGGGTATGGAAAATCTGTCTTACCCTACAGGAAAATAGGAGAGGAAGGGGACAAGAGAGTAGGGGGGATGAAAGAGAGGAGGGTAGATTGGAAAAGGGGGTAATCAGAAGCAAATACTTCTGATGAGGGACAGGGTCAGAAGAAAGAATAGAATAAATGGGGGGGCAGGATAGGATTAAGGGAAATAGTTAGTTTTTCACATTATGTCTACTATGGAAGTGTTCTGAATAACTGCACAAGTATAGCCTATATTGAGTTGCTTGCCTTTTCAATGAGGGTGGGTGGGGAGGAAGGGAGAAAATTTGGAACCCAAAGTTTAAAAAAACATGTTTTAAAAAAAAAATGTTTTCACATGCAACTGGAAAATAAGAAATACAGGAAATGGGGTACAGAAATCTATCCTGCCCTGTAGAAAAATAGAAGGGGAAGGGGGGAAGAGATAGCAGACTAGCAGAAGGGGTATTCAGAATGCATGCCATCTTGGGGTGGGGGGAGGGGCGAGATGGGGTGAAAATTTGGAACTCAAAATCTTGTGGAAGTAAATGTTGAAAACTAAAAATAAAAATTTAAAAAAAAAAGAAAATTCAGGTTTCTCATGAAGGCAATTATAGCTTCTTTTTGCTATTTTGTTCAAGTTTTGTTGGAAAACAGAGACCTCTTACTGGAACTTCAGCTTACCTTTCACTACACTAAACCAGTCCTTAATGACCCACTTATGGGGGGGCCACTTTCCTAAGAGCCTCAGCCCATCCCCCTCGAATCAGGAGGAACAGACTTTTATCTAAAAAGTCTAAAAAGTCTTTTATCTTTTTGTCTAAACCTAAGGAAAACTGTTGTTAAAATTCTGCACCCTTTACTTCCTATTGAGACCTAGAGTCTCTGGGACAACTTTATACACAATTTTTACCAGGTTTAAATTCAATTAAAATATATTGAGTGGCTACTAGGTACAAGGCACTGCTTTCTTGTCATTATCCTTCAGTTCCCCCTAAGTAAAACTTGACAACAGTCACAAGGAGAAGAAATTGCAAAGGCTGTGGGAAAGGGTTTGAGGAAGAGTAGGTACTATCTACAAGAAAAAAGAAAAACAAAAGTTGTCAGATGAGGAAGAGAAACACTAGAGAGAAAACCACAGCAGCTGGGAAGAATATAAGGAAAGGTCACCCAGTATAGCCTGAGGGCTTTCCTGTCAATCTGCAGAGTCATTCTATTTGATTCTAAACAGGTCTACCAGCCTCCAACCTTCTCTTTAGCCAATCTCTGCTCCCCACAGCTGCCAAATGGATAGTCCTAACTTCTTAGGTCAAAGACACCTATTGGCTTCCTCTTGTCTTGTGGATAAAATACAAACTCCTCTGACAGTGAATGGAAAGGCCCTTCCCAGTCTGGCACCTATCTTTCTATGCTGATTACATATTAATCTCTTTTATGCATTCTCTATACCAGTCAAAATGACCCAATGACACTCCACTTCCAGTTGCCTGACTTTTGCCAAGGCTCGTACCTGGGATGTTCCCTCTCCTCCCTTCGGCTTAAGTGCTACCTTTGGCCAGAAGCTTAGCCTGATCCTACTCCATTCCACACTCCAGTTGCTAGTGCCCTCCCCGAGGCTGATTACTTAACTTACGTTTTTTATTTTTCTACATACAGGCTGTTTCCCTCCAATAGAATCTAAGTACTTGAACAGGGACATTTTCCATTTTTGTCTGTATTCACAGTGCCTGGAACAAGAAAGGTGCTTAATAAAGGCTGGTTGAATGAATGAATTCGGCCAAAAAGTCATTGATTACTAAGGTAGAGAATCCAGCAACTATTCAAAAATGGCTAAAATAAAGCTTCCAGTTAACATACACTTGTTAGGGATATAAAAAAAAAACAAACCACCAAAAACAAAAACAAAAATCAAAGGAAACAATCCTTACCTCTCCCCACTTTGCATTTTACTGGTGTGTGTGTGTGTGTGTGTGATACACAGCTACACAACTGTAAATTTAAGGAAGGATAAAGGAGTAAGGTTGTAGGAAGTGTGTTTGTGGCTGATAGCTGAGCAAGGCTTTGTGGAAGAGGTGGCACCTGACCTGAGTCTTGGATGATGAGGAAGATTTGGAGAAGCAGAGATGAGGCTGAAATACATTCCAGGAATGGGGGTAAGGTGGGAAGAGAGAGGGAGAAGGGACGTGATTCAAGAAGCTGGGAGATAAAAAATGCCTGATTTGGGGAATAGGTTCATTTTGTCTGGAATGCACAGGTATGAAGGGGAATGAAATGAAATAAGTCCACAGAGACTGGTTGGTGGGACAGATTTTAAAAACCATGCTAAAGAGCTGCTCTTCTATCCTTGTCAATGGGGGCCACTTGAGATTGCAGAGTAGGGAAACAATATGTTTAGACCTACACCTTAGGGAGAGTATTTGGGGTTTTGCAGAAGAAAGAGAATGAGCTTAAAAGGGCTCAACTCTAATTATCTGCAAAAATACCCCGATTAATCAAGAAGCATTTATTAAGAACTTCCTTTGTGCCAGGAATCATGGACGTGAATACAAAAGTGAGAGGACCCAAGTTCAAATCCTGGTTCTTCCTCCTAAATGCAGAGTCAAGCCTCTTCCATTCTCTGGGACTGTTTCCTGATCTGAAAAATAAAAGTAAAGTACCTTACACCTGTAAATCAATGGTTCTATGGCAGATAAATGGGTTGTTATTGTAATTACTACTCTTCTCCTGAAGTAAAGTAGACCCAATGTCTTAGAATCAAAAGTATTTGGAAGAACCAAGAACAACGGGTGAAAATTGAAGAAGTCAGTTGAAGGCTGCTCCCAGGAAAAAATTCCCAAGAGGTTCAGTGACTTGCCCAGGGGACTATGGCTAGTAAGTCTAAGTGTTCGAGGTAAGGTTTGAATTTGGGTCCTCCAGGGCTGGCTCTGGGCACTATGGCGCCACCTAGAGGCCCATAACGCAGTCTGAGAGAGAAGGCAATAGCAGGTCGAGGGGATCAGGAAAGGCTTCCCATAGAAGACACATTTGAACTGCATCTTGAGGGGAAGATGGAATGGATTCTCCAAGGTAAGGAGAAAATACATTCCAGAAAAATGTGTGCAAGGCAAGGGAAGATAAGATGAAAGATGGAGTGTCAAATGGAAGAAACTCTGAGTAATCAAAGGGGGGAAATTAGGCTGAGAAGATAGGTAGGGGCTAGGTTGCAGAGACCCTTGAATGCTAAGTGGAGTTTACAGTCTAGAAGCAAATGAGGAGGCACTAAGAGTCACCCAGGGGAGTGACATGGTCAGACTTATGCGTAAGGAAAAGCACTTTGGCAGCTGAAGAAGGATGAACTGAAGTGAGAGATTTGAGGCAAGGAAGACCAATTAGGAGGCTATTGCCATAATCTAAGAGAGATGTGATGATGGCCTGAACTAAGGTGGCAGCAGTGGAAGCAGACAGAAGGAAGGTGGGATGGGAGGGATGTTAAGCAGGTAGAAACGGCAAGATTTAGCAACAGATGGGATGTATGACATGAGGGAAGCTAAGCATGACACAAAGCTTACAGACTTGGTGAGCCCGGAAGGATAATGGTACTGTTGATTAAAATAGGGGAGTTCAGAGGAGGATCCAGGCAAGCAGGGCAATGCTGTTCCTACGACATTAAATTCAATCTACGTTGAAAAGAACCGTATACAGTGTTTTCGTGACTTCATGTTTTGTTGTTCAGTCATTTTTCAATCATGTCTGACTCTTCATGTCCTCTTTTGGGGATTTCTTGGCAAAGATACAAAGTGGTTTGCCATTTCCTTCTCCAGCTCATTTTACAGATGAGGAAACTGAGGCAAACAGGGTTAAGTGACTTGTGCAGGATCACAAGGCTAATATGTCTTGAGGCCAGATTTGAACTCAGGTCTTCCTGACTCCATGCCTGGCACTCTATCCACTGAATGTATGGAAATATTCCTCTTTGCTGATGATTTTCTAGTTTATAAATTTTATTTTTTTAAGAAAAATTTTTGGTTCTGGGAAACCCCACTAACACTTAAACAAACATTTATGAAGTATCTAAAGAGACTACTCCCTCTCTTGTGATATAACTTTGAGTCTGACTGACTCTTTGTCACTATGCTCCCACCCAGTACTGGCTGTCAGTACTCTTTTGGAAAGACTAAATGACACCACTTAGACGCTTTAGTTGTCAAACAGCAAAGCTATTTTGGGCTGGCTAAGCATGCTTCAATTCTACTGGGGTGACTACGCTAAGGGTGAGCCTCCCTCTACTTATGTGAGTCAGATTACTTGGAAGACCAAGGCTGTAAATAAAACTTTCATGTTAGCTGGAGTGAGATCAAAGAAACTTTTAAATTCCCAATCATGAGAATATAAATTATCCAGTTAAGCTGGAACCAAAGGAAGTAAGACAAAAGAGAGCCAGAGAAATTCCCCAGCTTGATTTACATAATGGCTGCTGAAAAGCTGCAGAAACTCTTCTAGGCTCCCAAACCATCCATCCACCTAGACCCAAGAGCAGGATGAAGTAACATTTCTGCAGGGTCTGACTTTGCATTCAAATGACCTCACATACGGTTTTTGGTGCTGAAGTAATGCCCACTTTGGCTGCATTAATGTTCTCTTTTTAGGCCTTCCCATACACGCAAGGTTTTTGACATTCGCTTCACCTACAATCTGGTCTCCAAGTTTTGTAGCTGCTCCTTGGGGAGATCTGAACAAAAGACCTGTAGATATCATCGAATGTGGGTGTGCAGATAACATACTAGGGAGCTGGGCTGACCTTAGAAGGAGTTCCTGCTCCATGTGACCTGGAGGCAAACTGGCTAAATTTTTGCCTTCTTCTTCCAACTGGTTTAGAGACAAAATTCTAGCATGTACTCGCTACTCAAATGTTTACAGAATTCCTACTATGTGCCAGGTCCTGTGTTAAGCACAAAGTCAAAATCAAAACTGTTTAACTGTTGAAGAAGTATACATTCTAATGGACAGATAAGTGACACAGTAAAGAGATGGCTGGACCTGAAGTTAGGAAGATCTGAGTTCAAATTTAAGCTCAGACACTTCATAGTTTTTTGACTTCAGATTCCTCTTTTGTAAAATGGGGATAAACATAGTGCCTACTTCCCAGGGTTGTTGGGAGAATCATACGAGATATTCGTAAAGTGCTCTGTAAACCTTAAAGCATTCTACAAATACTAATTAATATTATTAACATGCACATTCATAACTTTATAAAAGATATATGCAAAAGAGATACATGGTAACTTTAGATGGCAAGGCACCAGAAACTGGGACAGATCAAGAGAGGTCTCCCCCAGAAAATAGAGTTGAATTTTGAAGGAAACCAGGGATTCTGAGAGACAGAGAGAGAGGGCGCACGCACTTGTGCGCACACATAGAAACAAAGAGATGGAGAGAGGTAGAGATATGAGCTGCAGTCCATAACCTCAATGTTATCTGTAGAAAGAAAAAATACATTTGTACAAAAAGGTAACTAAAAGAACAAGGACAATCATGGTACAGAAAAATGGGAAAGGAAAAAACTGATAAAGAGGAGGGGAAATCTATAACCCTTGTTATGTCGCCTCTGTCAGATACAGAGAAGGGCTAGAAAACCCTAGGAACGGTTGCCTGCTGCATTCCAAGAAGTTTTACATAAAGTAGAAACAAAGCAAAAGTTTTTAGTTACTCTTGAACAAAACCCTATTCCCCTTTTCTCTTATCAGTCAATCAATGAGCACATATTACACCTCCTATGTGTAAGGCACTGCGCAGGGCCTGAGGATACAGACAAAAATGATCATATATTCTATCAGAGAATCAGCCCATATTCAAAACAAATGAGGCCAAGTGAGGAGAGGCAATAGCAGCTGGATGCAGGCATTGCTTAAATAATCTTGAAGGAAACAAGGAATTCTAAGGGAGTTGGGGGATGGAGAAGAAGTGCATTCTAGGCTGGGTGTATAGCAAGTGCACAGTTACGGAGCCAGGAGAGAAGGGGGCCACGTGAAGAGGAGGAAGAGGGCATTCTTGGTTGGGTGGTACAGTGAGGAAAGGGGAGTCTTTTATAAGGTTGGAACAGTAAGCTGGGATCAGGCTGTAAAGGTCTTTAAAGGCTAAACAGAGGAGCTCACGTCTGATCTCAGAGACAACAGGGAACCACTAGAGTTTATGGAGTAGGGGAATGACTGTCAGATTTGCACTTTAGGATAATCATTTTGGCAGCTACTCTTAGGCTGAATTAGAAAGGGGAAAGACTGAAGACAAGGATGACCAATTAGACTGTTAAAATAGTCTAGGGAAGAAGTGATAGTAATACTATAATAGCTAGCATTTATACAGAGCCTACTATGGGCCAGGCACTGTGATAAGCACATGATGAATATGCTCCCATTTGATCCTCCAAATAACCCTATGGTTGGAAGAAGAAAGGTGCTGTGATTATTCCCATGTTACAGTTGAGAAAACGGAGGCAAACAGGTTAAGTGACTTGCCCAAGGACACACAACTAATGTTGGAGGCCAGATTTGAACTCTGGTCTTCCTGAGTGCCCAGCACTCTATCTACTGCACCACCTAACTGCCGTGTGATAAGGGCCTGAAGGCCCTTCCAGCGAGAGGCTGGAAATAGTAAAGAGGAGATTTGGTAACTGGCTCTGTGGGGTTCAGACTGAGGAGTCAAGGATAATGCTGAAGTTCTGAACCTTGGGTACAGAGGGACAGTGGTGGCCTCAACAGCAATCATTACATTCTAAAGAGGCTGTTTGGAAGAGAAAGATAAAATTCATTTGGGATATGTCAGGTTTGAATGCCTATGAGGCATCCAGTTTGAAAAATTCAACAGACAGCTGCAGATGAACTGCTGGAGCTCAAGGACAAGGAAGGGCTGGATATATCAGTTGTGGAACCCCCGGCATCAAGATGATAAACTCATGGGAGTTGAGGATGTCACAAGAGTTTGTGGAAAGAAAACAGAAGAGGCTTAAGTACAGCCACTGTTAAGGGGCATGACACGGATGATGAAGCAGCAAAGGAGATGAGAGCAACTTGAGGGGTAGGAGGAGAATCATGAAAGATCGGTGTCATGAAAACCCAGGACAGAAGAGTACCCAGGAGATGGTGGTCAGTGTTAAATGCACTATCTAGCCCATAAAACACATACGTAGGATATACAAGTACAGGCTTGAGAACTTATAAAGGACACTAGAAAACTCTATCCCTATTTTCTCTTAGCCTCGGTTAACTCACATCAGTCAGTCAATAAACATCACATGCCTAGTATGTGCAGGCACTGTGCCAAGTACATCAAGGTAAGAGCACTTACTGCTGCCCTGCTGAAGTGCCTTCAGGGATCATGTCTTGGAGGACGAACCCTTTTCAGCCCCTCTATCGTCACTGGAGAGTGCCTCCATTGCCCAGACAGGCTTCACTTCACTCCCTAATCAGTTCCCTTGCTGTTCAGGTGTACATCAACTCATACACTCATTTTTACTTCTGGAACCACAATCAAATCAATACTAATAAAATGAGATGTACAGAGCATTTTGGAAACCATTATTAATACTGCACAGCTGTTAGAAAGGGTCTGTCAATCTATTCCCCTATGACGCCACTGACTATCCAGGAAACCTTCAATACCAACACGTCCATCATTCCTGTAACTTGGGTAGTTTTGCCCATTAGAATACAAGCTCCTGGAGAGCAAGGACTGTCTTGGCATTTGTATTCCCAGTACTTAGCACACTATTTGACACCTAGTTAGTGCTTAACAAATGCTTTTCATTCATTCATCCTTTCATTCAAAGATGACGACATAGATGTCTATGACAAAGGTACAATTTACCCTTCTCCAGATGTGGACAGTCTGACTGCTTATTCAACTGGCCCCTTGTGGGGCCTAGATAAATATTAAGTAATATTCCTAAAGTACAGCTCTATGTCATTCCCTTGCTCAAAAAGTTCCACTGGTTCCCTATGGCCTCTAGAATAAAATGCAAACTCTTCTGTTGGGTCTTTAGAGCCTTTCACTGTCTGGTTCCAAATGACCTTTCCAGGCTGATTTTGCATTCTTCCCTTTCACATGCTTCACATTCTAGCCAAACTGGTCTAGTTTCTGTCCTTCTTACAAAAAATTCCATTCTTATCTCCCACCTTCACTCAGGCTGTTCCTCCCATACCTGGAACCCCAGCTCCCCTCAGAGCTCCACTGAAGTGCCCTGTGCTATATAAAGCCTTCCTCCCAGAATCACTTTATATACAGTTCTCGCTTCACATAAACCCCCATTATACAAACTTGACTCCCAGGGCAGAACCCCTTGGGTCCGCACGCCAAGGATCCTCAGCTTCAGGCACTGAAGCCATTCCAGCTGCTGAGGCTGTAGAGCCATGGAGAGGGCAGGCTATGCAGAATGCCGTAAGGGGAGAGGGAGGCCTGGGGAACAGTCCACTTACCTTAAGTGAAAACTGGCTGTATTTTGTTTTACATATGTGTACAGACACATATATGCACGTGTACTTCCACCCCCCCCTCAGAAAATGTCAAATCTTTGAGGGCTTATTTTGTTTCTGTCTCCTTTCCCTGATGCTTAGCACTGAGTGTAGCACATAGTAGAAGCTTAGTAAGTGCTTCTTGTTTGATGGTGAGTGGATATCTCTAGCTCTTAAATCAAGGGGAGTAGGAGTGTATGTGTGTATAAATGTGGAGAGAAGAATCATGCCACAACACACAACCATCCAAAGGCTCCCCTAACTTGTGACTTACCACAGTTAAACCCAGGAACAAGACTGTGTTTTCCCTTCAGAGTGCTGCTTCCCATTCTCCCCTTGGGGTTCTTAAAATCCAGAAATAGCTTGGGAAGCCTGGCACATCAGACCAACTGCAACTGCACCACAGAACAAAGCTGCAGCATGGGAGTCCCAGAGGCCTACGAGTAAAAACTAAAGTTATCAAATACCAAAATGAAAGCGATGCATCCATAAAGACACATCATTAAGAAGCAATTCACTTCTGTAGTAAGGCAACCCTACCTATGACTGATTTTCCCTGAATCTCTAGCACCCTCTGCTGGGGTTTCTAATTATAACAGAAGGAAAATAACGATGGTACTTAAAAGTGGAAGCATATAATGAGTCCCAGGAAAAATAAAGAATATGACTGTGTAAACAGGGTCAAGATAATTGTTACCACTGTCTGTCTTTCAAAGAGACTATTTCAAAGGATAATGGTGTACTCAGGGGGTTAAGTTCTTGCTTCTAGTCTTGTGCAGAGGGCTGAGATCTGGAAGGGTCCTCAGGGATCATGTAGAATATAATTCCTTCATTTGTAGAAACCCTGGGAAGCTAAATAGCTTGCCTAAGATCATACCAAGAAATTAAATGGAAGAGCCATTAAGCTTTTGGTTCAAAATAAGGCTGAGAGCAGAGGATTTCTGTGTAGCTTGTCTGGAATAGAAGCTTTTTTCCTTGCTGTCCCCCAAGCTTGGGACGCTTTCCCCTTCCTCATCTCTGCTTCCTGAATTCCTTCAAGGCTCAGTTCAAATCTTATCTTCTGCAGCAGGCCCTTCCCAGTCTCTGGTTCCACCTAATGCTTAACCATCACTTCCATTTGTCATTATTTCCATTAACCATTGGTGAGAAATTACTTCCATTTACACTGTATAAATCTTGTTTTTACATAGTCATTTGCAAGTTATCTCCCCCCCATTAGAATGTGAGCTCCTTGAGAACAGAGACTATCTTTTGCCCTTCGCTGTATTCCTAGCACTTGGCACAGGCCTGCACACAGTAGATGTTAATAATAAACGCTTCTTGACTCGCTGACTGAACATAAGCTCAACATGATGTCTACAAGTTTGTTAAGCGCTTATTAAGTGTTAGGCAAGGGGTGGGGAACCTTCAGCCTCCAGGCCATATGTGGCCCTCTAGGTCCTCAAGTGTGGCCCTTTGACTGAATCCAAACCTCACAGAACAAATCCCCTTAATAAAAGGAATTGTTCACTGAAGTTTGGATTCAGTCAAAGGGCCACACGTAGCTTGAAGGCCACAGGTTACCCACCCCTGTGCTAGGCACAGTGCTAAGTGCTAGAGATACAAAGAAAGGTAAGAGGCAGTCTCTGTTGTCAAGGAACTAATGGAGGAGACGATGACTATGCATGAACAAGACACGGACAGGATAAACTGGGTAAAATCAACACAGGGAAGTCACTAGCATTAAAGGGAATTGTGAAAAGCTTCTTGTAGAAGGTGGATTTTAGTTGGAACCTGGAAGGAAGCCAGAGAAGCCACGAGATATAGACTGTGAAGAGAGTTCCAAGCATGGGCTGAAGAAGACCAGAAAGGTAGGATGGGGTCAAATTATGAAAAACTTTAGAAGCCAAACAATGAAATATATTTGTTCCTTGAACTAACAGCCCCAAAGGAATTTACTCCAAGAGAGGAGACTGTGAGTGTGCGACAGTGAAAGAGTCAGATCTGCACTTATAGATCAATTTGACATCTGAGTAGACGACTGAAGTAGATACTTGAGGCAGGGTTATGCAGTAGTTGGGTCCCTGTGGCAGTGCCAAAGAGGGGACATATAGACCAGATGTTAAGAAAGTAGAAACAACAAGTCTTAGCAACTGGGTGGTACCCTTACTCCAGACCTCCCTTAACAATAACAAAGAAGTTAAGAAAAGAGGAAGATTTGGTGGTTGGGAAGGAGAAGAGATACAGAGCTCTGTGTCTGACTATTTTCCTGCAGCAGCTAGTCTCCTTCAAACTGACTGGCAAGAAAGGGACAGGAAAACCTGGAGTGTACCTAAGGAAAACCAAAGCAACTCTACTTACCTGGTGCATCAAACTGTACCAATTCATTTAAAGAGGAAAAAAGATGGGAAAGAGAGAGAAAAGAGGGAAAAACAGTTTATTTCACTAAAGCTCCGTCCCTTAACCACCGAGCAAAAAGACAACGGGGTGGGGGGGGTGGGGGGCTCAGTCCCGTGCAGTCCGAGGGCAGCAGGGCTTCACCTGGCGGCCGGCTGGGCCCCGATTTCCTCGGGGGTGGCCTCGCTCAGCATCAGCCTGTCCTTTTTCTCCTTCTGGAGAACGTGCTCCTCCCACAGGGCCTGGTCCACCTGGTCCTCCGTGAGGACCACGGGCAGGTACTTCTGGTCGAACAGCCGCTCGTTGGCCTCGGAGCGCAGCTGGTGCTCGGCGAGCGTGCGCAGGTGCGGCGGCAGGTGGCGGAACTCGTCGTCGTTGATGTCGAAGTCGCGCATCTTGGCGCTCAGCACCCACCAACGGCCCAGGAAGCCCACGTCGAGCACGCGGCCCGGGAAGTCGGCCCAGCGCGGTTGCAGGTGGCGGCAGCGCGCCTGGTACAGACTGGCCTCGGGGTCGTAGGGAGCCTCGTAGAGCAGCGAGCACAGGCCCAGGCTGCGGTGGCGCAGCCGGCCCCGGCCCCGCAGCCACAGCAGCCGCTGCACGTGCGCCTCCGAGTCGGGGTTGCGGGTGCCGGGCGCCAGAAGCAGCAGGGTCACGGACGCGTCCAACAGCGCCTCCTCGAAGGAGGCTTCCTCCGGGGTCCGGAGGGCGCAGGCGACCGCGCCGCCCAGCAGCCCCGCGTACAGCGCCGCCCGCACGGGCCGCTCCCGCGCCGCCGCCGCCGCGTCCGCGCACGCCTCGGCGTAGTCATGCAGGAGCCCGCGGACCCAAGCGCCTGCGGACGAGAGGCGGCGTGAGCGCCTAGGACGCCGAGCTACCCCCGGCCCGGGACCCGGCCTACCCCGCCCGGCCGCTACTCACCTAGCCGCTCCCACACGCCCGGCTTAGCTACGACCCCGGTGGGGCCCGCTCCCCCTCCTCCCCCAAAGGCGGCGGCGGCGCCGCTAGAGTAGACTCTCCTCCACAACACGGCGGTCACCATCGTCTTCCTGCTCCGTACTCCCCAACAGCCCGGAAGGAAACATTCCCCTCGCCCCAACACTGCAGTGTCACTTCGTTTGAGCAAAGGCGCTGCCGGAAATGATTCCCCACCGGAAGGGAATAAGTGGAGCTCTCACCTCTGTATGGGCGTAACGGGGAAAAGTGACAGGAGTGTTAGCGTCCCGGCACCGGGGTATACCATCTGAACTTCCATAAGCAGCGCCACCCGGCGGAGGAGGACGGGCAGGGCAAGAGGTAAACCTGTTCTCCCCTCCCTCGGACTATGGGCCCGACCCGGATCCAGGTGGCGCAGGCGCAGAGGAGGCGTTCCACGCAGTCAGTGGACAACAGGAGGGGTGGGTTGAGTGAGCAGGGCTCCAGCAGATTGAGCCCCGGGGGAGGAGGGGTTGCTCTACGTGACCTCTGACCTGTCTCCGCGGGGTGCAGGGCCGGAGATGTGGTGAGAGTGCTGGCCATGGCTGCGCCCCAAGAGCTCACCTTCCATGGTGAGTGAGCAGCCCCTCCCCACGAGTAATGAGGCCCTGGGGCTCCCCTCCACGCCCCCCACCGACCAACCAAACTCGGGACCCCAACTTCTATCCCTGACCCTCCTCAAACACTCCAGACGCCCGTACCCACAGGACCACCCTGCATTCCAGACGCCCAACCTCCTCCCTCGGAGATTCCCTAGGCCCTTTCCTTGACCCCCCCTTTTCTCCTTGACCACCCCCCAGAGCCCATGACTCTCCAGCTCCCTCTTGAGACCCAAACCTCCTAATACTGTTATTACTAATGATAATAGTTAATATTTATATAGTACCTTCTATGTGCCAGGTACCTTGCTAAGTGTTTTAAAAATATTTCATTTGTTTCTCTTAACAACCCTGGGAGGTAGGTGCTATTATTATTCCTATTTTACAGATGAGGAAACTGAGGCAAACAGAGGTTAAGTGACTTGCCCAGGGTGACAGAGCTAGTAAGTGTCTGAGGCTGAATTTGAATTCAGGTCTTTCTGACCCCGGTCTCAGTGCTTTGTCCACTTTGCCACCTAACTGACGCTTATGTTCTGCATGGACCTTCCCCTTATTCCCCCTCAGTGCTGTGGGACAGGCTTCCCTTTCATGCCCAACTCCATATCTGAACTAGTTGCTGAGATCCTGCTGAATGCAGGGCAGAGGGAGGCTGAGCTGACAACCCAAAGGGAAGGGAAGGACAGATTTATGGACAGCTGGGATGGGAAGTGGAGGTCTAGAATTTGGGCACCTGAGGTGTGGTCTACCAATGGCCAGCTCTGCGTTTGGGGGGCCCTGGTCACATCTACAGAATTTGAAGCGGCTGCTGACCTGCTTGCTGAGACCCCGGGGGCTACCACCATCTCCAGCCTTGAGGAACCGCAGGGCCATGTGAGCCTGGCTGTGGACACGGGGGACCAAGAAGATGGAGACTTAGAAGAGAATGACCAGACTCAGGTGAGCTCAGGCCTTCCCCGAAACTCCCTACCACCCAGCTGGGGGCTGGGAGCTTTCATGGGACACACCTTTGACCATTTCTCTTAACAGCTGCTGGGGGGTGAGAAACAACCTCCAAATTTCTGGACCTTCAGCTACCACCAGTCTTTCTTCGATGTGGATACGCATCAGGTGAAGGTTCCCGGCTAGTTCAGACTTAAGGTGGGGAACTGTAGGCCCCTCCTTACTGGCCTCTGGAAAGCCTAAGAAGGCTTATTTGTTTTGCCCAAGCTTGTCTCCCTTCTGTTGAAATCCTTTCTTCTGAAGGTGTCACCTTCTTCTCCTTGATGCACATAGCTGAAAGTGATCTTTCCTTCCCACTCCCCCACCCCTTCTCTTTTTCTGGATGTTCCTTTTGTCCTCATCGTGATACTCTATAGCCTCATGTCATGCTTATTTGTGCATGTAGATTCCCTCCAATGAAACTCCTTAAAGGCAACTTTTATTTGTCCTTGTACTGGCAGTGACCTCCCTACCTGCAGTAGGCATTTAAGGGCTATAATTATGGTGGGTGCTCTCCTTTCCATCCTAGGTGCTGGAGAGGATCAAAAATTCACTATTGCCGGTACCTAGTCAGAACTTTGTGAGACACTGTCTTCGGCATCATCCAGACCTATACGGTAAGGCTAGGTTTTTATTTTGCTAGCTAAAGGATTTCTGAGAGATTAGAGGCAGGGGACAGCTCTATCCCTAGTGGGACTGGGATCAAACGTACATCCTTCCCCAGGGCCTTTCTGGATATGTGCTACCCTGGCCTTCGCACTGGCTGTGAGCAGCAACCTGGCCACTGTGCTGCAGAACTGGAAAGAGGCTTCTTTTTCTTATAGTCCCCAGTTTCATAAAGGTGAGCACACCTTGCGGGTTCTCATCAAGGATGGAGCAGAGCGAGCATGGGCCTCTTGTGCACACAGATGTGGGAGAATGGGGCCCAAGCAGGGCGCTATAGAGCTAATTGCTCTTTAGCAGGTGTGATTTGGGCTTTCTCTCCCAGTTACTGTTGCAGGGATCACCATTTACTGCTACGCGTGGCTGGTACCAACGGCACTGTGGGGCTTCCTGCAGTGGCGAAAAGGGGTTGGAGAATGTGTTGGCTGCTATACCTTTCTGGAGATTGTGTGTGTCTATGGATATTCCCTCTTCATCTACATCCCGACTGTGGTGAGGACAGCTTGAAGGGTTGGGGGGCTTGGGGTATTAGGTACTGACAGAAGTCTGTAACCTCTCTCTCTCTCTCTCCCTCTTAGGTCTTATGGCTGATCCCCATCTCGGGGCTTCAGTGGTTTCTTGGGGTCCTGGCTGTGTCACTTTCAGGGGCTGTGCTCTTGCTCACCTTCTGGCCTCTTGTCCGTTCAGACACTAGGGTGGTATCGGCAGTGCTGCTTACAGTCATGGTTGCCCTCCATGCCCTCCTGGCCATCGGCTGCAAGGTAGCATCAGGTGTCTAGGGTATAGAGGGATGGGCAAGCTGGGATGCTCTGTAGCCTCGACAGTGACTTAAGACTTCTTGCTTTAGTTCTATTTTTTCCAGTCCCTGCCTTCGAGGTCCATTCCTGTGACCCAAGCCCCACTCCACCAGGTCACACCACCTGGCTCCTCCAAGACTTCTGCAGCCTCCTAAAAGAACAGAGGTAAGCAGAATAACCAGTATCTAAGGAGAGATGTGGTCACAAAGCAAACCATCCATCCCCAGGGGAGGGACAATAAGTTTCACAGGTGACTTTCCTTGAAAAGTTGGCCTCACACCCCTTTTAATAGGGAATCTTTGCTCACAGAGCAAGCAGGTTTGCAGAAACATAATTGAGGATCCCTCCACTTGGTTTCTACTTTTTTTTTTTTAAGCAGCTGGGGGAAGCTGACAGACCAAATACCATTAGTCATCCTGGGGGAGAAAGAAACAACCAGAGCAGGGTTCCCCAGCCAAGTGGTCATGATCTCCACTGATGGAAGGAGCCCTCTGGTGCTGAGCCACAGTGTTCATTCTGCTGATCTGAAGACATTTCTTACAAATCAAAAAGTTTATTTTTTATGCAAAGGTGATTTAAAGAGACTATATAAACATGGAACTTCTCCTCACCTGTATACAAGGTTTCTTGTCCTTTTTAGGGCCTACTGGACACCTCCATTGTGAGAAACCAGTGAACAGAAAAGCTACTAGAGTAAAATTGATTTATTCTCTTACATACTGAAATGGGGCAAAAGGGAGGGAGCAATCCGTGAGTTTGCAGGCCCTCCTGCTTTAGGGGGCCCCATTCTGTCCTATTAGCGGGGGGCTAAGAGCCTGGGCAGGCTGGAGTTGAAGAAAACTGCCTGTGATACAACACTCATTTCTGTTTTTATTTCCCAAGAAGGAATCCCTGCAAGGTCCCTTCCCAGGCACCCAAGGAAGGGACAAAAATGATACACTATGAGGGTTGGAGGCTACACTAAGATACAGGGAATACACAGGCCTAATGGGAACTACAAAGAAAAACAGGGTCTTCCATAACAAATCTAGGTTCTGTTTCTGCCAGTACTGACTGATCCACCCCCACCCCCACCCCTACCCCTGAATGGGCAGTACTGGCCAAAGCCTCGGGCCCCTCCTGTTCTCTTAGGGAGGGAGAGGGGAAGGGAAGAACAATTGCCTAAGGTTTTCTGGGGTCACAGGTGACAGGAGAGCAGCAAGATGTGATGGTTCACTCAGAGCTGGGAGGGTAAAAGGAAGAGGCTGCTTCTGACAGCCATGGGCTGGTGTGTACATTCAAGTGTGAGGTGAACCCTTTGGTGCTGGGGTCACAGACTTCCCCAGAGAAGCAAGGCTACCTGGGCCCTGGGCCACAGCCTTCCCAACTGAGTGCAGAGGCCTCTGTCATACTGGGCACGCTCAGCTAGCCGGCCATGCCAGAAGCAGGGGCTTTATTGCTTCCCCCCCCCCCCCCCCCCCCCCCGCCCTTATTCCCCCCCACCCCTTTCCCCGTGATCTTCGGAGTCCATCAGCAGGGGCAGCTGGCTCATGCTTGTGCCAGGCCAGCCTGGCCTCTGGAGTCTGTGGATTGACACTGGTTATTTTTGTAAAAAAATAAAATTAAAAAAAGCAGCATGTCACACGCTGATCCTGTCCAAGGACCCAGAGATGCAGGAGGAACCCCACCTGCTACTCCCCTATAGCCCCACCCTCACCCTCCCCCTCATCCAAATGGGGGGGGGAGGGCTGCCCGGGGAGACACTGTAAGGCTAGGGGGTCAGCTTTACTAGTCCCTGCAGCTGGTCACATGGTTGATCTGACTAAAGGGAAAAAGGCAAAGGTGATGAGACTTCTGGGGCTGCCTCCCCCCAACCCTCAGCACTTAGCACAGCCCCCCACAGGCCATTGATCAGTGCCCCTGAGTCTGGCTCCCCACACACAGCTGTTATGGAAGATGCCAAACCAAGGGTGGAGGGGATAGGAGGGAGCAATGCCCCCCACTACATGATCTCTTGTAAAATTTGTAAAATACAGCGATGCTCGCTCGCCTGCTCACTCGGGGCCTCAGCCGGGGCCAAGACGCAGAGGTGTCAACATTTCATAAAAAAAGTGTACAAGTCCCCATGTCAAAGGAGCTGACTGGGTGTTTGTTTCTATGGTACAAGGGTAAAAACTGCCCTGTCAGGGCAGGGGTTAGGGAGAGGGCACAGTCCACCAAGGTGGAAGGAAGGGGAAATCTTCATTTGGTTTCCTGGTGCGGTCAGTTCAGATCAGAGGTGGATTTTTAGCTCCCATAATGCATTGTGTTGGTGGTGATGGACATAGGGGAGGCCATGGAGATGGCAGGGCCCCCCATGGTGAATTGGCTGTTGACTGGGTAGTGAGTGCTGGAGCCACTTCCACTCTGGCCACTGGAGGAGCCTGGAGAAGAGGCAGACAGGACCTGGGTCACATGATGCCAACACAGCTCCCTCCACGTTGGCACCTCCACCCATATAGCCAGGTCCCACCCTGCCCTGCACTGGAGGCTGCTGAGGCCTCCATTTCCTGTTGGAGATTGCTGAGTTTATCTCTGAGGCACTCTATGTCATGGAAACCACCCCCACATCTGAGCTCGGTGATCTCCCCCTCCCCCACCAGAGAGCAAAGGCAAGGCAGGGGAGTAGAGGAGTAGAGAAGCAGAGGGAGAGGGCTGGCCCAGGGGTCCGCCCAAGAAGACAAGAGCTCAAGCATCAGTCAGTTCAAGACCCTAGAGGGGGATAGGGAGGCGGGGGGGGGGCACACACACACTCCCTGCCTGCCTGGGCACTGCCACATTACCTTGGACAATCCCTGTGCTCATAATGGAGCCCATCCGGGAGTGAGTGTGATTGACAATCCCAGTGTTGGCTGTGCAGGGAGAGGGAAGGAAAGGGAAATGCTGTCAGCACTTTGGCTGGGGGCTCTGCTCGGGGCTGTCTCGGCCACCCCTGGGGCACAGGGATGGCACCTCATTCCTTGGTCTGAGAAAGCACACCAAGGTCGAAGAGCCATGCTTGACTTGTGCCCAGCAGGGAGACTATGAATGAGGAAGGGCTCAGAAAGGACGAGGGCTCCAGGGTGACAAATGCTGGGTTGATCTCGGGATACTTTGGAGTCACACACACAAGGGTACACACTCAAAACACCCCTCCTCACACTGCTCAGCGGCCTCTGGGGGTTGGGAGGGGACACAGAAATGGGCACAACACAGGAGACGGCAGAGCAAGAGAGCTGTGGGCACTGGTCTGAAGGGCCCACAGAGGAAGGAGAGGATGGCGACAGGCCCCACATCCCATCCATCATTTGTCAGCGACCACTGGTTTCTTTCCAGAGACTATGCCCTGGTCCCTGCTCTTCTGACTGAAGCACCACCCCAAGGGGTGATGCACAAGTCCCTTTCGCCACATCCTCAGATCCAGGGTGATTCCCCACCCCCAAGAGAACACGAACCTAAAGGGATAAGGTTGTTGTGGCTGACACTGGCTCCACCAGTGATAACACTGCTCAGGTCGTAGGCCGTTGGCATCCCTGCAGAGATGGGAGAGAACATGTCAGAGCTCATCTGTGACAGGATGTCACAATGGCTTTTCCTAGGGCATCTGCCCTGAAGTCGACTAACTCCCAGTCTGGTGGCCTATCCCTGCCTCCACCCAAATTCCTCCAACACCTCCATCTGCTTGCGCTCTCTCTTTCTCTGAGCATATGCACAGGTATGCATTCTCAGAAAAGGGTATGGACCCTTTAAGGGGAGCTGCCCAGCTGAGGGAAGGATTGGGACTGGGTGGGAAGAGAATGGACAGAAAAGAAGCTTTACCAGCCACAGCCATCCCGCTGCTCAGATTGTAGGCGCCACCTGTGTTCCACATGTTCTCAGACGGAGATGTGTAGTGAGAGCCAGGTGGAGGAGACGGTGTCGTACCTGTATATCTGGCAGAAACCCAAGTGGTTACAGAAGCTGCTTCTTGGGGCTTGGCACAGCTGGCAAGGTCAGCAGAGCAGACCAGGCCTCTGTTCCCACAGCTGCTAGGGTGCTCTATAGGTGTGTACTGGGAAGGGGGCTGGGTGTTGCATGAGAGCAAGGGATAAAGAATTGCAATACCAGATACCAGATTCTCTATGCCTCTGCCAAGGGAATAGGAGAGGGCTGTTTAAGGGTAGGATGGTAATCAGGATGAGGTTTCTAATGATGATTTAAAGAAAATGGGTTGAAGGAATGAGTAATGCTTAACTTAGGGGTTAATTTACAGAAGATAAGACAAATTGGTATAAGTTATAAAGGCAGCATGAGCCTAACAAAGGAGGAACTTGTGCAGTTTGAGCTCTCTGACAACTAACCAGGCTGCTTGAGGGAAGGGGGACTGTGAGTCCTCAGGCAGAGGCCAGATGGAATGCTGTGCAGGTAGGGATAACAGCTCCAGTTCAAGTGAGACAAGATGACCTTTTGGGGCCAGGCCCTTCTGGCTCGGAGATTTGATGAGGGTTTCTGCACTCACTGACAAGTGAGTCAACCTACCTAAAGAAAGGGTTTTTCAGGTCCAGGAGGTTACTGGATTTGGAACCCGTCTGATCCACCTGGGCAACAATACTGATGTCATAGCTCTGTCTGCAAAGAGAAGAGACAGGAAGCCCAGAGGATCAGTCATGGCTTCCTGAAACCAGGTAGCTTAGGGCCAAAACTGCTCTTCCTTCTTGCCATCTCCCAGGACACCACAACTCATAGCACACAGGGATTTTAGGGAGGGATGGGAGAGGGATGTTTGCAAAAAACAAAAACAAAAGCAAAAACTGTTCATGTTACATCTCAGAATTCCTCCCAGGCACTTATGGAGTCTCTCTTCAAGATCCCCAACCTACACAGAGGACATGACCTAGGGAAGTAGCAGGTAGCTGGGGGACAGTCTTTGCCCTTTACTGTGAGTGTGTATTGGAAATAGTTTTCTTAGCTTGACACCTCAGGCATATTCACCCTGGGCAAGCCAATACTCTGAGGAGTCTGCCTAGTGGAAATATGGAAGCCCTAGAGAATACTGGGTGAACAGCTCCGGGGCTGCTTTTCCCTTTGAGGAGGCTTGGGTGGGGAAGGACTTGATTTTCTAAATGCCCCTGTTCCTTTCTGCCCAAAAAGCTGCAGGACAAGTTTGAGAATAGGCTGTGGCTGGCCAATAGGAAGGCAGGCTAAACCAACGACATTAAACGGAAATTTGGAGTTACTTGGAGAACTGAGCCTAGGACCTGTACTTCACCAACACCTGGGAGAAATGATGATAATAACATAAATAAGACTAATAGTCAGCATTTCTATAGCACTTTAAGGATGGCAAAGAGCTTTACATATATCATCCCACAGGATCCTCATGACAAGCCTGTGAGCTATGTGCTGTTACAGCAATTTTATATGAGGGAACTGAGGCTGAGAACAGTAAAGTAACCCACCCAGGGCCACCCAACTATAGTAAAGTCTGAGGAAGGACTCAGACTCAGAACTCAGGACTTCAAGACTCCAAGCCCAGTGCTCTATCTACTCTGCCACCTCTTTCTCCAGCCATCAACTATCCTGGGGCCAGTCGGATTTTCCCAGAGCTCCTCTCTGTGGGGTCCAGGCAGGGCTTGGCTAGCTTTGTTTCCTCCCAGGTTCAGCACTCTCTGAGACTCCCAAGATAGTGCTGTGAGGAAGGCCAGTTGTGTGTGTCACTCTGGGGTGGGGGTGGGGATGGGGATGGGAGGTGTGGAACTGGGCCTGGGTGCCAGGAATTAAGACTCCCCATTGCTCAGTTAGGGGATTAGGAGAGGATTAACTGCTCAGGGACAAGACATAGGCAAGGAAGCTGAGGACTGCAGACTGTTCTTTGAGGAGTGGATGAAAAAGCTGGGGGTACGTGGCCTGAAGGAGAAGTTCTGTGGGGACATGTGCACACAGGCCATGCGTATAATGCATGAGAAGAGGGATGCGAACGATGAGGTCAGTGTGTGACCGACTGCCGTGGTTTTGGAAGCGCTTCTCACTCCTTCAAATGGCCTCCAGAGCTGACTCCCCTCCTCTCCCGCAGGGCCCACCTCTTATTTGCGATGAGCAGACATGTCCCTGAGAGCGTGTCCCCGGCCTTTGCAAAGAGCGGCGACTGAAACAAACACCGAACTTGGTACCAGTGAGTCAGAGGCTCCGTGGGTGCTGTGGACAGCCACACTGTCATTCTGTTGGTGAGAGGGAGACAGGGGATGCTGAGGGGGGTGGGCACCTTCACCCCCCCAGACCCTGCACACTATGTGCTTGGAGACTGAGGGACCATTAGCAAAATTTGAGGGAATGGAGAGAGAAACTCAGTGTCTTCCAGTCATGAAACTAGGAAATCAGCAGACTTAAAGCAGGATCTTAACTTGGGGTCCATGAACTTGAATGGAAAAAAAAATTACATCTTTATTTGCACTAACCACTTACTGAAATTTACTATTTCTTTCAATGATGAATTCTTTAAATCATGATTCTGAGAAGGCACCCATGGGCTATATCAGACTGCCAAAGGGGCCATGACGCATAAAAGGTTTAAGAACCAGTGACAAAAAGGGACCAAGACCTAAGGCAATAGCAGCATGTCAGGACCCTGACTCTAAGAGCGCCCAGCTACCGCCCCCTTTCTGAGAGCACTGCTTCATCTCTCTGGGAGTCGAGTCATAATCTTGTTTTGGCAAAGACAAGCTGGGAAAATGGCCAAGAGGGCCTGCGGGAACAGACGGTGAAAGAGCATCTCTAATACACGAGAGCCTCACAGACAGCCAGAAGGCTCAGGTATACAGGAGCCTGGGATGCAGTGAGGCCTCAGATGAAACCCTATTTGTCATCTCCACCAGATGCCAGGCTGAAGAAGATGAAGAGACATCTCTTATCCAGCCTGAGACACAGTACAGACTGGAGGAAGAAAAGGAGACAGAAGGCGAAGTTAGGCATTCTTCCAGCTGTCTTAGCCCCAGACACATGGGCACACATGATCACACATGTGGGAGCACACACACCCAACCAGCATCTATAAGTTCATCCCAGCTTCTGGCACTGTGGAGAACTCATCATTGCTGAGGATGGAAGCCAGAAGGCAGGGGAGGGAAGAGAAGCCTTGTTCTTCCCTTAAGGGTCCCTCAGACTACATTCCCTGGATCCCGGTGTGGTGCTGGGGCCAGACCAGCATCTTCTGGGGTTGGTTTGAGGTCATGGGTGGCCAAAGGTGGGGCAAAGGCAACACAATCGGTATATCCACGAAGGCAAGGTAACTGAAGGTGGACATGCAGGTGGACACGACAAGGAGCAGCAAGTTGGAGCTGGGCTCTGTTCTACAAACCCCACGCTCCCTCTGTTGGGAGGCCCCAAGGCTGGACATTTTCCCCATCACTTACATTGAACCAATGAAGGCTACATCAAACCAGAAAGCCAAGCCATGGACAAGCCCTGAGTGCAGCATGTGGAACTTGAATGGGATTTCTATCCTGGAAAGCAGAGTAAAGTAAAGTTGTTAGCCAAAGGCAAGGCTGGCACGGGAGGGGGCAGACGATTCGTGAGGTCCTCAGGGTGATGGTTACAGGATATTGGCCTTTTGGAAGGCTGGCAGGCAGCAGCGTGAGGAAGGCTCGTGTGGCCCCAATAGGATGGCTTAGGCTAACTAACACCTTCCCCTTTTAGCAAATGTGCAGTCCTAATGACTCTTAGCTACAAGTCCAGAAGGAAGCATGCGTTCCCTCTGTTCCCCAGTTTTCCCCCATCCCAATTCCCCCTATCTCTCTAGGTAAAGCAAAGAGAAGAAGCCAGGAGAAAATTAAAGCATTGGGACAATTCTGAGAGGGGATGCATTTTAGGCAACTTTTCCTACCCCTACAATGATGCCCAGGGCTACTGAGTAACTGTTGATGGGAATTACAGTATGGCTCCAGTAGCAATGTGAGCAGAGGATGCATCCTCTCCTGCTTTAGCAGGAGGTTGGAACAATGCTTTCAAAGTTCAGAGACCCAGGTGTGGATGTAAGATCCTCAGTACCGACAGACGGTCCCAGCCACATTTACTCCATGGGGAGTCCTAGGGTCTGCAGGGATTTCTGGCCTCACAGCTCTAACCCACGCCTATTCCCTCCAGCCCACAATCCACAGGAAGCCAAAAGGAAACATTACCTGTGCAAATCGCCTTCTTTGGCTTCTAAGAAATTCACCGTATATTTTACTGACTTAGCCATTAAAATCCTGATATCAAATGTGTCCTAGGAGAGAGACGGGGGGGGGGGGGGGGGGGGGGGGGGGGGGGGGGGGGGGGGGGGGGGGAGAGGGAGAGGGAGAGGGAGAGGGAGAGAGAGAGAGAGAGCCGAGTTAACTTGGCTCTGGAAGACAAAAGAGAAGGCAGGATGAGGCTGCTCAATATAAGCACCTGGTGTTGGGGGCCCACCCAACAGTGCCAATGAACTGGAGTTTTGGCACCAAGAATCTCCATAAAAAACTCAGGCTGATAGGCCATGATCAGAATCAAGGTTTCATCAGGAAACTAAAGGGCAAACCTTCCATGAAAACGCTGGATAGATAGTCAGACCGCCTCATCTCCCCCCACCGCCCTTTCTCTAGCCTTGAGTGCTAGATTCGTGGGGTTACACTTACCACGACGGGTTGTCTGAAATACTCATCTACTGCTGCTCCTCTAAGTGCTGACAAGTCAACTCCATGAAAAGATGGCTGATACCTAAAGAAAGGGGAAGAGAGGCCCACCCCCACACCGAGAATCAGCTGACCAACCTGTGTGTGGCGAGGACCTTGCTCATTCTCTAGAAGACATGCTTCCAAAGACTAAGTCTAACTTTTTAATTGTTAAAAGGATGGGGCAATTTGAAAAGTGTTTGACACATATACAGGAAAGGAGTCATAATGATTCTAGGAGTCAAACTAGTAGGCGACTGCCCCATAAGGGGCCGATCCCAAGGGCAGTATTTTTCAGCTGGAGGTTTGAGCCAGAGCTTTTCCTGGGAGAGATAAAGGAGAAGACAGGAAGGATAGGAATGAGATGGGCAGGGGAGAGCCGCTCTTAGTCAGCCTATACCAACAGACAATAAAAACTTTCATTACAGTTACAATATTAGGGCCCAAAGGGCCTTAGAAGTCACCTAGTCCAACCCATTAACAAGGCCCAAAAGTCCAAAAATAGTACATCTAGAAAGCAAGGCTAGCTCTGCCTGGGAAGCAGAAAACCACCCCTCCCAGGCATCCCCAAAGTACGAGGGTAAGAAAAGCTAGACTTTCTCTGGCTTGTAGACAGTTCCCAAACTCTGTGCTTTGGCCATGGTCTTTGACAGCCACCAGGGCAAAGCTCACAGAGAGGGGAAAGGACTCACCAGAAATTGGCCTTGGTAAACTGTTCCATGTAGAGCTGCTCATCTGTGAAAGGTGCAAGATGAACATCCCCGATGGTTGGAAACATATTTCCTGGGCATGCAATGTGGGGGAAAGAAATGAGAAAAAGAAAAGTCTGACATTAGGAACATTAGGGCCATTAACTGCAGAAAGGTTCTTGACAACTGCCCAGGGAATGAAAGATCCTCAGTGTCTTAGTTCCTTATGTCACAGCAAAGGAATCTTTATGGACAGTGTCAGCAGGCCTTCCCTGGGCAGCACAATCAGAACCTCAACCATGCTGCCAGTATGAGGGAGGGCAAGTTACCCAAAACAACCAGTCTGGCCTCAGTACAAACAAGTACCTAGGCAGGAGAGAAGAAGGGATAGGCAGTGCTATCAGTTACATGGGATGCACAGACCACAGTAGATCAAGGCTGACATTACCATTTTAGAACAAGCACCCTTCGAGAAGGCAGCTAAATTTGCCAAGGATAAGCAGATACCATAGATGGCTTTCCATCTAGGTGAAAATCCCCGCTATCAGAAGGGACTTCTCCTTCCAGGAGTCAGCACCAGGAAAAAGGCTCTATTTAGTCCAGGACACAAGCTTTAAAATCCCCAACAATCCAAAAAAGAAGGCCTGAGCTTCCTTCTCCTTCCCCAGCCTATGCCTACTCTCCTCCTTGGGGCCCTTCTTTGTGTGCTCAGCAGTCAAAATTCATGAGAGATGGTCTTATTCCTATACACTGTGCGTGACTCAACAAGAATGAAATACTATCATTACTAGGAAGTAATTATGTAATAATTATATCATTATCAGAAGTAATCACAATTCCTTAGAACTATCTCCAAGTGAATATAGTCTGGACCTCAGATCTTAATGTTTCATACCATCAAGACAGCAACTGATGTAAGAAAGGACTACATGGTCCCAGAGTCCAGTCCTGGCCAATAAACCGAGTTACTACTAGACAGTGGAGGGGAAAAGACCAGCCAGCAAGCAAATCAGCAGCTATGTTTAAATGGATCCACCTGCAAAGTTACCTTGCTCAGATCAATAATCCTGATGAAAACAGTAAGCTGCCCAGAAACCTCTTCATTCCCAAGACTTCCCTGTAGGGATAGGGGTTCTTAATTATTTTTGTGGGTCATAGACCCAGTTGGTAATCAGTCAGGTAAAGCCTATGGATCTCTTCTCAGAACCATGTTTTTAAATTCATAAAAATACAGGGACACAGGGAAAACCAGTTAAATTGAAATATAATTATCAAAATATTGTACAAAAACAAAAAATGAGTTCATGGATTTGAAGGCAAAGCCTCTGGGCTCCAGGGTCAGGCCCCAACTGGCAGGTTCTAGCTCTGTTCACAGCCTACTCTGCATACATGTGTGTGTGTGTGTATGTTTTATACATATGTAAAATGTGCTCCCATCTTTTTCAGTAATCATCTAATTATCTCTTAAAACACCTTTTTGCTCCAGGACCTGGATGCCCTATACTTCCTGCTTCAGAAGGATGAGGGAAGCCCCCATTTTTCTTGTGCACATGGAAAGCCAGGGCTCCTGGGTAGGCAAAGGGTGGCATCTTTCCCCAGGTGGTTTGCTCACTAGTTTAAGAGGACTAAGATGAGGAGCTAAAACATTGGTCCCAGCAGCTTGGTCACGTATGGTAAGTTGTCCTCTCCAGACAGGCCTAGGTTTCCTCTAGTAAAAACTACTGACTGTAACCAGCAAAGACTACAAACTGACATCACAGAGGAGTTTCTGAGTTTCAGGAAGCCAGTTTTCTATTAACTTGAAACCTCTTTTTTCTTAAGGATTCATCAATCAACTCATATTTTGTCCCCATTTTTATGGTGTTAAGAATAACATGTATGGCAAAGACGGAGGAGCTTCCATAGAAAACTCTGCGGCAGAAGAGCTGCTGTTTTTTTTGTTTTTGTTGTTGCTAGGCAATGGGGTTAAGTGACTTATCCAGGATCACACAGCTAGTAAGTGTCAAGTGTCTGAGGCCGGATTTGAATTCAGGTCCTCCTGACTCCATGGCTGGTGCTCTATCTACCTCACCACCCTGCTGCCCCAAGAGCGGCTGTTCTACTCGAGACAAAAGGAACCTCAGCTCTGAGGCTCCACTGTCTTACGGTGCTCATTCCTGGAGCTCTAGGATAGTCAATGGTTTTTTCATGGCCTGAGTAGGTGAATGCAATTATCTAAGAGGAAGTTTAGGAAACGATGAAGATTATTTACACACATTTTCCTGGCAAGTAGAGGTAGGGTCAGGTCTTGGAAATGTGATGTTAGGATGCCTTGCAATATAAGGAAAAAATAACGGCCAAATTTCTGGTTCAAGTTACATATTATGTTGTTGAAGAAGGCATGGAATGTGTTTTATTTTTTATTTATTTATCTAAATCTCCATCGTGGCTAGCTCTTTCTAAAATTCGAGCATGAAACACTAAGGTGCTGCCTCAAACACCAGGAATGTGTGTACTTATTCAGTAAACAATCAACTGGCCCTTGTGCAGAAACACAACCAGCACCTGGCTTCCAGATGTTGACCCCCAAGGCTTCGCCTCCCCATGGCTGGTGGGTTGGGGCCTCTCGAAGAGAGAATGGGGGTAGGGTAGGGAGAGGAAGTCATTCACAGTCCAAAGGAAATTGCAGGGTCATTTTAGGCTTTGCTGCTAGCATTTTCCATGATTTCTAAAGCACTGTTAGTGACTTCAAAACAAGTTTCTTCTAGATACTGAACTTGGTCAAGGGATGTCTCTTCCCCTTGTGGAATGCAACAGAAGCACAGTATGACTTCCTCTTCCTCCCAGGTCCTGGGCTCTAGGCCACAATGTGTTCAGCTTTGATTCAGCATCAGGTAACTGGGGGACTCCCACCCAAGGGAATCTAACAGGACAGCCATATACATCTTGAGACCCAAAGGGGATATTTAACCCTCAGGAAACACGTGGGAAAAGAGAACATTAACCACACAGCTTTAATGGAGGCCTGAAACGTCTGCATCCACCCCAGTTCTCTTCTCCTGTAGGAGAAGAGGCTAAGAAAAGCTCTAGAACTCATGCTTCTCTGTAACTCCTCCTCCTACACCTGAGCACCTCTGTTCCAGCAGTGCAAATGCACCACTCGGGCATACAGCCCACTAAGATTCCTGTTTTATTTTCTGAAGTTCTAATTGATGGCTTTTATTTTTTCACACTAGCTATTTCCCAGTCACCTGAACCATGAATTCTCACTTGTAAATAAAGAAAAATAGCTAAACAAAACCAAACAACAGAAGGACCACATAGGACAGCATGTGCAGCATTCTGTAGGAGTCCTGCCTAGTCTGTCCTGGCGGGACTGGGCTTTACCTACCCAGGAAAAGGACTCTCTCTCATTGGGGACAGGGGTCTGTCTCTGGGCCCTCTAGGTGGAGGGTCTTTCGTTAAACAATCCCTTTCTCTTCTCCTCATATCTAGCTCCAAATTTCTTTTCTTTCTCTGGATACTCTGGATATCTCTGCATACTCAGTTGCAAGGGTATTTGATTGGAAATGTTTTTGTCATCAATTCCCTCCATTACTACAAACAGATATACTTGTTTCCTCTGCTACAAAGTGACCTTTTTGGAAGGCTACACCTGGTAAAGGCAACGCTGGAGTAATTGTCTCTTACATGCAATGTGGAAGAGAAAGCATCAGTGCTTCTCTTTCCCATCTGCCCCAAGGTTTCACTAAGGATGAGCTGAGGAAGATGGACAGGCTAAGAAGCAGGAAGGGCAGAAGGAAATGAGACAGAAGCTCTGGGCCTATCTCAGTTCCTCCTACTCAGTCTGCAAAGAGCTGGTGCCTATTCTTGCTTCTCGTAAGATACAGATACACAGATTTGTCTCTAGTCTCTGTTGGCATTAGTTTAGAAGGAAAAGAGAAATAACAGTTGGTGCTTTATTGACTTCTCTTATTTTAGCATCTAAAGTATTTTGTGAACAGGCTGGAATTTTACTGTGCTGGACAGAAGGAAATGGGCTCATGTCTCTTAAGCTGGTAAAACTGGCCAGGAGCCTGAGAGTCCTACCCATTTCCCATAATGCCATTGGGCCGACACTCTCTCCCAACATTACTCTTCAGTCTGGGAAGAGTGGATCGAGGGAGAAGATGGCATGTCTCTCAAGCCAATGCTCAGGCCTCCTGAGACTTGTGCTGTTATAGAGGGCAAAGAAAGCTCATCGCTCCTTTCAGTTTTGACCAGGGTCTGAGGAAAGAGTCTGTGCCTGCCAATGGATAAGCAAACCATCCTGAAAACTCTGCAAAGTCCCAACAACAGGGAGGCCAGCATTCTGCTAGAGATCCTGCTAGCCCACATATGCTGGTTCTGATGGCAGGGTCATCTTCCACTCTAAAAATTCATCAGCCTCTAAATCAGATATTCTTAACCTTTTTTTTTTTGTGGTTCTGTATTCTGGCAGTTTGGTGAAACCTACTGAATCCTTTCTCAGAATGATGTTTTTAAGTGCATAAAATAAAATACATAGCATTGCAAAGGAAATCAATTATACTGAAATAATTACCAAAATATATTAAGAAAAAAAGTTCATGGATCCTCGGTTAAGAAGCCCTGCTTCAAAATCAGACCACTCAGGTATTTTATGCATTAATTCACAAATAAAGTAAAAACTCCATGGGTTTTCTGATGTCTAGTGACTTGAAGATAATTAGAAATGAATGTGAGAATTCCAAACTTTGGGGACAATGACTGGCCTCAAAAAGCAGTTGTCCAAGTGGTAAAGCTGGGACAGAAATACCAGCTGGCCCATGTCGAAGCAACCAACCATCTCTCCAAGTAGCAAAAGGAGGAATTTTCTCTACATTTAAAAATAAGAATGAAAATAGCAGTTCACATTGAGATAGAGCCTGCCAGTTTTGCAAAATTCACATTGCTAGGAAGCAGCAGGAGTCCAAATCGTGCGAACTGCAAGCTCAGAAGGAGACAGCAGTGTACAGTGGTAGAGGAGGCATCAAAGCTAACGCCGTCCTGGGCATTAAGACAGTCAGAGTTTGCAGAATGAAGGAGATCAGAGTGCCACTGTATTCTGCCCTGGGCAGGACCACACCTGGAGAAACCTGTGTTAAGGTCTAGATTTTAGGAAAAATACTGACAGGTTGGAGAGTGACCAGGACTGTGAGGAGACTGGAGATGATGTCTTATGAGTATGGGCTAAAAGGAAATGGGGCTGTTAAGGATGGAAAAGAGGGACAAAATAGCTGTCCAAGTATTTGAAGGGGTGTCACATGTAAAGAGGGATGAATTTATTCTGCTTGGCTCCAGGGGGCAAAACTAGCAGCAATGGGTAAAAGATTGAGAGAGGCAGATTAGACATGATGTAAGGAAAGGCTTCCTCACAAAGAAAACATTCCACATTGGAAGGGCTCCCCCTCACAAGGGGAGACTGAATAAGCACTTGTCAGTGATGTAATGCAGAGGGGTTCTTGGTCAGGTACAGGGTGGACTACAGGTGACCTCAGAGGTCCCATCTAATTCTGCAATTTGTGAATTCATGTCTCTCAACTTCCCAGGCTAAGACTGTTCACTACATGGCACCAAAAACCTCATGACTGACCAAGTCTAAACTTACACTGTACTGAAATATAACTGATCCATGCAGTGCGCAGTATTACAGTATGGGTTGTTCACGACACTCAAAAATGCTGAGGAATGAATGTCATAGGTAGAAAGGCATGTGAGTTGGCAGAAGCCTCGCACCAGAGCTATGCGAGCAAGAGAGGTAAACTGGGGAGTCACCAGCCTTATGACACCAAGGAATGTGAATGGCTAAAGATGACACTAAAGAATTGTGAGCTCAGTCTGTAAGGCATAGAGGGAGAAGGCCAACAGTAACACCAACTCCTCTCTCGTAATCACAATGGAACCATCTTGCTTTCAAAGCTTCATTCAGATCCCCTCACCAGATATGCCCAATCAAGACTGACCCATCTAGCCACTGAACCACAACAGGGTAAATCACAAAGTTTATGGTTTGGGCAACAGCAATTTCCAATTGTCTAACAAAGACAGAATGGCTACTCTGCCCCTCTCTAACCCATGGATGAGAAGCCCTCCTTCCCCTTTTTACTAACTGTCAGCCTGGAATGACTGTGGGATCCAGATGACTGCAATATGACAGAAGGACTCTCTAGTGTTTGGAGGCATGGAGGTCTGAAGCATGTCAGCTCCCAGGGGGAAGTGACTGTAACAACATGTAATTACATTTCTACACGCTGACTGGCAAATCCCTTTCCTCCAGTCAAGTGATGCACCAAGAGCTTCCCGGACAAGCTGCTTGGTGATAGCTCAAAATATGTCGGGTATGTTCTCCTTTCAAAAGATTGCTTCCATTCTTCTCCCTCTCCTGTGGGCTTGGCACAAAATAAGCACAGGCATAAAACATACACTCAGAGAAGGCTGACTTCCTGGCAGTCTGTCTAGAAAGGCCATGTTACTGATTAGTTAATTAGAAATTCTGGGAAATACATAATCATTCACCCACACAATCACAGAACTGATTGGTACTATCACCCATCCCCTTCCCCGCTTGCTCCTCTCAGAGAACAGCAGAGGGCGCCTCTTTCCAGCAAACACTCAATTTGGGTGAAGAGGCCAAGGCCTTGCCAGGAGAGAGCGGTTGAGGTCAGTCCTAGTAGGGACTGCTCAAAGTGTTCTTAAGGTTTTTGGTGTGTAGCCCCAGAAAGCAGTGCTGCATCACAGCTATAGAAGATCTCCTTGGTTCAGCGGAAGAGACACAGCAACTCAATGAGCCTACTGTTCAATCACACTCCAGCAAGTCCAAATGGATTTCTTTACACAAGAGGATTCAGCTGTATTTCTGGGTTGGCTGCTTCTTGCCTAATTTCTTCAGGCTGGCCCAGCTGAAAAAAAACAACTGACTCTCAGCCTCTCAGGGATCATCTAGTTCAAATGACACCCCACCATAACATTCCCAGTCAAGGGGATCTATCCTTCTATTTGAAGACCTAAATAAAGAGAGGAAACAGATCTGGTGTTTGGGGAAAAGATGTGGAGAGCTGCTAGAGGAACGCACCCCAGCCCAAAGTAGAGAAGCTAATGACTTCTTGGCTTCCTGAAATGATCACTTCATCCTTCAAAAGGGTCAATAAAGATATTCCTACCTCAATTCTCCCCAACAAGGAGGCAGATGGTTGCTGAAATAAAAATGCTAAGAACCTTGAGGGGAAGTGACTACTCTACCTTGGAGTTTGTGAGTGAGCAGGAGAGGAAGGCCAGGTGTAATCAGGCAGCAGACGGGAAAAGACTGAAGGTAAATGAGGGAGTAAGGATGAAAAAAGGGACAATCTGCTAGAAAAGATGGAAAGGCATGGTGCATGTCGAGGAGTTTCCCCTGGCAAAGGAGGAGGGCCGCTGCTTCAAGTGAGACGGGTGAAGGAGGAGAGTGGGGAAAGGCATCAGAGGAGGAGAAGAGGGAGCTCTCAGTGAAAGAGGAGGCAAGGTTCTTGGCTGGGAAATTGGGAAAGGGAGCCATGGGAAGTTTAAGGAGGGATGGAAAGGTTTAGGAAAGCCACTGTGGAGAGTGGAATAATGAAATAATGAATTGATTGGGAAGGGATAAAAAGATTGCCTTGCTGCAGTGAAGCATAAATTTGTAGTAGACCCAGTCAGCATGGCTTCATAAGTTACACCAGCTCTACTCAGTGGCAGAGGAGTGAAGGCAATTGATAGTGGAAGCAGTTCAAGGTTAGGGCTTGCAAGGTAAATTAGTTAAAGAAGGGAGGAAGGAATGTGAGGGTAGAGTTTAACTGGTTTACTAAGGGACTGAGACAGGGAAGGAAAGAGAGTATAGATAGTGCAGGGTAATGACCCAGGAAAGAATGGATGGAAGGAGGGACTGGAAGTCACAATGAGAACAAAGGACAGATGTTAAGGGTTGGAAAGCAGTGGGAAAGATGGAGCAATGAAAGATTATGATCAGAATTTTGGAGCTCATGAACATGGAAGCAGCTACTTGTGGGTGATGGCAAAATCAAGGAGCTGATCATCTCTGGTCTCCCCCTCCCCCAGCAATATTAGAGAAAAAGGAGGATCAGAGAAGAGACAGGAGAAATTCTTACTTTGCTCTGCATTCTTAGCCAAGGACAATGATCTCTGAAGTGGAAAGGAAAGAAGAAAAATGGCTAATAAGAAGCTGAAACCTAAGACCAAAAGGGACACAGTCAAAGAGCACCTAGTTGCCATTGCTGAGTTCAAGCCTCCAGGCTCCGGTACACTACACAGCCAAGTTAAGCAAAGAATTCATAGGTGTGAAGTTTGAAAGATCTTGAAGAACAAGAGAAGTGTTGCAAGAAAGGAGAAGGGGAAATGTTTTGATTTCAAAAACGGGAAGTAGAGTCTTCAGACTATAGGCCACTGAGTCTGACTTCAGTTCTTGGCAAAATTTTAGAATTTATTATTCAAGGGATGATTAGTGAGTTCCTAGAAAAGGAAACAGTCAGCAAGACTTTATCAAGAATGGGTCATGCCACATTAACCTCATTTCCTTTTCTGACAGGGTTATTAGACTGCTAAAAGCTTGGTCAAGCTTGATTCACTAAAGTATTTTACGAAGTCTCCTATAGTATTCTTGTAGACAAGGTAGAGAGGAATGGCCTAGACAATACTATAGTGATATGGATGTGGAGTTGGTTAAAAGGCTCGACCCAGGAAGTAATAATCAATGGTTCAAATGTCAACTTGGAAGGTCTCTAGTGGAGTGCCCCAGACATCTCCGCTTTGGCCATGGGCTAAGCCAACGATTTTGGAGAGAGGCACAGATGGTACGTTTATCAAATCTGCAGATGATACAAAGCTAGGCTGGATAGCTAACACACTGGAGAACAGTGTAACAGTAACTGGGTAAGTAAGAAAGTTGAGTTGAATCCAATATGATGAAATTGAGTACACATTGAGTAAAAAAAAAAAATTTCTTAAGTACAAGATGAGGGAGTCATGGCTAGAAAAGCAGTTTGTCTGAAAAAGACCCATGGGCTTTGGTGAACTGCAAGGTCAATATGAGCCAATGGTGCAATATGCAGCTCTATCCTCTCAGAAGACCCTCAGAAATGAAGGACTATGGATGCCAAAGGTGGCATACTTGGGCAAGATGTTGGTTGTTGGGTGGTTCTGATTGACTTTGTTATAAGAAAGGATTTAATGAGAGTGGGGGAAGGAGGAGAGAGATGCATGAAAAACAAAAGGCATCAATGAAACTGAGAAACAAATCCTAACAAAAATGGTGGCCAAAAATGTCAATGCCATTTGAAGCTATGCTAAGAGAGATTGAGAGTCTCCTTGTCCCCTGCCCTAGTCAGGCCACATGTCACATCACATGTTCAGTTCTAGCTGTCACATTTTAGGAAAGACACTGATACGTTGGAAAGGATCTAGAGGAAAGTGATTAGGATGGTGAAAGGCTCTGAGATCATGCCATATGAGTATCAGTTGAAAGGATGGGGTATATTTAGCCTCGAGAAAACTTTGGAAGGCTATGATAGCTGTCTTCAGTCATTTGAAAAGCTGTCATGTGGAAGAAAGATTTAGATTTGTTCTACTTCATCCCACTCAACAATGGAAGGAAGTTTCAGAGAGGCAAATTAAAGCTTGATGTCAGGAAAAACTTCCTAACAATCAAGAGTCCAAAGGTAGAAGAGGCCACACAGGGAAATTTCTGCAGTAGATTGTAGAGGGAATTCTTTTTCAGGTCAAGTGGACCTCTGAGGTCCCTTCTAATTCTGAGATTTTGTGAGCTCACTATTTCTGCAAGTGTCACCCATTCCATTTTGGAATAGCTTTAATTGTTAAAAAATTTTCTTTTTATAGAGACCCCATATCTGTTTCCCTCCAACTTTCATTCACAGCTCCTGATTCTGAACTGATTCTGACCTGATCCCTGAAGGCAACAACTGCATCATCCTGTCCCCCATGTATTCTCTTCCCCAGGCCAAGCACCCCTAATTTCTTCACTAATCATAATACAGCATGAACTTAAAACCATGGTTGCCTTCTCTGAATGTCCTTAGCTTGCTGACTCTTTCCACAAGTGTGAAACCCAGAAATGAAAACAATGCTCCAGGTGTGGTATGAACAGGACAGAAGACAAGGTCTGTCTATCACGAATCTTCTTCTGAAAATTGGCTGCATACACATTTTAAGCCCCTCACCTTGATAGGCTAGTAGTAACAGAAGAAATAAAAGGCACAATTCTGATTCCTCCTGCCAAACCTACTCCTCTTATCCTGCTGTTCTTCTGAGAAAGAGAAAACAACCAAAGAATACTTAATACTTAACTGTCAAGGAGAAACATCCAACCTGAATGACATAAGATTGTTCCGGGGTAGAGAATTTCCTTAATCCCAGAATTCACCACTAAGAGACCCCAAATTAATACAGTTTATCCCCTACATATAACCTGGGAAACTAAGGGTGAGACTATCACCTACTATACACATAAGATCAAATTGGTTAACTGTAAAGCCATAAAATGAACTCCAAACTCTCCCTTTGACACAGATTTTATCTTATATTCCCAGAGAACCCCCAAATGGCTATGTGCACAGTTCTGCAGTGCTATCTGAGAAGAGGAGGTCAGGCCGTTGCCCACAAGAAACAGATCCAGCCAACAGACCCCACTGTGCCCAGCCCATTTACTTACCACTAGGCTTTAAGTACTTCTTGGCATGGAGGTAGCTCTCCAACATACGTTCATTGAAAAGCATGTAGCCCATTGGCTCTGAAATAATTATGTCCACCTGCTCGGGAAGTGAGATTTCCTCCACCTTTCCAGGAATGACCACAATTCGGTCTGTGAGGTTGTTACTCTTTACTAAAACCTGTTGGTGGGAGGGGAAAAAGTCAGGGATAAAAATCAGGGAAAAACCAATCTTACGGAGAAACATCTCCTTGGACCAATGAGTTTCATTTAAATCTCATTGCTGATTTCGTCTCTAGGAGAACCCTGTGAAGAGGGAGCCTAGCAGCCTGCTCAGAACCAGCCTTTCAGGACAACCAAGCCCAAAGTGGGAGTGGAGACAGAGAGAGCTCAAAGCTTTTAAAGACTAGCACAAGCTATGAAAAATAGTGATGGAGGCTCCTGGTTCAATTCCTTGTTTGATTTTGTGAACTTTTCCCATCAAAAAAAAATTTTTGTACTGTATATTTTTTTACATTTTAAAAAATTACAGTGACTCTGAACTAATTGTTTGACAAAATGTTGAGAACGCTGGACACCACTTTGTAATGATCAAACTAAGAAGGACAAGGACTCTATGATGCATGCAAGTAGAATTACTGATCAATTATGGATCTAAGACTTAGTGGAATCAGAGCATTTGCAGTTGAAAGGTACCTCAGAGTTTATCGAGCCTAACATCTTCATATTACAGATGAAGAAACTGAAAACCAGAGAAGGTAAGTGACTTGTGTGAAGTCAGGTGGGTACAATACACAACAGAGCCAGACTGCATGAACCCTCTTCTGTCTCCAAATCCTTTGTTCTGGTCATTAGGTTATAGCTTCCTCTTTTCCCTCAGAGGTGGACAGCACAGTTCACTAATGACCCCAGAACAGTTAAGAGGCAGAGAAATTTACCTACTGATTTTAACAGTAGACAAACTGAGGCAGCAAGAACTGAATTTCCCAAGATCACAGAGGAAGCCAGGATTTGGCTCTGGCCTTCCTAACATCACCTGGGAACGAGGCAATTCTTTGTGCTCCCCTCAAAGCCCCATATACCCTCTGGACCACAGCCTTAACTCTGAAGGCTCTGCATGCTGCCACAGAGCCTGGGCTTGGGGGAAGGAGGAAAGCATGCCTGGCCATGGGGCCCACTGACCTCCGCATGCTGAGCCATGGTGCTTGCTTCCACTGCATAGACTTTCCTTGCTCCTGCCTGAGCAGCAAAAAAAGACAGGATCCCGGAGCCACAGCCCACATCTAGGACAATCTGGGAAAGGAGAAAGAGTCACTGTCAGTCATGGACAGCAATGGAAAGCACAACCAGAAGATCCTACCCGTTCCACTCACAAACCTGAGGACCTGCTTCCTCATTCCCAGCACTGGTATCTGCCACAGATTAAAGGCTTTGAGAGTGGAAGACGAGAGGGCTCAAGTGTGAGATTTTATATCAGCAAACCAATGATGTACCTCTGACCCTTAAGGCCAAGTCAATAAGGTGGTGGCAAAGGAACTCTCAACATATCTGAAATGATTAGGTTCTCAAAAAAATTAAGTCTGACCTTGGGCTGGATCAACCAAATCTCTCCTTGTTTCTAGGTAAGCAGACTGAGCAGGTTACTACTACATAGCTAACTACAATACAAAGACTATGGGTTCTCACTCCATAAGATTTCCCACTAAGTCTTTAAGTCTTCAGGCAAAACCTCTTCTCGTAACACTGCTTATCTTTTATCCTCAAATGTCCTGGTGCTTGACCAACACTCTCTGAGAATATGTTTCTTCTCCCCAGAAGGAGTTGCATCATAGTTGTGAGACAACTGTTTGCAATGTACACTACCATACAGTTCTGGCCATGGGATTAACATGGAAAACTGAGAGGGTATAGCCTTTAGTAAGCAGTGGGCTCCCTCTCTTCCACACATCATACCATTCATTGGTGTTCTCCAGTTACAGGCCTGATGCTACAGGATGGGTCTACTACTGGGTTGCCATGTTATACATAGGCTATGAAAATCTTGGATCTAGTTTCCACGTTGTTTTCTTTTATTTTTTTAATCAATGTTATTTTATTTTTTTCCAATTACATGCAAAGACATTTTAAAACATTTTTGAGTTCCAAATTTTCTTCCTCCTTTCCTTACCCCCTCCCTAAAATGGTAAGCAATTTGATATAGGTTACATATGTGCAATCATGTAAAACATATGTCCATATTAGTCATGTTGTGAGAGGAGAAACAGACCAAAAGGAAAAAACCATGAAAAAAATTAAAAAGTGAAAATAGTATGGTTCGATCTACATTCAGACTACATCTGTTCTTTCTCTGAACATGGAGATCATTTTCCATCATGAGTCCTTGTATTGCTAAAAAGAGCTAAGTTATTCATAGCTTATCATGGTACAATGTTGCTGTTGCTGTGTACTGTGTACAATGTTCTCCTGGTTCTGCTCACTTCACTTTGCATCAGTTCATATGAGTTTTCCCAGGTTTTTCTGAAATCTGCCTGCTCATCATTTCTTATAGAACAATAGTGTTCCACTACATTCATATATCACAATTTGTTCAGCCATTCCCCAATTGATGGGCATCCCCTCAATTTCTAATTCTTGGCCACCACAAAAAGAGCTGCTATAAATATTTTTGTACATGTGGGTCCTTTTCCCTTTTTTATTATCTCCTAGGGATACACACCTAGTAGTGGTACTGCTGGGTCAACAGTTTGACTGGCCTTCGGGCATAGTTTAGAATTGCTCTCCAGAATGGTTGGATCAGTTCACAACTCCATCAATAGTGTTTCAGTGTCCCAATTTTCCCATATTCTCTTCAACATTTATCAGTTTCCTTTTCTGTCATATTAGCCAATCTGATAGGTATGAGGTGGTACCTCAGAGTTGTTTTAATTTATATTTTTCTAACCAATAGGGATTTAGAGCATTTTTCAAATGACTACAGACAGTTTTGATTTCTTCATCTGAAAATTGCCTGTTCATATTCTTTGACCATTTATCAATTGAGGAATGACTTAAATTCTTATAAATTTGACTCAGTTCTCTATATACTTGATAAATGAGGCTTTTATCACAGACATTTGCTGTAAAAAATTGTTTCCCAGCTTTTTGTTTTCCTTCTAGTGTTGGCTGCATTGGTTTTGTTTCCACACTGTTTTCTATGACAGGGCTAATGTGATGTCATAAGAAAACCTAGGATATCATTAATCTTAATTCTCTCCATCAGGATAGGAGGCACTTAATAAATAGTTGAAGTTTTTCCCAAAGAGCTCACCTCAAGTGTCAAATTTTCTTAAAAGTGCTACTATACAGAAATTTCATTTTGCAGATGCTGCCTTGAAATCTTAACAAGGGGATCGGGGATCTTCAGGCTGCCCTGTCTAATGCATATCTTCCAGAACAAGGGAGGTTCCAGTCTAACTGTATTCTGCCCTGGTCAGACATCTAGATAATTGTGTTCATTTGTAGGTGCCGTGTTTTAGGGAAGAATATCGACAAACTGGAGCACATCCAAAGAAGGGCAAGTTGGAAGGTGATGTATTTAGAAATCTACTTAGCTGATACACAAAAGAATGGAGTAGGAAGGGTGGGGAGGGAGCATAGAAAATAATCTTCATATATTTTAAGGATTATCCTGGAGAAGAGATACTGAACTTGTTCTGCTTAGCCTCAAATTAGAGAACTATGAGCAGTGACAAGAAGCAGCACAATCAGATTCTGGCTGTCCATAAGGAAAAAACGGCCAATGGATGGCTTCGAGAAAGAGCTAACTGATCACATGCTAGGCATTTTGTAGGGAGGATTTCTGTTCAGGTATGGGCTGTACTACGGTGACCTCTTAAGGTTCCTTCTGATGCTGAGACTGTGGGGTTTCGTGGTTTTTTTTCCCTTCTTACTGGATTTTTAGCAAGAAGCTGATACAATTGGTTCTAGAGAAAACCACATACAACTATATCCCACAAAGAGAAAGGTTCTTACAGAAAAGGTTAATGTGCCTTAGCGGTTTCTCTTCTCTTTCAGCTTTAGGGAGGTGGCAGTATCTGGCCTCCCGAAGCTTCAGGGGTTACCTGGAAGGATGTCTTAAACAAAGAGCTAAGGTCACCTGTACCCATCCCTCCAGGGTCCTGACTAATAGCCACATCTGAAGATAGTCACAAAACCCAGAAACAGACCTGCAGTCTCTGAGAATGGGGAAAGGAGGAAGATAACAAGGGAAGGAGGAACAGAAAGAAAAAGGGACAGTGAAAGGCAAGAAGGTCAAAGCCTCCAAGGTTGTGATCTACTGAAAGAGATACAAATGAGAAAATAGTAATGTCCTCACACTTGACATATTGCCAGAGGGTCAGGGACAGAACAACAGCCCCAGGCTGGCAGATGCCCCTTAGGCAGGATTTTCTTTGGTGTCCTTCATGACCTGATACACATTCAGAGATACCTTTCTAGGACATGGTAAAGATACTGAATTTGCTTTTTTCCCTCCAGAAGAAAAGCCAATCCTTAGGTTTAGAGCTTAGAAGGACTGCCTAGCTTATTCCTTGCATGTGGTAGAGACTAATGTATTAATGATAAGCCTGTGACACCAACCAAGAACACAGGAGCATTCCTAAAGCAAATTGGCTGGATCCCATTGTCCAGATTCCTTACACATACTTGAAAAGTACTTGTCTAAGGGAAGGTGATGAATCTTGCAGCTGCTGGGAAGCAATGTGGTTTTTCATGAACAACAACTAAGTACATCCCATTAATTGCTCCACTGGACATATAAAACATAAGTAAGATCAAATCAGTAACACTCCTCATAATTAGCTTAGGCACAGACAGCCAGGGCTCTCACCAGTGAAAATCCTTGTTCAGAAATCACATGGCAAAGTCAAGGTTCTGCATTATTATCACACTGCAGAAAAGTAAAAGGGAGCTTCAGTGGTGGGCACTGGGAGTGTAAAGAGCCTGACACAGTGGGCAGAAAAGGGTGGGAGGGTTTTGGACAGAGGACAGTTCAAACACTAACTGTTTGCTTTAGCTACTTCTCCTAGGCCGGACACACAGTGTCAACACAAACACAAGGAGCAGACCTCAGGGAGGTTTCTGTGGAGCTCATGCTGGTCTCAAGAAGATATTTAAAAACAAATCAGCACTGATGGCTTGGGGCAGGTATGAAGGAGAGATGAGCTCCCCACAGCTGAAACGCAGAGAGGGAAAGATGGAGAGAGCTTCCTAAAGTAACCTTCTGACTCTTAATTCCTGCCAGAGTATTTTCCCCACTCGGTCCTTCCCCTCTGGCCTCAGTTTCCCCTGACAGTCCCTTCTCATATAGAAGCTCAACTGGGCCTAACTAGCCCCTAACGCCAGGTTTAACACAACAGATGATTTCAGGTCTTGTTTCAGAGCTAAATTCAGGGTGTTCCCAAGAGTGAATTTCTCACCTTGTCCTTGAAATCACTATGGTTCTGCAGGATTGCCCTCTGGTACGTGCCTGTCCGTACGTAATCTTGCATCATGTTCTGCTGCTGTGACAGGTAGCCATAGAACTACAACACACAAGACAGAGCACTGTGAACAGAAGAACCTCCACATGGCCAGCCTCAACACTGAAAACCAACCCAACCCACCACAGCCTTCCCCATTCAGACCCCCTGCTTCCTCCCCAACAAACCATGCAAGGAGCTCAGCAATGGGAACATGCCCAGGGTTGAGGGAGCATGGGCATCACTTCTCAGAAAGTCATGCTGGGGGCCAAGGCTGAACCATCCCTGTTAACAAACAAGGTGGTCAGACTGCTCTATTCACTGTTCTCTGCAGCTAAATCTAACTGGATCTCATCAGTGCCAGGATGGGGAGCCTTGAACATATCCCAGGCCACAAGGGAAAAGGAGGGGAAAAGCAATATACCTCTTAAGTCAGGAGGCTGGCAAGTATACTGGAGGAATACAACTACAGACCCTGGCGTTAGAAAGCACCCCCTTTCCTAAACTCCCCAAGGCCTCGTTTCGATTTGGAGCCAATAAACTTTCTAAAAGAAAACAGATCTATCATAATATGGGTTCTGTCCTCAGAGAACCTGAGAACCCCAAAAGAAACCTGGGTAATTATACAGGATTATGACTATGGACTAGAGAGCCCAGAACTTGAGACTAAATATCTTCCTGCAAAACCGATTAGTAAACAGACATGACAGTTTACCATTCTAGAGCTGTTGGGACTAAGCATACCAGCTCCTGAAAGTTTTGCTACTAAATGTAAAACTATCGTAATTCACAGGGAGGGCTTTGTGATGGAAGAAAACCAAGTGCTCAGGAGCACCCAATGCTTATCAAGGACTCCTGCGGGGGGGGGGGGGGGGGGGGGGGGGGGGGGAAGATGACACAAGGCCTAAATGACTATCCTCTACAGTGGTCCAGTTTCAACTGAGCAGAACCTTTTCCACCTTCCTAAGAAGCATCTACACCTGGGCCCTCCCTTTGGAGGCCCCCAGGAAGATCCTGCCAGGTGGAAAACACACCTGGAAGTACTGCACAGCGGAGGATTCTTCTGTCCGCTCACTGAAGACGGAGCGCTCTAAGTTGTGACCTCGACAGGTTTTCAGAATATTATAGAATGAACAGAAATCTGAAAGAAGCAAAAACTTAATGTAGAAAAGAGGTCACATGTGGGAAATGGTAATGCAAACCAGGAGAAAGTGGCAACGGCATGTTAAAGGACCAATACATGGATAGGTTCCTGGCAATGGAAAGGAAAAAAAACCTTGCAGTAGACCACTGGTCATGAACAAAAAAAAAAAAATATATATATATATATATATATATATATATATCCATTAGATTCTGGAAATTCTTGGTCACAGAATAAAAAAAGTTTTCACATCCACAAATATGATTTGAAGGCAAAATCTTCATAATTCTAGATACATGAGAACTTAGATATACTTAAGCATTCATTCTACTCTTCTTTCTTAGAAAGAAGAAAAATGGGAGATATTTAGCAGAATATCTAACAGAATTCAGATGGAGAAAAATGAATGGTTCTCTCTGGGAGTGGAAGTCTACTGGGATCCATTCTGTACAAGTCCAGAAGTCACTGGCCTTCAAGGTAAGACACTAGAAACAAAGAAGGGGAAAGAAGGACCCAGAATATGGAGATAAGAGGAAGAGGGCTTTGCTCATCTCTCCATATTCAATAAAGCCTTGAAGCAAAGATTTACAAAGGAACTGCTCCTGCCTTGGCTCAGACCCTTCCTGGGGTGGGCAGCGAGGGACCTACCATTTGGCGTTGCAAACTGTATGAGGACGCTGTTACACCCCAGGGTGATGATAAAGGACTGCTTTCCCACTCGGCTGCATTCTGTTTCTCTGGACACAGAGCACTTAAACACACAAACATCTTCATCTGGAAAGAAAGAGAAGACACCAGCTTAGCTCCTCACTCAAGGCTGGCAGCCTAAGGACTCTTGACTTCCTATGCTTGCCCTCAGCAGTCCTTCCGCCCTCTCCATGTTAAATCCTGCCCATCGTGGAAGGCCTATCTCAAGCTGCAGCTGCTTACAAATGCATATCCTGACCACCTATAGCATTTGCTGCCCATTGCACACATTTTAGCCTCTACTTTCTGTTTCTGGGGATCTGTTTTCTGTGTGTTGTCATATTTCTCACCTAGACCGTAATGGACCTACCCAATGGTAAATCCCTGGTATTTCTTTGGTACCATCCACAGTGCCTCCTTCACCCATTGACTGGATCAAGCAAGTAGATGCTCAACTGATTATCATAGATTGCTGCACTTTATTTTCATTGTGCCAAGTGAAGTGTCCAAAGCAATGGAAATGAAGATCTTAAATTTTGTTCACTGTGAAGCCTGGAGTAAATCCATTCTCCCATTGTGCTTTAATATCCTCACCTGAATAATGAGAATGGTGGGAGAGCTGCTTGTCCTTCACAGGATAACTCTAAAGCTAAACTGATGACTGTGGGCAAAGTGTATCCACAGGTTCATGAATCATTAGGAAGCTGGTGAGCAGCTAGTCACTGTAGCAAGGAGAGTACAGCGAGGCACAGCACATGGAAGGGCCACCCTTGAACCCAGGGCTTCCTTCTTCCACGACCTGCCTCTGCCACAAACTGGCTGTGTGACCCTGGGCAAATCTCTTAACCTCGCTGTGCCCCTACGAAGTTCTGGAAGACAAGTCACAAATGGGCTGCCAATCTGCATCTCTGGGAGGAGTACTTCACACCTGGAGTTCTTCACATAAGGTAAATCATAGGTCTGGACCAAAATGACAAGATTTTCCTCATCACTATTACTGAGCTCCCCAAGCCTTTTCAGCTAGTGGGACGCTGCTCCTAGCTTTGAAAAGTAGCTGAGGACTCTGAGGAGTCAACATTCTTTCTCACACACCTGATCCCAAATCAGGAAAGCCAATATGACAGGCCTCTTCCAAGGGACAGGACCAGAAAACTGCTCTGTGGAGTAGTGAAGCCCCTGAAGGGGGAAATTCAAAGCAGAAAATGTTATCAAAAGCCAGTCTTAGGTGAGAGGAGGCAACTCTATCACCCAACTGGGAATGGAAGGCTGTGGAGGGAGCACAGAGCATAGTTTATACCAGTCACAGCAAGAGAATAATCATAAAAGCTAGCATTTACACAGTGATTTAAGGTTTGCAAGCCCTTTCCAAATATCTCAACTGATTCTCATAACCACCCTGGGAGCGAGGTGCTATTACTACCCTCATTTTGCAGATGAGGAAACTAAGGCAGACAGAGGTTAAATGACTTGCCCAAGGTCACAAAGCTAGTAAGTGAGGCTGGATTTGAACTGAGGTCTGCCTGACTCTAGGTTCAGAGCTCTGTTTACTAGATGCCTTCCAAGTCCTTTGGTAAAATAGCCTGAGTCACATCTTTTCCTTTATAGGGCAGTATCCAAAGACACTAAGATGCCAGTACATCAGCATCACACCCACACCCTGGATGTGAATGATAATACCTTATTTCGGGCTACAGAAACCTGCTCATGGATGATTACTAAATCTTGCCAAAACAAAGGTGAGAAGTTGTGGCTGATGGATCAGTTTTATACTGCTGCCTGCTACAATCCTACTCCAGGACTCTTTCCTCCCATTGCATTCCAGTTTGTTCTTACAACGTAGTTACCTGGTATCATATTGTACCCAAACACCCCAGGAACATGAGGAAAAAGAATGTAATAACCAATACCCTACATCCAAGATCTCACTATGGCGGTAATTGTGGTGCTCCTGGCAATAGAAGGCAAAGCTCCCCTGGCTCCAGAAACACCATCTAGTCATGCCAGCCCCACTGGTCTTGGGTGAGCACCCAGGCATGCAAGCTGATGTTCTGGCCCAACCAACAACCACATGCAACTAACTGCATTATTGTAAAAATCTAAGTTTTCTATGGAAAAGAAAACCAGTGATCTTTTAGGATCCAGGATGGCTAGCTTCACTCAGGGCTTCAGTTATGCTCACTTTCACGACTAAAACATACAGTAAATAGCACTCAGCACAGTGTCTGGCACATAGCAGGTGCTCAATAAATGTTTATCAACTGACAAATACTTGAGGTACCAGGATGATCAGGGACTGAGTGTTAACCAGAAAATCTCCCTATTTCTAATACCCAAGCAATACATTTACCTATATTCTAGGTAGGACAGACTGGAGATGGCTTTGAATGCCAGATTCAAATGTCACCATGCCCCAACCAATGCCTTTTTTAATAAAATGTAAGCTCCTTGAGGGAATTGTCTTTGTATTCCAGCTCCTCCCTCCTCCTACCTAGGATGTGGCCTGCTACATAGAAGGCACTTAATAAAGGCTATTTAAATTGAAAAGCTTCATTACAACATTATAACCAAACCCCACTACAAAATCACAAAACTGTGTAACAAAACAAAAACCCACTGTAGAACCATTTGACCGATGGCCGACGTATAACATTGTTCCAAAAAAACTAATGGTCCGTGTAATATTTATGTCCTAATAGCATGTGTTCACAGAACCAATTAATGATGTTAGGCTCGTACCTTCCATCTGTAGGATATTTTATAATTTTCAAAGCACTTTCATATAAAGGATGTTCCAAAAGTCTTAAGGCAGTTTTGAGCTTTTGCACTTTATGCCATACATAATGTATATAATGTCAACTGATTTGCACAACAGGTAGGAAAGATGATCACCCTCATCTTAGAGGAGAAAAACCGAGGCTCAGACACATCAAATGACTTGAGGACAGACGACCAACAAATGTTAAAAAAAGAGGTTGATCTTCATGGTCTCACTGTAGCTCCAAATCACGATCCCAGGTGAGTTCAGGGGCTACTGCAAAAACCTGGCTGGAGGTAAGGAGAGCCGGGTGGAGAGCGGGGGTTGGCAGAGCCATTCTGGAGGAAGAATTCACAGGGCTGATCTGTTTTGGTGACTGCAGACTGCTCTGTATTTCATCTGTTCCTCCTCCCATTTCCCCCCGGGGCTGCTAACCACGTTACTCTACCAAAGTAACCATGTTACCCAACTAGTCAAACACAAGTTCTGGTACTTCAAACAAAAACAGGTCTGCAAGTTCTACAGAAGGTCTTACTACGGTGCAGAAAGCACAATGCCAAGCCTCACCGAAAATAGGACTCTAGCCCCTGCCACAAACAGGTCTGTACAGTCCTTGTTCACAAGCCCAGGTCCCCAGCTTGAGCTGGAGAGGCTGCCTAACAAGCATGGGGAACCAAAAGGAATTTCTGAGGTAGAAACACCCCATTTCAGACTTTTGACTCCAGCAGAGAGGAGTGCTGAGGGCAAGGGGGGTGGGGGAGACGTCTGTTTAACCAGAAGGAACAGCTAAACTGCATTTTGACAGGTGATGAGAAAAATTCTCCATTTATAGGGCAAAACCTTTTACACTTTTCAAAACCAAGTTGTCCCCATGAATCACACAGCTCTGTCGTGTATTTTCTCAGGGACATTGCTCACAAAGAGATTACATGCAGCCTACTACTCTTTTTCATCCCAAACCCCTTCAGCTCCCTGGAGGTCTGAGTCTAAAGGGCAAGAACTCTATTCTCCTGTGGAAAAATGGTAAAAGGAAGACTATGGCTTTGCCAGTTTACAGGTCAAGACACTGAGACACAAAGCTAGCTGAGCGATTAGCCTTTCTATTTGTATCCCTGGCACTGTGCTTTGCATGTAGAAAGCACTTAAATTCCCTTCTTCCCTTCCTTGCTTCCTTCCTCCTTCTCTCCCTCCCTTTTTTCTTTCTTCCCTTCCATAATCACAGAACTAATCAATGTTGAAGCCAGAATATGAAAGGCCAGACAGTTCTGATTATAAATCCAGTGCCCCCTCTACTGTGTGGCACTGCCACCAAGACTGAAGGCCAATGAGGAATTAACGTTATGTTTCTTTCCACTCCTTTACATCTTCCACACTTCGAGACAGGATGCAGGAGAGCAAAGAGGAGGGTCCATAGGAATACCCGAAAATGGTCTGAGAGAAGCAGCTGATTTTAAAGCAAATTATTCAAGTGAAATGTTATTCTTCTGTGAACTTATTTTTTTCTAAGAAGCAATACTTGTCAGATGGGTGGGAGAAGGATGAAGGAAAGAAGAGCTGCCCATTCTAAAAACCATCTCCAAGGCACATCTTTCTAGTAGGAAAAATACTACAGCAGCCATACAAAACAGAATTAAAGCTATTCTCTCTATTGACTTACAGAGGAAAAAAAAAGTTCTAGTCCAAATATGAAGCATTCTATTAAGTTTCCTACCAGCAGGGAAGAAAATCAAGCTGTCACCTTCCGGAAGAAAATATTCTCCAACCAGGGAAAAGAAAGATGAACCTCTCCCCAAAGTCATTAAAAAGTTAGGTGTTTGACATAGGCTGAGCTGCCAGAGCCTTCAATAATTTTCTAGTGCAGCCTCCCCATTGCAGAGAAGAGGGGACTGTGGAAAGAGGAAGTGACTTGTCTAAGGTCACATTGCCATTAAATGGTGGTGCCTCATCCTTTCTCCAGTACTGCCTGAGAGCCAGGCCATCTCCTGGCTCAGTTCAAGATGCTGCGTGTTTGGCAGGGACTCACAAAGGGTCCTCATTCTTCAGCAGCACCAGGCCTTCTTACTTGGATTCATTTGGTTCTCTAACTTGGAGAAAATGACAGTTCAGGTACTAAAAGATCTAGTGTTGATGCCATACCTCCTGGTATCTCTATAATGTAGAGAAAAGCAAAGAATTCTAGACTCCTGGAATCAGAAGGAAGTTTCAAAGAACACTGAAGGCCTTCCCCTGCTTCTAGTCATATCTGTACTGGAACACCTCAAATTGTCCTTCCTATTTAAAAAGTATCAGGAAAAAGCAGTTCCAGAGTCCTGGACAGAGCCTTTACTCTATACAGAGATGAAATTCCAAACTCGAGTTTATTCTGTTATAATTAAAACCTTTTGGTTCTATCCTTAGTAAAGAGAAGGAACAGACTCAGAGAAGGGCTTACTTTAATAAAACTGAAAATGATTAAGTTGCCTCCAGACCTCTCTGTTCCAGGAGAAGGAATTTTCTTTCCTGTGGCTACTTCTTCAGGTATCCTTTCCCAACATTTGGGAGCATTTGTCCTTTCCTCTAAATTCTCTTCCAAGTTCTCTAAACTTTTCTATCTGGGCCATCCAGGAAATGAAAAAAGTATTTTAAGACGACTGACCAACATGAATGTCAGGCTAATATAGCGTCAGTTTTGTTTTTACTTTAAAAGAAAAGCAAAACAGGAGTCTTGTACATTGTTATCATCTTTGGATTGGGTGGAACCTCCATATGCTCTTATCCTTCGATATGGCTTAGCTAATCATTCAACTGTTTGTAACCAAGTAGTTTCTCCTCCTTCGATATACTGTACTTTTATCCTTACAAAAACGCAGCCTGATGTCCCACTCAGCCAGTTCTTTTACACCTGCAGATGAGAAGACTTAATAACTGTCCTTGAAAGCCAACATTATCCAGAAGGGATCAGCAGACAACATTAGCAAAAGGGGCTAATGCTGATAGCGAGGAGAGGGTAGCCAGGGAAGGAGAGGGAGGGGTGAATCCCCGATGCCATACTGGCATCTCGCTGGGGAAGGATCGGTCAGACCTTGATCCTGGGCACTGCATTAGAGGTGCTTTTATGAGGCTTGGGGAACAAAACCTGCTTCTCATGCTCTAGTCATCAGCTCTACCTTCGCTTCTGTAGCTTCCCCCAGTACAAAGAATGTACCCCACCCTGTAATTTAAAGGCTCTTTGCAAATAGCACCAAGGTACCATAGTAGGAGCACCCCAGGTGGGGCACCACCTGCTAAGGACAATGTGAATGCAGGAACCCTGATCCTTGAGCCAAGACACATGCTTCCTGAAGCTTGGGCAATTTCTTCAAGGGATGGGACAGGGTGGGAATCAGAAATTATAGAGCTGAACTGGAATCATTCTGTTACAACCCAAGTGCCTACAAAGAGGGAGGTTCCTGGTGGCACAAGACCTTTGGCCTCGGCTAAGCCCAGGCTAAAACCCTTCCAGCCAAAGAAATACTGTTCTCACACTGCCATTCATCTTTCTGAGCCCCTGGGACCAGGACAGCCAAGAGGCCAGGAGGCACTCTAGAAGTCCCAGGCTGCCTCCCCCCATCCCCCCACTCTCCACCTCTAGGCTAGGGAAGACACAGGAGAAATAAAAGCATCTGTCAGAATCTGTATATATGGTGCTAGGATGGGAATTCTACAAATTAAACAGCAGCTGCCCTTGCCCTGATAAAGCCATACTGTACAATGCAAAGGGCTAAAAGGGCAAAAAACTGCCATTACCAGATATAACTAACTTTAAACCACAGGGCAGGTCTGGTCTTTGGTAGCATCCTACAAAGGCAATATTCCTATTCTGGCTTCTAAGGCTCACCTATTACTATTTGCCAGAAGAATTGCATCCTGAAGAAAAAGAGCATCAAAGGTTTAGAAGTAGGAGGGCTTCTGTATCCTGAGTAGATACACAAAAGGCCCTGACAGGTTTTACACCCTCTTAGAATGAAATTCACTATTTTAAAAGATACATTTCTATTCCAGATTTCTAGCATAACTAAAGAGTAAAATGAGACCAACATATTATAAGGTAAACTGTTTTTTTTTTCCCTACAAAAATTCCTGACTTCAAGAAAGCATCCAGGATGAGTTAGTAAACAGGATGACAGTTTGTAAGCAGTTCTGATTATTTTTTCATTAGAACCTCAAAAAATAGTAACAGTGGTCACAGATATTACATTAATCACTGATGAAACATGGATGGTTTAAACCAGAAGTTCTTAACCTTTTTGTGTATGTGTCTGATACCTCTGGTAAGGACTATGGATTCCTTCATTAAAAAGAGAAAAGGACCAACGTGTACACAAATATTTATAGCAGCCCTTTCTGTGGTGGCAAAGAATTAGAAATTGAGGAAATGCCCATCAATTGGGGAATGGCTGAACAAGTTGTGGTACATGAAAATACTATTGTTCTATAAGAAATGACAAATGGGTGGATTTCAGAAGAACCCGGAAAGACTTACATGAATTGACGGCCAGTGAAGTCAGCAGAATCAGGAAAACATTGTACACAGTAGCAGCAACATTGTGCGATGACCAACTTTGATGAGCTGAGGCAATTCCAAAAGACTCATAACGGAAAATGTTATCCACAAACAGAGAAAGAACTATGGAGTCTGAATGCAGATTGAAGCATACTATTTTCTCTCTCATTTTTTTCTTTCTCATGGTTTATCCCTTTTGTTCTGATTCTTCTTTCACAACATGACTAATGTGGAAATAAGTTTAATATGATTGCACATGTATAGCCTATATCAGACTGCACACTGTCTTGGGGAGAGGGAAGTGGGGGAAGGAGAAAAAAAATTGGAACTCAAAATCATATAAAAGTGAATGTTGAAAACTATCTTTACATGCAATTGGAGAAAATAAAATGCTGTTAAATAGGGGGGAAAACACTATGGATCCCTTCTCAGAATGATTTTAAATGCTTAAAATAAAATAGATGGGATTACAAAGGAAACCAATTATATTGAAATATAATTATTCAAAAAAATCTTTTTTTTTTTTTTTTACTAGATCATGGACTTGAAGTTAAAAACTCCTGGTTCGAACATATCTTTAAAATGTACCCCCACCTTCTAGGAGAACCACACGCAAAGCTGAGAGGAGATGGAAACGTCTCCCTACTGGACCCAGAATGTGTTCCGTCATCAGCAGGTCAGTAGTGAAGGCTGATTTTAGTGAAGCATTTGACAAAGTAGTCTTACACTTAGGTTCAAAAAATAAACCTCCCAAGTCCATGATAGGGGAGCTATGGTTAAAGAACAGTTAGTTAATCTGAAAAAGTTCTAGGTATTTAGGGGATTACAAAGTCATCAATGGGATATGAAAGCCAAGAAAACCGAAGCAAATTTGGGCTGCAACGAAGAAGACAGTGTCTCAGACTAGGGAGGTGACAGAACTGCTCTTTGCCCTCGTCAGACGGCCTGTTTTCAGTTTTGGGCACCACCAACAAAGGACAGTGAGCGAGAGAGAGAGAGAGAGAGAGAGAGAGAGAGAGAGAGAGAGAGAGAG